>NW_015090825.1:1618373-1739311 GCF_001431845.1 Calidris pugnax
AGTAACATGCTCTAGCTCTAGGCAATCCTGCTTCAGCAGGGGAGTTGGACTAGATGATCTCTATGGTCCCTTCCAACTCTAAAAAATTCAGTGAAATTCAGTGAAAAGTGAGCCGTACCGTTTTCCACACTAGTTCGGTGGAGTTCCGTCCACAGTCTTGGGAGTTTTCCGTACAACATCGGTCTGGGACAGTGTTTTCTCCCAGCACTGGGTACCAATCCGTAAAGTCATTCACACCACAGCATTTCATCTATGGCAACAGTAAAGAATTAATCAATTAACTTAAGTAGCACAATTTGTGAATCATGCACCACCACAAACTTCCACTAAACCACTGTGTATTTTCAAAAGGGCTGCCACAACACTTTTGTATTTTTAAAGTGCTTTGTGCTCAGTGATCATTAAAAGCAAATACTTCGCATTAAAAAAAAAAAAAAAGAAAATAAATGGTCCCATGCACATGGGATATGTTAGTCTTCTTGTCACAGAGACATAAGCATAGACACCAAAAGATGCTGTAATATGCCCACAACTGCCAAACAGCAAAAGCTTAGCTGCCAAAGCTGCAGTTCTACCTATGCAGGTTTTGCTGCTTCTCCTCTTTTTCAGACCATCTCTGTGCCTGTGATAGGCACAGAGAATCTGAGAGAGAAGTAAGCATCTTTCACCTTACAGGGTACACTCTGATCCTGTGTTTCAGACTACCCCCTGGACATTCAAGAGTGCAAAATCAGAAACCAAAGCCCGCATTAGTCATCTTTTAGACTTGGTATGGATGCAACAGTTAACAGACCGCAGCAGCCTTTATGGCCAAATTCATAATTTTCCTCTATTGAGAAAATACATTACCTCTGCTTGAATGATATTCCATGCATTTTTCAGTCCAACATTATTTTCTGAATTGTATAGCTTCATACCTTCCTTCAAATCATTCTTTGCGCTCTCACTGACCTGTGGCATGTAAAAAAGTACAGGAAGTCAATGCACTGCTGTTTGGAGGAAAGGACCACATGGTATAGACTTGCAGATAGAACATAGCTCTTATTTTCTCTCACCACAAACTTAACAAGGGTAGAAAAGCTTCATCATAGCTTCATGACCCTCCCAAGTCAGTGGGACCTTTCAGCACCTGCCAAGGCCTAGTCTCTCTTTCAGATTGCAAAATACTGGATTAATTCTCATAAAGTAGGAAACCAAACAGCTTCCCCTCTACTTTTTTACTATGAGGGTGGTGAGACACTGCGCCAAGGCCTAGTCTCTCCCTCAGATTGCAAAATACTGGACTAATTCTCATAAGGTAGGAGACCAAACAGCTTCCCCTCTACTAAGAGTCCATCATACAGTCACTGCCTGATCCAAACTAACTGAAGAGTGATCAGCAGAAATCTGTTGAGCTTACTTCAACTGTTCCAGAGACAGCTGCTGGCAATACCCCAGAGCAGCCTCTCCTGCCTGTAACGTATGGCCTACCTTAATTTGCTAATATCATAAAACCAGAGTCTGAGCCTCCCAACCTTAATACAGTTAGCTGTTGCACAGGTTCAGGCAGGCTAATGGCCAATTAGAGAATCAATTGAAAAAGGGCATTATTATTGTGCTCCTTGTGGGGACAGGCTTGTAGGGTTTCTGACTGTAAAGAGTCCATCATACAGTCACCGCCTGATCCAAACTAACTGAAGAGTGATCAGCACAAATCTGTTGAGCTTACTTCAACTGTTCCAGAGACAGCTGCTGGCAATACCCCAGAGCAGCCTCTCCTGCCTGTAACGTATGGCCTACCTTAATTTGCTAATATCATAAAACCAGAGTCTGAGCCTCCCAACCTTAATACAGTTAGCTGTTGCACAGGTTCAGGCAGGCTAATGGCCAATTAGAGAATCAATTGAAAAAGGGCATTATTATTGTGCTCCTTGTGGGGACAGGCTTGTAGGGTTTCTGATTTACAAATCTGCCCTTCTTTCTTTAGAGGAGAAAGTTGGAATGCTTAATGGGACATCTGAGATGTCCCGTTTCTTGTATAAATTTCAGTCTGAGCCTGGAGTCCTTGGTGCAGGTGGGAATGTACCTTGGCTTTAACAACAGTGAGCTGGCAGCAGAGAAAGGATGAACCTATGGGTCTTAGCATAAAGGCCAACTATATTATGAGATCTCTTTCATCCCTCTTTGACATCCCATTCAAAATCAGAAGTTCACATCTCCCTGAAAGTGGCAGGCATCATAATGACAACATGGGAAGAGATAAAAATCTTGTAGGAGCTCAGTTTTCAAATCAGTCTGGACATGATCATACTGTAAGGCTCTCTCCTGCATTTAGAAGAGTTCTCTAGTTCCTCAAGGATTTTTCCAGTCTTAATTATCTGACAGGACAGCCAGTTGTGCTTACTTCACTTGGTCTCTAGTTCTAGATAGAGCTACAGAAGGGCTTTATGAGAAGCTGCCTCTTGATCTGCTATGCACCCTTGTCAAACTCTCTGGGACTGCCCAGTCAAGTGAGACAGCTGGTGGTATCTGGAATAACCTGTGACCATCCCAGACCTTGCTCCTTCAGTCCTGTTCAAGGGTTGGCCCTAAGAAACTAACCAGGTCTTAAGTAGGACCTTCCACAACCCAGATCCAGAAGATGATAACCTTCTTGCAGAGACATCAAACAGCTATGTTGAAGGCTATCTCAGCTTTTAGAAGACTAAAAGGGAGGACCTCGACCATGGTTTTATTTCAGGGAGGAAACTGTAAAGCTCAGTGGGTTCTTCTCTCCTGTTTGCCCTCCTCCTTCCCCGGCAGAAGTGGCTTACAGAAAACAGCCAAGATCTCAAGGTTAAACCTTCACCAAAGTGAAGAGCAAGGAGAACCCACATACCTCCATCAAACAAAAGCAAACTGAACCTTGTTTACATGCTAGTACAGATCATTAATCCATATGGCATATTTGCTTACCTTGTCCATATAAACGAAGAACAATATGAGTAATATCAGCTCTGCCAGGAGAATTATCAGCAAAACGATGAAAAACTAGAACAAAGGAAAAACAGACAGTGTATACACACTTCCCAACCTGAGGCAAACCTGGGGCTGCTAGAAACTCCGAGACTATAGGTCTTGTCCTCTAAATCTTTCCTCTACTGCCCAAAAACACGCAAGTTTGATTTCAAACTATTTAAGCGTATTGATACTATATTGCCACTAAAGCCCCTGTAGGTCTCACCATCAATGAGGAATCTGGTTGTCTAGCATTCTCTGAATCTTAAGGCTTCCCCTTCTACCAGTTTGTAGGTTTCAGCAATGCTTTTGTCTTGCTTTTTCCGACCGCTGTCACAGCATGCAGTCCTAGGCGTCTCTTTCCTTCATACAGACTACAGAACAGATGCTAAACCCATTATCACGATGTGATGTGCCCCAGGAGTCCCCAGCAGGTGGGCTTTAACCACATCTGACTGCCTGTTGGAATAGTTATTATATTACTCAGCACCTCTATTCCCAACTCTGTAGCTGAAATTTCCCTCTGCAGGGGCATCCCAAGTGTGAGCTCCACTAGCTGGAAGTTAATCATGGCAGGGGGGTTGGAACCAGGTCATCTTTAAGGTCCCTTCTGACTCTAACCATTCTATGATTCTATTAAGAGAAGCATGATGAAGCCTCCTGGCTTTATGGAAGAGGAGTGACCCACGCTGTGCTTTCTAAGCGGGGTTCCCAACCTCTGTGCTTCAGTGCTGGACAAAGACTGCCAAGGATCATATTATTATTATTTTTTATTGGTAAGGCCTGGCAGAACTTCTTAACTTTGGGGCAGATGGTTTCCACCAACCTGTGACAAAGGCCGTAAATAAGAGCAAAAAAAACAGCCATGAGAGGCTTTGAATGGCATCCAAAAGCAGCTGTGCTTAAGATCTTTAGTGGATCCTTCTAACAGACATTTCCAGAAGGGCTATCCAGGTTGACCCTACAGTTTATGTTTAACCATTCAGAGGTAACTGAGAATAATTTGCTTTGCTATCTAATCCATTAGGGCACAATGTAACAAGGATAAATTTGCCAATACACCAATGATCTTACTGTGACCAAATCTGTGGGATGTCATACTGCAAGCATACAGAAGATTGAAAGTCAAGAGCAATGTTACAAGACCGTTCATTTAAATAAAATAATAACAAAACACCGGTCATTGGTCTTAGTGAAAAGAAGTATTATGTCTTACACTCAACAGGAGGCACTTGTTTTCCTTGATAGCACCGAGACAGCCCAGAAAGCCTGTCACCATGATGACTGTGCCGATGGCAATGACCAGGTTGGCAGCGGAGAGCGACGGGAAGCTAGGAGAAAACGTGGCGAAGTTTCCTTGCGACACCGACAGCCAGATGCCCACACCCAGCAGACCACAGCCACATAACTGCAAAGGGACAAACAAAAGAAAGGTTTCACAGTTAAAATAAATGGCGCTGGCTCCTTCCCCCAACTCTGAAAAAGAGTTTCTCAAGCAAATCCTCGGGTTGGGCAGTAATGCTCTCACTGGCTTGGTGCTGAAATGAAGTGAGACTAAATGTTCTTACTTAGACTTGGTCATGTCACCTATACTTATAAATCTACTCAAGAGGCACTGGATGACAGAATTATCTTTTTAATGACTCAGCACATGAAATTAGGGCTACCTATTGATCTCCCAACAGCGCAACCCAATGAAATTTTTCTGTAGCAAGATAAAAAACATTATTTGAAAGAATGATCCATTGCGCTTATTTCTGCAGTCATCTACAATGTCTCAGAGTATCCAGCCCCATATTTCCTCACCCTAGAGCAGGCAAAGAAGTCATGGAGATAATTACAATCAATAGTATCATTTCAATATGTATTTGTCATAAAATTCCCAGTCCCATTGGCCAGGTTGGGTTGTAGTGTGAGTTGTCATAGATTTACTGTTGTTTGCTGGGGTTCAATGTCACAAAAATCATATTTCTAGGTTTATTATCTACAGGAAGCTCAACTTCTGCTACTCTCTGTCAGTGAAGGAACCTGAAGGAAATGCAAAGCTGCTAATAAGACATAAAATTAATTTCACTTTGCTTCTCATTTTTAACCATGTCTGGTTAAGGAAATAAGGTTCCCACCCTAAGTCACAGGGCAGGTCTTCAGAACAATGGAAGAGTATTGCACTACAGGGGGCCTAAAAACTGGCCATCTTCTACTACTTGCTCAAAGTGGCCGTTATACCACTTCCCATCTGATCTGTGATCTTTGTGCACTGAAATCAGAAGCAGGAGTTAGTTGCACCTTCATTAAATCTGTGAACTACTAAACAGTACTATTACAGTTTCCTCCCAAATCTAGCCTTTGCCAACGTCAGAGGTGGAATTCACATCACCTTCACTGAGAGGGGGTCAGAGCACACTCCCACCCTGCCAGCTCAGAGTATTTTGCTTCAATTTACTTGGACGCTGCATGGAAAAAATAAAACAGCACCTAGTCATTACTCACAGTGATATCTCAGCATCCAACTCCAAACATGAGGATAGTAGCAAAAGAGGTAGAAGAAAGAAGCCCTTACCAGCATCTCTTTACCATTTGAAAAAAAACCAGCAGAATCATTGAAAGAGGTCTAGAAGAGAAAGGTGGCTAGGAAATTACCCCAGAAGACTCATGTTTGTATTTATTTAGTCAAAGTTATAAGCAGATAATTGCTTATATGAAGGAAGGGAGAGCTACCTTCAAGTGTAGGAAATCAGGAAAGCGACAAGCCCACTGGTGCTTCATGGGATGGACATAAAGACAGAAAAGAACCAAGAGCAGAAGGAGAATCAAATCTGGAAGCAGAAAACCAGACACAGATGGCCTCTGTCTCCCTGACAGGGCCTCAGCTCAGCTCTGTATACACTACCATACAGGAGAGATCATGACTTCACTTGCTTGCGGTAGCCACCCTAGTATTTTGGTAAACTCACTTTGCTTTTTGGTACTTCACTTGCTTGTGAAGTATTTTGGTAAACTCACTTTGCTTTTTGGCAGAAGACCAGTCATCTACTCCACCTTCACCTTTCCACTATGCCTCTAAGCAGGGCAAAAGCATCCAACGCCTGATGTGAAACATTTGCAACCAAGGTCCTGTGGATTAACAACACACCCCTACGGAGATACAACCTGAATGCCAGACATCTGAACACATTGGGAGAAGAATTCTTTATAACGCAAAATGAAGTGGTCTGTCAGCTGAGACAGCAGGCATGTCCACGTTTGCTCTTTCTCCCTGCAATTCCAATGTCCTGCTGAAGACAACCATGGAATAACTCCTTTCCAGCTGCTGTAGTGATTGTGTTAACATAACAAAGTGCATAATGTGATTACAGTTCCCTTCAGAGCTTTCTGACAACACAATTATACCACAGCCTCTGCACTGATCATGCTCTCGCCATGGCTGATCTCCAAGCCCACGGGGCAAGCTAAGGAAAATTCTCCTTGCCACAGACTTTAAACCTCCTGAGGTAAGATTTCTTCATCCCTAAATTACATTGAAAGTTCAGATTACCTTAAAAAATCAGGTGATGGACGGGCTATTAAAGACCAAGGCAGATCTATGCAAACAGTATTATCTACAGTGACTGAAGAGAGTCAGGAGGATTTGCAAGAGATTTGATAAAAGATATGACATGCAAAAAACTTCCACAAGGTGGCAGCCCACACCAAAGAGTACTAACAGTTTAAGTAAAATTCTATTTTTTTCCTCTCCAGGGCTCAATCTTTGTGCTTACTTCTGTTTTTATCTCTGTCATTCTACTAAGTAGCAGTACTGTTAATGCTAAAATTTATGCTTTAAACCTTAGGTCCCAGGAAAATGCTTTTCTTTCACTCATGCTTCTTAAAAAAATTTCAAACAATTCCACTGACTTGGGACTTAATTGCACATGACCCTGCCGACCAAAGCTAGCTAGAATTCTAGCAATAAAATAGCTTTCTCTGATACTTTATTCTCTACCAATCTCATTTTTTATACAACGAGAACAATGTAAAAATGCTCTCACAGCAATTTATTCTCACAGGATCTACCTCTTTCTTTGGTAGAACTGAATCCTGTAGGGTGAAAGCAGCAAAAATATGTCAAGTCGTATTATTAATTCCTTTTTCACCGTATAATTAAATAATATATGCTTCTCGGTATTTAATTGTGTGAGAATGACAACACTGACATTCCTTCCCCAGGGAAATGGTTCAACAGCATAATACATTTCACTAGACTTTTCTTCTCAAAAAAGGTCGTCTCATTTCCCTCTCATAACTAGAAACTATTGTCCTCCAGGCAACCATCAAATTTCTCTTCTCCCTAGTGTTTATGTCGTGCAGGTTACTGCAGAAAACTATCATAAAGTCAGTCACATACATGGAGACAGGCAGTCTTACATACAGGGTAGTTTACTCAAGCCATGGCACACATACTTGGAGCTTAAAAGCGAACAAAAAAACCTCCAACTTTCCTCAGTTTCTCCCTCACTTCGCTATTTCACTATCAAAACTTGAATCCTCTTCAGTACCTCAACACCTATCTGTCATCATCACTGTGCCCAGAAAACATACAGCATTCTAGGGGACATTAAAGAGTCTCAACTCAAGTACAATTTGAACTTCGGATAAACCCAGAGAGAAACCCGAAAGCAAGTCTTTCCCTGGCAAATGCTCTCATCAGAGTGGTGAAGGGTCTCTTGTATTTTATTCTGAATTTTTGAACATTGTGTGGACTAATACAAGAATACAAACTTTGACAATAGAGCATCACATCCAGGTTTAGTTGCCTTAATCTAGAGAAGATATAGTAAGAGATTACAAGATCTACGGAAGAACAACACAGATGGTCAGAAGTATGCCAAGACTGACATATTTTACAGAATGAGACTGTGCACAGGATTATCTAGCCTGGGAGGAATTATTAGACAGGATGTGAATGTGATTCAAAACGCCAGAGGTCAGTGTGAAAACCAAACAGCCTTTAATCTTTTACAATAATAGGAACAAGGGGGATATAAGCAAGCATTATGTCATAAATTTTGCTTCACATTACTGAGAAGTAAATTTATAAATTATGCCATAGGTGATTACAAGACTCAAATACTGTGGTCAGTAAGGGCTAGATAATTTTATTTGCTGGTAACAGCACTTGTAGTTTATTGGTATATACATGAATAATGGCATTTTATGCTTCTCAGAGTAAGATAATGCATGCAGAATCCAGCAAAAGTACCAAGCAGCAAACAAGTTGGGGTAAAGAAGGTGTAGGATATGCCATTCTGGTAAAGTTTATCAATAGAATAATATTGATAGACTTACCCTTGAAATAAGCCATTATACAGCATCAGGAAATAGGAAGGATGGCACTACAAGAGGAAAAGGGATGAGGCCATACTCTTGTTGGCTTTTGCCATTACTCCATTCCATGCACACGATGTGTGATGGAAAAGCTGCACAACTTGGTGCGTGAGAAATAGCGGAGGGAAGATTTATTCTTGACATCAGACATTCTACTGCTGGTCAAACACCAAGGGAGCTCTTAAGAGACTTGAAATAGAACAGAGACATATAGAAACCAAATACTGAGAGACTACCAGGGACAAAAAGAAGGAGCAAGTGTCTCAGTTTGTATCTCCACTTTGAATAACGTGCCCTGGGCCATCTGTGGCCCAGCTACGGAGAACAGAAAGCTCCCCAGCTTTCTCTGTGCTGTGTTAAAACAGGCAATCTTGCTTGAAGCAGAGATGATACAATGGAAAATACATGAAACAGCTTAAATATGGCACCCATAAAAACAGTCAAAAGCACAGGAGGTGTGTGACAAGGAATTACTAAGAGCATGACTGCAAAAAATAAGCGTCAATCTGGGAACTGATTTCAGGACAACTGCAGGGACAAAAAGACATTCTAAATTAGGCTTTGACAGTCCTCTATTTAAGCAATAAGTCAACAGCGAGATGACCTGTACCAAAAGGACAAGCATGAAGAAGCCACGTGGACAAGAAGAATGCACCACCAAAGCCTAGCACAGAAAGGTTCTTCGGTGTCCAGGAGGCTCTTCAAACCCTCCCTTCCACTGGGGTCACCAACACTTTGGAAAAGCTGCCAGTAATATTTTCCTTCTGATTGGTAAATTCTACAAGATGAAGGTTACCTATCTTTGCTCTTCTTTTCAAGATAGATTTTCCACCATTTCTCCAACTGACAGACCAGTCTGAGCACAGAGGAGATGAGGAAAGATTTTCCACCATTTCTCCAACTGACTCTCAGACCAGTCTGAGCACAGAGGAGATGAGGAAGAGAATGGCCCTTATGAAGCAGCAGAGTCTTTTCACTCTGTCCTTGGGTTGGTTTTTTTAGGGGTTTTTTTTGTTGCTGTTGGGTTTTGGGGTTTTTTGGGGTTCTTTTTTTTTTTTTGGAGGGTTTTTTTCGTTGCTGTTGGGTTTTGGGTTTTTTTGGGGGGTTGTTTGGTTTTTTTTTTTGGTCATCTCCCCTCTCCTTCATTTATGGTACGAGGCTCATGGGTTTCCTATGGAATCAAGAAGCTGCACATCTTGGAAAATAGTTTGAAAGGCTGTTCATTCCAACTATGGAGGAATTTTTAAAGAAAAATTCTATGAGACATAAAGATGGACATCACCTTCTTTAGCAGCTGGAACCTGATTCAAAAACTCTTCTGATGAGTAGGAAGAGTTCACATCTTCTGTGCATTTTGGATATGGTGCTTCATTTGGAAGCAGTCTGGTGTGGAGATTCAAACCAGTAAGAAACACTGTTTAAAAAACTACCACCCTGTATTCCTGTCTCAACAGCCACAACAGTCCTTGTTCTTATTTCAATGCACATTAACCTAAGTTTTGGAAGATACTAACTTGAATGTCCAGAAAGATTATCACCACAAATAACAGGATTTTTCAAAATACCATAACGCATTAACTGCTCTGTTGAGAGCACAAAAATTATCAATTTTTTCAAGCTGATTTCAAGGGGAAAGGGTACTCAAAGCTCAGCAGTAGAGCCATTCCATTCCTTTACTGTCAGACAGAGGTGCTCATTTTTTGCTTTTGCAGTATTCTTCCCTGAGTTACACATCACAATGATTGTTCTGCAAGGATGCGAGGATGGTTTCTACCACTTCAAAACAGAGATATACTTTCTGCAAATAAAGTTACTGGATGCCACTTGCCACGTCTGGATTTAGGTGCTTCAGCCATCTCTGGAAAGGACTGGTCCTTAAAAGAGATTTTTAGGTAAGCCCAGATAAATTTTCCTTCTTTGTCTTGATAATCCACAGAATTAGTCAAACCTGGGATCATCTTCTAAATATGATCCAAAATACAGCAAGGACACCAAAATCTGAGAAGTTCTTCAGCCATACACTAGAAAATGAGAATGGAACATGGAAATGGGTGAATATACTTAATAATACCTACTTAGTGCGACTGCCATAATAATATGGGAAAGATTTAAACTCCTCTACAACATTCCTATGAACTGGACATTGATGCAAGACAAAGGAATTATTTTCTTGTCTCATTTGAGTCCAGTGCTGTAACAACTGCAATCTGTGCAACAAAAGGCTGGAATCTGTGCAAATGCTGAAGCTCCTTAATTCATCTGCCAGAGAAAGCAGTTATCCCCTTCCTACAGTCATCTCCCACCGGTACTCCTGGGATGGTCCTGAAAAACTGAAATGAGGTGCCAGAGACTGTGATCTCTTGTAGGACTAGCAGAGGGAGAGCTACCCTGAGGAGCATCACATTCTGCAACTTTTACCAGTGTGTGTTTTTGGGATGTGTAAGTATGCAGCCAGAAGTCTCGAGCTTTGGCTTGGATGTCTTACCTGGTCACACTGGAGTCTTCCATAAAGGATGTGTTTTGCAAAAGGAAGCTGTAAGAGCTGGGTTTGCTTGGTTTCTCAAGGACAGGTTAATCTCCTCTTACTTGGTTGAAGGGCAGCTTGGGTAGTTTATGTTGCACATTAGGAGAAACTTTCAAATAGTACAGCACTGGAAGAAGTTACCAAGAAGGCGTCACAATCTCCAGCCTTAGAGGTTTTCAGTGCTTTGCTAAAGACAATCATGGCTCACCTGGCCTAGGACTAGCAACAGTACCACTTGCAGAGATCCCTACCAAGTAACAAGTCTATGATTTTATAATTTCTTCAGATAGCATATTCCTCCTAATTTGTGAAAAATCCAACCACCATGCCATTTCTAATGAACACAACAAATCTACTACCTTTGGAAGCCTTACTCGGAAAGCTCCCATGCCCATTCTGGGGAGTCAGGACATTTGGGTGTCTCTCCACAATGCCTGTACACGAGTGCACGGGGAACAAATAGGAGCAGTTGTACATTTGAGTGCAGTTACAGGGCTATGACATCGCAGAGATAGTGGGATAACTCACAAAACTGGAGTTTCCTGATGGATGGGTGCAGGCTCTTTAGGAAGGTCAGGCTGGGAAAACGAGGTGGGGATGTTGCACCTTACATGGGAGAGCAACAGAAATGTGTAGACCTCTGGGACGGGAGAGGAGTCAGTCGAGAGTTATGAGTCATATTAAGATGCAGGTCCATACAAGTCATGTTGTAGTAGGTATCTGCTATGGATCTCCTGACAAGGAAGAAGCTGATGAGGCCTTCTTCATACAACTGCAAGAAGCCTCATGTTCATAGGCCCTAGTCCTCATGAAGGATTTCAACCACCACAATGTCCGCTAGAAGGACAACACAGCAAGTCACAATCTATATCTATTATATAGAAAACTAGTACATATAGATTCAATGCAACATATATAAAAAATCCTAAAGGACTATGCAAATATTTATAAATAGATAGTGACATATCTTATATATCGTACTTCTATATATGTGTATATACATATGTATTTATGTAGATAACTAAACATTTATAGAAGTTAAGTACATATACCCATAAAAACAGGTATAAAATGGATAAAACATTCTTTAAGAAGAGCTAATGAAATGAATAATTAAAATTTAAATCTAAACAAAAGCAAAAGGCTGGGTGGTGGCCCCCCACTTTAGCAGACTGCAGAACAAGCCCTGACATGTCTGAGTTGGAGGGAGACTTGGAGAAGGTGGAAGGACACCAAAAGGGTGATGGGCACAGACAAGTTGAAACATGCCCAGGGGTTACAGAGCCCTCCTAAGAGGCCACCAGGGGGCCCTCAGGGCAAAGCCCCTTACACCCGAAAAGCTAAATCCTGTGAGTGGGGCTGAGAGGCCCCTCCATCTTCCCACAAAACACCCTCCTGAACTTTACTGTACAGCTGGGGAGGCCTCCGAAGCTCTCTGTGAAGTGGAAATACCACACAGCTGGAATAACATCAGCGACAACGCCATCTTTGAAATAGTACTGGGGGGTAAAGCACGGCAGTACAATTTGCAGAAGGGCTATTATCTGTACTTCAACATGAACACATGAGCCATCTCATTAACCCCTACAACAACGCCTCAGCTGTTGAGCCTGGTGTGGAGCCTCACTCCAGCAGTGAGCCTGGTCTGTGACCCCATCATAACGAAAACAAAGCTCAAAATGGATGCACTTTTTCGACAACAGGGGTCTGGCAGATATTTTGGGAGCTTCTCCAGGTGTTGCTCCTAAGAAATTTCCTTTTATGGCTGACATCATGGGAGAGTTTCACTGAGTTTCACTGAATTTTTAGAGTTGGAAGGGACCATAGAGATCATCTAGTCCAACTCCCCTACTGAGGCAGGGTTGCCCAGAGCATGTTAGAACATGTTACTCAGGGCTGCATCCAGGCAGGGCTTGAAGATCTCCAGAGAACGGGAGATCTCCAGAGAAGGGGACTCCACACCCTCCCTGGGCAGCCTGTTCCAGGGCTCTGGCACCCTCATCCCAAAGAAGTTCTTCCTCAGAATTGAGTGGAACTTCCCATGGTCCAGCTTGTGCCCGTTGCCCCTCGTCCTCTCACTGGGAACCACTGAAAAGAGTCCGGCTCCATCCTCCTCCAACCCATCCCTTAGATACTTGTCAGCATTGATAAGGTCTCCCCTCAGCCTTCTCTTCTCCAGGCTAAAGAGTCCCAGCTTTCTCAGCCTTTCCTCATCAGGGAGATGCTTCAATCCTTGAATCATCTTCGTTGCCCTTTGCTGGACTCTTTCCAGTAGCTCTTTGTCCCTCTTGAACTGGGGAGCCCAGAACTGGATGTAGGATTCCAGTTGTGGCCTCACCAGTGCAGAGCAGAGGGGCAGAACGACTTCCCTCGACCTACTGGCCACACTCTTCCCTATGTTTAATTCACTTTACCTCTACACAGATCTTGTAAAGCACCAGCTTGTCATGGACTTTGCATTTCCTTTTTAACTGGCATTAATAAAAAGATGATTGAGACAGTGATAAGCCACACTACATGCCTGTGAACCACCAGCACATCTACACAATCAGCATTGAAATAAAGACTGTCCAGAGCAAGCATTTTGCTTTGGAAAGGTGATTGTTAACCTGCCTCTTCAGCCCCAGAAGCCTCTAATATTTTCAGAAACCGTGCCAGAATGGCAGTTGTAAAATATTACAGGGACCCATCTTGTACATGAATTATTCCAGAGCTCAGGCTGGCAGTGGTCTTCCTGGTTTTCAAGACATTCCCATGGTGTATGGTGCAGGTGTTGGAAGTATATTCCATAGCCTTTTTCGAAGGGCTTTTGAAAAGGAGTTTAGAAATCAATAAGCCACGTGTTAGAAGTGCTGCTAAATAAATTGAAAAAAATGTGTTCAGACATGTTTCCAAGGGCAAGCTGGGTACTCCTTCAATTCAAGAGTGCTTGGGAATTGTTTATATTAAAAGAAAAAGCCTTAAAAGAAACAAAGCCAAGTTATACCCCCAGAGGGAAAGTCGACCCCAGCCCTTTAAAAGAAAAAGGAAGGGGTGCTAGACAACAACCTGACCAGAAGAGAAAGACAATGAACAAGCAAACACCAAATGGTGCAAAACAAACAGAAAACCCAGAGAAAGTGGTCCTGATGTACCACTAGAAAAGGAAATCTATTTTAAAAGGAATGGCTTTCATTCATGGCTGCTCAGAACAATGCACCAAATCCAAGCGATTTCACGGCTGCTCAGAACAATGCACCAAATCCAAGCTCAATTTGTCTGAAGTGTCCCAGACACAGACCAGGAAAAGACCATTGCGAAAAGCACATTTATTGAGGTGCTTTCGCTTTCCACTATTGTGGAGTCTGCACTTCTATAGCTGGGAATGAAGAAGATCAAATAGATCTGAACAATACCCTACTACATCTTTGCTGCAAGATTGTAAAAGCTGATAGGTCCAACCTCAGAGCTGGTAAGGCCCTGCTTCTCATGAATAACTCACTGACCTTTATTTTCAGCCAGCTGGACATTAACACTGGAGATCAACTGATAAACCAGAGCAACAATTGCTACCACTACTGTGCTTTCATTGAGTTGCTTCTCAATTACAGCTCACTTGCTTTCCAAGCACTTCTCCACAGGGCTGTGAGGAGTCAGGCTGGATGACATCAATAATTACGGGTTCAGGCAACGCTCTGTTCTGACCCAGAGTATGAACTATCAGGACCCTTCCACAGTGATCTGTTCTTTAAAGACAAACTTTTGGTAACTGCTGTGGATGTAAAAATCAAGCTGACACGCAGCAAAGACAGCTTTTGTTTGATGAGCTTCCCGGCAGCAGGATCCTGCTTTTATTACATGTGCCTAGCTATTTGTGAAGAAGGTGCAGGTGGTGCCCCAAGCACATGTGGGGCATGGTTTGGCATTACTTAACGGCCAACACTAAAGAGCCAGTGGACCAGGTGGGCATGGGTGAAAGCATTCAGCATACTACCCAGCAAACACATCAGCAATGAGGAGAGTTCATTTCTGAGACAGCTTCCCAAGCTTGTTATTGGATTCATAGCTATTGATACTTTTAGCAGCAATTATGCTAAGAACCCTTTCAACGTTGAACTTCATGATGCAAAATTTTTGGTGAAACCATTGGCAGCCTGATTTTGAGATTGGCTGCTGGTGAGGGAACACATGCAGCTCGTTCAGATGAGCAGCAGCCATCTGAAAGACCATTCCCTCCTGGCTGGCAGGGAGAAGTTTGACCATGGCTATACAACAGGCAAATGGCAGAGCTGTGTTTCCACCCCTGGGGCAGTTGATTCCAAGCCTACTGGATGCCCCTCCAAGTGAAAGCAAAGGCTGCGTTTCCACCCCTGGGGCAGTTGATTCCAAACCTACTGGATGCCCCTCCAAGTGAAAGCAAACTGTGGCCTGCACTCTGCTGCCAGAGGGATTTAAAAAAACGCATTAGCTCTATCAGCTGTGGCACACCACTTGGCTGCCTTCGACTCCAGTTCATATTGGAGTTCCAGCATGCCAGGCATGGCACCACTCAGCAGTGGCGTGACTTCATTCAGGCCATGATGGTCTACTGTTAGCCTACACTCCCCATGAGGTTTTCACACTGGCTATATGGGACCATTAAAGGGCGAGCAGATCTTACTGATCACTCCTTGGCTGTCCAGTTGATGAATCAGCTTATGGATGGCAATCAAGGAGTCTCAGTTTGGTGCAGTACTCTATTAAAAGGCAAGCAGGTCTTACTGATCACTCCTTGGCTGTCCAGTTGATGAATCAGCTTATGGATGGCAATCAAGGAGTCTCAGTTTGGTGCAGTACTGTCACCAATGCACCATTGTGGTAGCCATTGGCACCTGTTGCTCTTCAGCCCACAACAGAAGAGCTCATTGTGGTAGCCGTTGGCACCTGTTGCTCTTCAGCCCACAACAGAAGAGCTCTCCAAGAGATTAGGCAAGGTAGAGAGCTGTTTAACTTCCTCTGTCTCCAAGACATCTATCCCAAAAGCCCACTGGTATCTTGAAATACCCTCTCCTGAGGTAGTCTGTGCCAAGGATACATGGAGCTTCTGGGCCAGTCACAATAGGGTGGGCGCTTTTGCCTCTCATTCCCAGTTAGGCTCACTTAGAAGAGCTCTCCAAGAGATTAGGCAAGGTAGAGAGCTGTTTAACTTCCTCTGTCTCCAAGACATCTATCCCAAAAGCCCACTGGTATCTTGAAATACCCTCTCCTGAGGTAGTCTGTGCCAAGGATACATGGAGCCTCTGGGCAGTCACAATAGGGTGGACGTTTTTGCCTCTCATTCCCAGTTAGGCTCACTTCAGCCTCCAATACAGTTCCTGTTGGGATCTTCCTGTCACTCTAGAAATACACATGATTTTTACCCCTTTATAGCTTGATGCTATTAGAGTACACTGTGCACCTGTGTTCACTACAACCTTATACTCCCGTGGATCTGACGTGCTAGGCCATCTAATCCACACAGTCCAATAAACCTATCTGTCCCTCTCCTCCACCTGACTGGAGGCAGGGCCCCTGTAATCCTGGTCATAGTATTCGTTACTCACTTCTTGCAGAAATTACTTGGAAGTTCCTTCAAGAGGATCACAAGTAAGATCAGGGCTTCTACTCTTCCTGGGGAACTGCCCGCTGGAAACTGGGGTGGCACTTTTCCTGGAGGGATCCCCTTTTGTGGTTGTTCTTCCTTGCAACTCACGTACCCACGCCTCCAGGATCAAGGTTGTACTTTCATCTCACTTCCTCGTGTCCTCTCTGTGGTCATGCAGGCAGCACCAGAGGGTGCCTCATGGTATGTACCTTCTGTATTCTCCCTCTTGAGAAGAAAAACGCTTACTCCTAATAGCTGAGATACTGGTCCATACAGGTGGGGAGGAGAACCTATCCTCAAATTGCTGGAACTCTCAGGACAGTTTCTCGGACGGTTTCTCAGCTAACATGGCTAGCAGTTTCTCCACAGCCGAGAGGCAGGCTGTTGGGTGGAAGACTTGCTTTGTATTGCTGGAGTTGGCTAGACAATTCATCCACCGTTTGTCCCTGTTTTTCTTTCCAAGACACTATTGCCAATGAGCTGCCATATGACAACGGTGCGTTCCGTACCAACTTCCATCACATGGGCCTTGTGCATTGGACCTCATTGGGATCTGTGGATAACTGTGCATTGTCCAGGGCACAATAAATCATCTCCTGCATGGCTAATTCCCTCAGGTACTGGATACCTCTTTCCATGGTGGTCTACTTGCCTGGGTGACATGTAATATCTTCCTTGGAGGAGCACCTTTCCTTCACACCTGACAGAAGCTGCCTCCAGAGGCTGAGGGCTTGTCTCTTTCTCCCAATCGCCTTGTCAATGCCCCCTTCCCTAGATGGAGATCCCAGCTTTCTGGCTTCCCTACCCTTTAATTCCAGGCTCCTGGCCCCGTGATCCCAGCATCGGAGCAGCCAGGTGACAATGGAAGTTGAGCTGAAAGTCACTGAAATCTTTTCACACATCTCACAGCTCGCTCAGGGATAGGGACTGGGTGATTATTTCTGGTTCTGCCTCTTCCTCCTGTTCTCGTGATGGCCCTGGTTCATCATTGTCCCTTACAAGACAGGAATTGTAACATCATAGCAAAGGTGGCCAAGAGCATCCAGGGCTGCATTAGGAAGGATTCTTCTGGCAGGTTTGAGGGATGTCAGCTTTTCCCCCTACTCAGCACCAGTGGGTCCACAACTGGAGTGCTGTGTCCAGTTCTGGGCTCCTCAGTACAAGACAGACACGGGTGAATATGAATAAGGGAATGGAGCACCTTTCCTAAGAAAAGAGGCTGAGAGAGCGGGGACTGATATTCCTTGAGAAGGCTCAGGGGGATCTTACTGATCTGCATAAATACCTGATGAAAGGCATTGAAGAAGAGGGAGCCAGACTCCCCTCAGGAGTGCCCAGTGACAGGACAAGAGGCAATGTGGGTACAAAAAGAAAACACAAAATTCTATGCAAGAAAAAGCTGCCTTTTTTTTTTTTTTTAAACCTGTCAGGGTGTTGAAATACCAGAACAGTGTTCCCGGATCGGTTGTGGAGTCTCCATCTGTGGAGACATTCAAAACCTGAGTAGACACTCTCCAGGGTAACCTGTTCTAGCTGACACAGCTCGAGCAGGAGTTGTGGAGTAGATGACCTCAACAGGTCCCTTCCTACCACACCTGTTAAGGCTCTCACATCTCAATCAATAACTATATTCCAGATGTATTCTCTACTATGCACGCACACACTCCTCTTTTTTCCTCACTACCCCGTGTCGCCTGAACTGGTAAAGAATAAGCCCCCTCCATTATTCACAGCTTGTGTCCAATACAAACACGGTCCTGATTTTCTAATGATTGTAGTTAATTATTAGGCAGTAAACATCTTGCTCATTAAATTCCTAGGTGATAAATTGTCAGTAGTGAAAACGTAAGTGTGGAAAAAAGTAGCAATAAAAAGGGACTGGGAAAGACTGTAAATAAAGGATAAACTTAGAGGAAACATTCATCTGCAGAATGATAGTCCCAAGCACAGACTTTCTCCAGGATGATTTGGGAAAAGCTGATATAAAAAAGCAAAGTGTCAAAGCAAACGAGACATTACTTTGGACTGCAGTAATTCTTCCCCAAAAACTTCACAGCTATTTTGAGTGGCATGCAACAAAGGGAAATACAACAACATTTTCCCTGCCTGCAGCCGTGAAAGGTCAAATTTAGTTGTGTCAATGTCAGCATTACCATCTTTTTGTAGATAACACGCAGTGCCCAAAGTGCAGCAGCTAAGAAAGAAGACTGAACATTTGAAGGGGATTCAGAGATGATGTAGGAATAAAGATTAAAATGTGTACAACATAGCTAAGTGACAGTTACCTCCGAGGGTAGGGAAGTGAATGGGGGCAGAACGTGGAAACAGTATGAGGTCTCTAAGAAAACAAAAGGTTAAAAATTACAGATCAACTGCAGAGCCTCCTGAAATCAGAAGGACTGGCAGGACCCTAGTCATTCATTTGCTGGATGGAAAAACACACAAAGATCAAATAGAGTTCAAAATAACATATAAAATCCAGAGAATAACTAATACAGAAGAAGGAATTATGTAGTCAGTCCACAGATGAGACCTGATCGTATAGGTATTTAACATACAATTCATAAAGGCTATATTATTCATAATGCCCATAAAGGACTTCTTGTTCCTCCAGAAACACTAGCCTTATGCATATATTAGATTGTGCAGTTATGCTGTCCTTGATAACAGACTCGACAGCAACAGTTCATTTAAACTACAGTAACTAAGCATTATACATAATCTTCATATTAAACCATTTTCTCATAAGTAAGCAGGAGGATAGGAGCAGAACAATTCTCTAAGCAATTCATCATAATGAATGAAAAAACATCAGCAGAACAAAGTGGTTCTGAGCATTAAGCCCTCTTTTCAAAACACACATAACTGTAAAGATATTTTTCTGAAAGGCAAAGTTTGGGGATTAAATTCAGTCTCTCTTTAATTCTTGTAAATGAGCCTACCTACACAGAATTCAAACTGAAAACAGGCAGCAAATTGCAATGCTGTCTTTTAATGCACCACTTTTTGAAGCTCCTTGTCAGAAGATGTAGGTTTAGCGCTTTTCCCTTTGTAATATCATAAATTGAAAAATGGAAATCTGGCATGATTTTAAAATGTTTTTGTTTTATTTTCCTAATTATTTCCATAAAGTTAATTTCAATTGAAATGAGAATCCAATCTGAAAAGGAGCTAGACAGAAAGATCTCCTGAATTCTCCATAAAAACATTCAGATCTGAGTTTGATAGCAAAAGCAAATACTTCCATTAGACCTGCAGAACAGAAATGGAACTGAATTTTGATCTTCCAACTCTTGGAATAATTAAAAAAATATTTTACTTCAATCCCTAATCCCTATGCAAGCGTAACAAAGTACAAGGTTTGTACATGTTAGCAACCATGATCTGGCTAATAAAAATATTTTGATTTGTCCCATTATTAAAACCTCCTGCCAAAAACATTTGATTCACAGACTCAAAACCAGCACTCAAGGCTTTGGAAGCTGGAAGGAGACTTCTCAACTACTTTCGTAGGTATCAGCAGGAAGAGACAATTTTACCAAAACAGTTTTTAGAGTAACAAGGAAGAGCAAATGGCACATCTAAATAACAGTCCAAGTTCCAGTATATAAAAGCCCCAAGAGAAATGTATCAGATAAAACAGGAAATCCTGTTTTATTCCATTGACAATAGAAAGAAAAACAAATGAAGTCATGATCATGGAGTTCCCCCACTGCTCTAATTTTAGAGCAGCTGCATTAAAGTCTTTCGAAAACAGAACTGTATGGCTGTTTATATGCTAAATTCGTTTGTTATATATTTGCAGAAATGCAGGGTCAAGTATCTGCAGCACTTTCTTCTGAGATGAATGTCCCCACCTCTTTATTCATGGACACTTCCTGCCCCACAAGGAGCACAGTTGGTCCACTGTCAAACATACATTTACAATATTTAGCATTCACTGGCAGAACTCCATAAAATCAAGGCACCTCTGATAGTCACATGGTAGTAATCTGTCTCTTTTTTTCCTGAGCCAATTCTCCTGAAACCTCTTTATCCTCTTTGTTTATTTTAATCACAGCTGCCTAGTTCTGCTCTATCTCTTAATACCAAATAAAAGCAGTAGTAATAATAATAAAAAAATAATAAATCAGATGTTTCAAGCACCTGGGGGGAAGCAGCAGTCAGCAACCCTCATTCAAATTTGTCTAAAAGGACTGAGAATCTTTCCAGCCTCAAAGAAGTTACCATGACTTAAGATACTCTCTTGAAAAAATGTACTACAGGGCACAACGAAGAACAGTGTCTCAAACACTTAGTGTTCTCCATCAGCTCAAAAGATGCTAACAGGGGCTTAAAATACATTCTGCAGATCCACTTGTATCCGTCTCGTTCAGCTGTTGGAGGCAATTCTGAAAAAAGACGTGAGGAATCGGTGTGAATAAACTACCTCCAGGAGTTATTTGTAAACCAGTGACTGTATATGCGGGAAGAAAGTGTTGTGCTGAATAAGTTGGACCACCGTGAGCATCTTCCTCTTGGTCAATTTGCATGTTAAAACAGCACAAAACTATAGGGGATTCACTCCCCTCTCTAATTCATGGCATCACTTATATCTGACTAAGGATTAAAACTGACTTCCAGCTTTACTCATTTTATGTCACAACTTCCAGTTCCCAATAGCATTGAATTGTTTAAGCTTGCAGTAGAACAAGCACACCAGCACTGAACTACAACAGACAACAGGTATAAAGGCAGGAAAACAAGTTGTTTGCCCTCAGCACTGTCTGCTCTTCTCGGTATTGAAGTATAGTTTTGTGATAAATACGTCTCACTTAGTGTTCTCCATCAGCTCAAAAGATGCTAACAGGGGCTTAAAATACATTCTGCAGATCCACTTGTATCCGTCTCGTTCAGCTGTTGGAGGCAATTCTGAAAAAAGACATGAGGAATCGGTGTGAATAAACTACCTCCAGGAGTTATTTGTAAACCAGTGACTGTATATGCGGGAAGAAAGTGTTGTGCTGAATAAGTTGGACCACCATGAGCATCTTCCTCTTGGTCAATTTGCGTGTTAAAACAGCACAAAACTATAGGGGATTCACTCCCCTCTCTAATTCATGGCATCACTTATATCTGACTAAGGATTAAAACTGACTTCCAGCTTTACTCATTTTATGTCACAGCTTCCAGTTCCCAATAGCATTGAATTGTTTAAGCTTGCAGTAGAACAAGCACACCAGCACTGAACTACAACAGACAACAGGTATAAAGGCAGGAAAACAAGTTGTTTGCCCTCAGCACTGTCTGCTCTTCTCGGTATTGAAGTATAGTTTTGTGATAAATAGTAGCAACGACGACAAAAGGACTAATGGTTTTGCACAGCATTTATTAGGAAAAAAAAAAATCAGTAACTATATTAGATCTGCAGGAGGAAAAACTGTATTACAACCGACTAATTCAGTTTCACTTTTTCTTTGGTAGTATTCAAAGTTATCCTACCTCTGTTAGTATGTTCTATTTTGAAGCTGCTACCTGGCAAATAACATCTCCAAGTGGACTGGTAACACCTCCTACATATTCTTAAATATTCTGGCAAGACGTCTTCAGTTAAAAAGATGTTATGTGTTATCCATCCAGTGCCTGGATCATCTGCATCTCATTACTTTCAAAGACTTAAAAAAGCTGAGGCAAGTGAAACCTTCCACAGGCAGCTTGCTGGAAACACTACGAGGCTGAACCCAATTCTTTTCAGAGAAGTCGCTAACAAGGATTGACATTATAAAGCAGCCAGATAAATAAAAAGGGGTAGGAAAGCAGCCACGGGCTACAGTGAGGAGACTTATAAGCGTCAGAGAATAAGCAGATGACTTGTCAGTTAATTGAATCTCACTTATCCCTTCTGTTCAGAGATCTGTTAGGTAAATGAAAAACAGGCAATCACAGTAGGTCAGGAGGAAACATGAAAATTCAGTCAGAAAATTCAGCCAGTTACAGGTGAACGAATACCCTTGCTATCCCAAAGCAAACACAGGACAGTGGCATTGGACCAAGTAATAAATACAGATGCATGCCGCAAAGTGTCTTTGAGTCCTGCTTTACTTCCAAGAAAAAACATTTTAAAAGCTTTCACTGACTTGTCAGAAAGGAGAGAGAGGACTCCAATTCTTATCTAGAATGATTTAACAATATGCTCTTGCCAAACCCATTACAAGAAGGAACCCGCAGAGAAACAGATGCCAGAATGGTTTAGTTAAGGGAGAAGTGAGGTCAGGTCTGATCCTGCTCAGCGTTGATTAACTTCCATGGTCTAGCTACCATCAGAGCAAATGTAGCTTCCCATTATATCTGCCTATATATTTAAAGATACTCCTTAGTATTCCTGGAGCTCTCATTCACAGAGCCTTCATATGGAAGGAAGTATCAGCAGAGACGAACCTTAAAATATTTAGGAATTATCTTATAAAAGAGAACTGTGTCATGGAACTTCTTCAGATTCCAATTCTGCCACATTAAAGTAGGCAGAACTGAAATAAAGAACGAAGTCGTGCAAAAAGGATAAGAAAGACATGGGACTGCTTCATCACCAATATGCTATTTTTTTCACATACCATGATAAAACAATCTTGATATCGGAAAAGCTAGGCAAGAAGTCTGTGAGATAAGAGCTCTTATGTTACGTGGGTATCTGAAATGTTGGGAAAAAAGAGACTGGGACAAAAGAATGTCTAGCAACCAACTCTAAATCTCAGCAATGATTAACAGCTCTTGCAATTACTGTAACTAAGAAGTGAGTATTCATGCTGTGTACACAGTAAGCCTTCAGACAGGCACTGCGAATAAAACAGACAGCACGGTTTGGGCTGCAGTGACTTCAGAAGAATAGAAGGAAGGAAACCTAAAAGGGGCAGCCCTAGAAAAGATGAGAGAAAGCTACTAGAACAGGAGGGCAAACAAGACCATCTGAGTAGTGGAAAGTAAGCTCGTGTATCTCTTTCTCTCACAAGACAGACTGAGGAAGAATTGGGTCATCAAAGAACAATCCAAAGCCTTAAGGATTCACAGGTGATTAAATGACTTGAAATACTCACGTGAAGGCACTCTGCAAGCAGTACGTATGACAATGACACCTGATGTCCCTGATACCAAGGGAAAAGTGCAAGGAGTGGCTGAGGACTGGAGGAAAGCCAATGTCACTCCAGGCTTCAAAAAGGGCAAGAAGGAGGACCCTGGAAACTACAGGGCAGTCAGCCTCACCTCCATCCCTGGAAAGATGATGGAACAGCTCATTCCGGGCATCATCTCAAAGCATATGGAGGAAAAGAAAGCTATTGGAAGTAGTCAACATGGATTCACCAAGGGGAAATCATGTCTGACTAGCCTGATAGCCTTTTAAGATGGCATGACTGGATGGACAGATGAAGGAAGGGTGGTTGTCTGCCTTGACTTCAGCAAGGCTTTTGACACAGTCTCCCACAGCATCCTCATAGGTAAGCTTAGGAAGTTAGGAAGGGTTAGATGAATGGACAGTGAGGTGGATTGAAATCTGGCTGAAAGACAGAGCTCAGAGGGTCGTGATCAGGGACACAGAGTCCAGTTGGAGGTCTGTAACAAGTGGTGTTCCCCAGGGGTCAGTACTGGGTCCGGTCCTCTTCCAATATATTCATCAGTGACCTGGATGAAGGGATGGAATGTACCCTCAGCAAGTTTGCTGATGACACAAAACTGGGAGGGGTGGCAGACACCCCAGAAGGCTGTGCCACCATAGAGTGAGACCTGGACAGGCTGGGGAGTTGGGCAGAGAGGAACCTGATGAACTTCTACAAGGGCAAGTGTAGGGTGCTGCACGTGGCAGGGAGTAACCCCCTGCACCAGGACAGGTTGGGGACTGACCTGCTGGAGAGCAGCTCTGAGGAGAAAGACCTGGGAGTTCTGGTTGGACAACAGGATGACCATGTGCCAGCAATGTGCCCTTGTGGCCAAGAAGGCCAATGGTCTCCTGGGGTGCATCAAGAGGAGTGTGGCCAGCAGGTTGAGGAAGGTTCTTCTCCCCCTCTACTCTGCCCTGGTGAGGCCCATCTGGAGCACTGGGTCCAGTTCTGGGCCCCCCCAGTTCCAGAAGGACAGGGAACTGCTGGAGAGGGTACAGCAGAGGGCTACAAAGACGATGAGGGGACTAGAACATCTCTCTTATGAGGAAAGACTGAGGGACTTGGGTCTTTTTAGTCTGGAGAAGAGAAGGCTGAGAGGGGATCTGATCAATGCTTATAAATACTTAAAGGATGGGCGTCAAGAGGATGGAGCTGGTCTTTTTTCAGTGGTGCCCAGGGACAGGACAAGAGGAAATGGGCACAAACTTGAACATAGGAAGTTCCATCTAAATGTGAGGAGGAACTTCTTTCCTTTGTGGGTGGTAGAGCCCTGGAACAGGCTGCCCAGGGAGATGGTGGGGAGACTGTCTCTGGAGACATTCCAAACCTGCCTGGACACGTTCCTGTGCAATCTGCTCTGGGTGGACCTGCTCTGGCAGGGGGGTTGGACTAGATGATCTCCGGAGGTCCCTTCCAATCCCATATCATTCTGTGATCCTGTGACATCTCCCAATCTCTTATTTCTGTTCTGCTGTTTTTACACATGTGAAAAACAAAATATACCAAACACCAGAAACAAAAGGTAAAATGCAAAGCTCTGTCTGATGGGAGTATTTTGCTGCTTAAAAGGCTCAACTAATGGTAACAACACACTGACAGAACAACTTGCTCATGTGTAGATTCTCTGGCATCTAATAAAGATGGAGCTTATCCTGCAGGCTTCCTCTAAGGGAAGCAGGATCTGTGTCCACTACCCAGTCACATCTTCAGTTTTATATATGTCCCTGCAGAATTCATGAAAATGTAAATTATGTCCTACTGAAAAGAACACAAGACCGTTAATGGCATTTCATCCATTGCACTATGCAGATATCCAAAATAGACAACCACTTTGAGCCAGTCACAATATTCAGTGAAAGTTAGCCTCAAAGGGCATCTCAAAAAGTAAACACACCTGGTGTGATTTTTTTCTTATCCCAGGTGCTGTTTGGTTTACAGACAGATGCTTGAAAATCAACAGATGGTCACCTGTAAGTAATTTATCAAAAAACAAAACATCTTAGGTACAGAGTAGGCTGCCTTTTTACTAAGTCCAGACCATACTCTACAGTAATCTCTTTGGTTTGCCTGTTACTAAGAACAAGCTACCTAATGCACTTATCCTGATGTCAGAAATAGTTAATGGTTAACCACTGAGAAGAAAACCAACAAATTATGGTCATAGACAATTACTTATGAACCCTATTTTAAACATATGTATTCTAAACAAAAGATTTGTCTCCCTTCTTGATATCTCATCCAACTTTATTATGAAAAAATCAGTAGCCACTCTTAACATCTACAAGCACAACTGCAATATTATATTACTTCACTTTTTACCAAAGTCAACTGTTGTCAAGCTAAGGGTATGTCCTGTAGCTACGGAATTCACTAGACTCACACCTACTAATGGCAAATGTGACTTAATATTTTCATAATCTAATAATGAGACTCAAATGGATCTACTTGGTTACAAAACTGATATCCACGATGAAGAGAAATACACATATTTTCAAGTTATTCCTCAGCAAAAAGCCTCACTACCCTGAAGCTAAACTTCTAAATTTAGGGCAGTATTACCTTCAAGAGGGAGCTGACTCAAGAACCAAAACCAAAGAAACGAACAAACCTCTTGAAGAAGTCTCACTCCACTGCATGAAAACCTTCAGCAACTTACACAGGAGACATCGACTCAAATCCCTACTGTTAGCAAAACAGTTAGAATTTCTCTGTCCTATAATTTTATGTATTTCCTAAGGCATTCTAGTTAAAAGTCTCCTCATCCTGGGCTGCCTGTATAGAGAAACATGTGCACCTTCAGAAAAAGACTTATGCCACCTAGAAGTAGTGTTCAGCAGAAAGTGGGTAACAGCATGCTACACAGCTCACAAGCAGAAACAGAGATAATTCACATATACAAGTTTTGTTGTCTTTAAATTAAAGTTGTGACATAAAATTGCAAAGCTGTATTGCAAAACATGGATGAGGTGGAACCAGAATTGGAACACCCCCCACTTCAGAATACATGCTGATCTAGACTGCTGAAGGTAATCTGTATTCCACCTCTATAAGTGACATGACTCATGCAGACAGATATATAAAACAATATCATATAGTTCTAATGGGATCAGACTGTGTAAAACAAACTCATATGAATTGCATTCAGACTCTCCCATCCATCTTTTACTTTTTCCCATCAATCTGGATACTATATACAAATTAGCCATTAATGGGAGCAAAACCATTATTGTACTTAGGTACTGCAGGGAGTCACAAGCCTTCTATTATTTCTAAAATACAAGCTTTGTCATCTGGAATTCTAGATAATAGCCCTTCTCCACCCTATAGAGGTATTTTCTTTCTCTAATTATAATATCCTTCTGAGGAAACTCAAACAAAGCACCAGAATAAATCAAGGAAAAGTTTAGAAACAAAAATACACAGACAAGAGTATGAAATAAAAAAAAAAAAACAACCAACCTCCATCTTATCACCCCACACATTACACTTTTTTGGGTTTGGTTTTTTTTTTTTTTCTGCTTGTATGGCACTTTTGTAGTGTCTACAAACTTTGAGCGCAGAATCCCTCAGGAGGTAAGTCATCTCTCTGTTCTCAGTTACGCTAGTTACCTTCATGAGCCTTACACTGGGAATCATCTCAAAGGACCACTCCTCCCTGAGAACAACTTCTGACTGTCAGTTTTTCAATCCCTGGATTTTCTTTATGCTTCTCTTCTCAATGCCATTTTGTGTTTCCAACCTCATATACGTTACAAAAATACACAAGCCTAAGCACTGATTGCTTTGCTATTCACAATGCATGTCTGACTGGTGCTTGAGCCCACGAACTTCTACCTCCTGCTTTTCTATACAAATTAGAATACAACTGAACAGATCTCTCAGCTATAAAATGGAAAGCAATAGAAAAATGAATTTGGTGCTGGGTTGTGAATAGTCCTCTCCTGCTCTGTAGAAACAGAGCGTATAGTTCAAACCACTTGTTGTTTAAGGTTACTGTTTGCATTTGCAGCAGTCCTGATCTGAGAAAAAGCAAGTAAACTCTGCAACAGCAACTAACACCATCCCCTCTCACAGACTAGCAGCTGGTATTCTTGTATGGCTTTGCATCTACCTTGCATTTTAAAAGGTGCTACCAGGAGGCACAGCTCCTGTCTGTCCATCTGCTTTAGCAGAGAGGTGAATGGGGACCAGAGCGCTCAACAGTTTGAATGAGTCTGTAAACTGATAATCAAATAAAAACAAGAGGATGGAACAATATATGTATTAAAAACCTCACATATCTGCACTCAACACAAATTCTAGCTTTGCTTACTCTAAATGTAAGATTATGAACGGCACATGGCTTGCAGCTGTAAGAGCTGGAGAGAGATCTCGCCACCTTCCACAGATGTGGAAAAGGAACACACTACTATTTCTGCTAGGAACACTTTGAAGCGACCTCTGATATCAAAAATGGTTTTCTAATGGGTCAGGGTCAATGCAGATTGATTTAAGTCACAGCTATTTAAGTCACCAACTTCAATCATAATGTAAATCAAAAGCAAGAAACTCTGAATAAGTCATGGATTTTAACTCTGCGCTGGTTTTGTATCTTTAACTCAGCTTCCTTCTGTAGATATTTAATGCATCTTTTTGTCAGGACAGAAGAGGATCTATGTTTATACACTCAGACATTCTTTTATAGTTGGTCCTATGTTAGAAAGCAGTGAATGATAATATCGGGGGTTTTGTTTGTTTTTTTTTTTTTTTTTTGTATCTTTAACTCAGCTTCCTTCTGTAGATATTTAATGCAACTTTTTGTCAGGACAGAAGAGGATCTATGTTTATACACTCAGACATTCTTTTATAGTTGGTCCTATGTTAGAAAGCAGTGAATGATAATATCGGGGTTTTTGTTTGTGTTTTTTTTTTTTTTTATTTTGGTAGAAATCGCAATTCAATCAAGAGCCACAATACAACATCTCAAAAATATATGCTGTAAATAACACAGCACTATGTCTAGTGCGCTGTACGGCTAAGAAACCAGGAGAACTGCCAAACCATAGTCTGCATTTTAAATTGATTTATTTAACATTGAAGTATTACCTCTAGTTAATGAACTGAAACGTTTCTGATGACTAGGATCTTTAAAGATGTAGACACTGTAGCTCTTAAATGCTAATATTTCATTCTCTTCATATCTTCAGAAACAGAAAGCAAGTCTGTCTGCTTTTTCACCTACCAAATTTTCAGTATTGAATGAACTACATGTTGAAAAGAACTAAATGAATAATCTGAAATGAAAGCTACTGCTGTAAAAAACTGTTTGAGGCTTTCACTCAGCTTCGCTCTCAGCTGATAAGACTTCTACCAGATTTTTTTGCTTGCCTTCTTTGCAGAAATTCGCAGCAAGCATCCACTCCTTGAATATTTTTATTTAACTTGCTTTTTCATACATTATAGTCATAAAACGGGTTGTCAAGATTTCAAATGGGTTTAGTTTTTCAAAAGAAGTTAAATTAAAAGGTCTTTCTTTTTTTTTCCTCCTCCAGTTTAGAATGCAGACTGTCAACAACTAGCAAAAACTGGAGAGGACTCTCTTGCCAAAGCATGAAGGAATTCTAGTATTTTTTTATGTTGTCCTTATTCTTTCAAGTTCTCCTTTTCAAAGAATAAAAATTATTTTCACTTTCTTCTTTATTTTAAAAAGCCCATATCCAGTAGTAGTTGTGCTGGAAGGGCACAAAGATAACAGATCAGATGCTATAAGGATTCACACTACAGCAGGAATGCAACAATATCTCTTCATACCATGGTCAAAATAGCAGCATGAAATGAATATCACATGCAAATTCACTCAGCTATTACAAGCAAGGAATAATATTTCCATAAAAAGGAGCAACCTGAGAATAAGAGCAAAGATATTAGTCCGTGCTCATTCTCTAGACGTCTTGGTCTATTAGGCTCCTCTCTCACTGTTAAAACATCCCTGTTTCAGTTTGCTCGTGGGTTTTTGTCCCAGGTGTAACTGTGATGATTTTGCAGTCTCACCTCACAAGCTACTGTCTGTCCCTTTGAAAATGTGCCCAAACCAAACGTTCTAGAATCACCGTAGCATTTCCACAGGTTAGCATTCAGTTCATTCACCAATCAAGTGGGAGTCCTTCCTTCTTCCACGTAACGCAGACCTTCTTGCTATTTCCATTTTTTTTCATGTTGTCTTTTAATTTATCCATTCCAGACCCTGCACTAACCAGAGACAGGTGCTCGCCGTATGCAAATAAAAAAGAGCATGAAACACTGTATTTTACATGCAAAACCATGACTTATCTTGCTCATACAGCCTCTGAACCTGAAAAATCTAGTAGTGGGGACTACTTGCTTGAGATTTAATAAGGGACTACAAAGCTCATACTACATATGAGAGCAAAAATAATGAATTAAATAAGTTTTTGCTTTCGTTGAATTCTTGCGTTTGCATCATTATTATACGTATCATTTTACTAGTAAAGGCAAACTTGTTTAATTTTTCTGATATTAAATAATTGGCCCCAGTCATAGGAAGCAGCGTAAAAGATGTGATTACAGGTATGGCCAGGAACAAAGGCAAAGAAAATAGAAAAATCCAACTGACGGTTCCATTGTGCCATTATTAATCAAGTGAACACTGCAGACTGCACTGCTTCAGCAAGCATGAGAAGAAAAAAGGGGCAAATTTCAAATTAAATAAAAATCAAAGTTGCATAAATAAATCTTCAATACCTAGTTTTGTTTGACAGTATTAATGGAAGGTGTAAAATGAAAATTCCTATGGTTTATCAATGTGAAGTGACAATTTTACTTCACAAATTTTTGTGGAATGTTTCCTGGAGGCACACATTACTTGATCCTGAGATGCAGCACTCCTTTCCTCCTAAAAAAGACCGTAAGAATCACTCTGGCATATGTCTAGTACATTTTAGACACTAAATTAAACCCCTGTGATGACCTCTACTACTCTTCTTCCCCTTGTCTATTTCTCTAAAAGTAGGTAGGGTAAGGCTTGCACCATCCTTAGCACTGAGAGAATGAGAGCAATTTCCCTTTACACAGTTTAAAATAGAAATACAAACCTTGCCAGAATGATTTGAAAGCATTGGCAGATGGATGAAATATTTCTGAATCTGCATCGTGTAACATTTGGCAGCTAGCATGACTACCGAACAGCTGACTTTTATGCAATGACATTTTAATTATATCTTCCTTGCCAAACGAGCACCGTAACCGAGCCTTTGCAATATTCTTTCATTAAGCAGTTCATGCATATCTGCTAAACCGATCATACAGTAAGTAATGTAGCTGTCCTGTCCCATGCTAAAAACATCAGTTTGATCCAGCCCAACTAGCATCTGACTGCAAGGTCTACTATATATGGGCCAAGGACAGCGCAGTGACCAGAAGGTGGTATGTTCCACCCATCTCATCGGACATGGGACAACGGCCATTCTCTACATTATTGCTGGCTTGCCAAGACCACCACCGATGCAAGACAGGCATTCATGCCTACTGACTAATTTGCATAAAACTTGCCTGCAGGCTGACATGTCTTCATTTTGGACATGTTCCATTTCAGGATTTTTTAAAACTTGGGAGTCACCAGAAGCATTTCCAAAGTGCATGTACGCCTGCAGACATGTATTAACTGAGCTCGGCTTTGCAGTGCGCTAAATTAACTCAACGAAAGCCAACACTTGTTTCAGGAAATAGAAAAGCTGGCAGAAGCCATCATGTCTCTAATTCTTACTGTCTTGCGCCTCCATATTGTGCACACACGGTGATCCTTCTCACTTCAACCCAACATAAGAAATATTAGACAGATTTGTTAAGTGCCTGCAATATTAAATTCCAACAAAATACTCAAATATTCTCTGTCCCAAGTCCCAACTGCCACTCAGACACAGCAGTCATGTTATCCTGTCCCTTTGACTTCCCTGTTTCGATCATCCAAGCTCTCAGCAGTTCTGCTGACTTCTGGAACTCATTTCCTGGTGTTCGACAGGAACTGTTCTCTGCTTCACAGAGAAATTCCTGGGGGCTGTCCTTCATATTTTGACTCGAATCTGATGGTCTCCCTTCACTTCCATACTAATTCCTTACTGGGTAGTAAAAAAACAGGTGAGAGGCATTGCAGACTTGATTTCTCCTCAGGCAGCAGAAGTTCCTAGCCAGACATTTGCCTTGAGAACCTGTGGGTAATACATAACCAAGGTGGGATTTTTGCTGTCCTCCATCAGACCTCCTAGTGTGACAAGATCTAGCACATTCAATTACATGTTGAACTTTGTGAGCAGCTCCACAGCTCCATAGACTTGACTAATTCTGACAGTAGCTTACTGGAACAGACAAATTAAGAGAATTGGATTGACACAACCTTCGTAGGCCCCTGAAGTCAGCAAAAAGGCACTGCATCAGTTTAATTTTGCTTTTGAGTAGACCAGAAGCAAGCATATTTAGATGAATGTAGGGGTAAGAAGAATGTCACAAAACACTGTTACTGCCATTTCTATACTTAAACACGGAAAACACACAATATTGTTCTCACTTTCCAAAGCTCCAGACAGAACCTGTTTTGAATATCCAGCAAAGTGTTGACTGCCAACATGGGGTCACTCATCTTCCTTTCACACTGATTTCTTTCTTTGTTTATAATTATATTCAAGTATCATATACCTGAATGTACTTCAAGTATATACACTTGAATATACTTGAATATACTTGAACATATAGTGTATTTGAGTTCACAAGTTCTCTATCCCAAGTTTTTCAAGGGTCATTCCCAGTACTATATGGTAGCTTTAGCTCCATCATCACAATGTTAAAGCTGTATTAGGAACCAAAATTAAACAGAAAATTAGAGCAGTATCTTGCACAACAGGAGAGCACAGTACACACAGATTTCTGCCACTGGTAAGCCAGTTGTTATTGCTCTTGTATCTTCACAAAAAGAAATTATACCACAAAGAAGGATCTATATCCACTATTTCCAGAGAAGAGGGAACAGTAAGATGCAGAGATACGATGGGGATGCACAGAAACTCAGGGGATGCCAGTTCTTTGCCAAAACACCTGCATTGACCAAAACAGCAAGAAATGACCACCATATGTTGTGATCAAGGCTTTAGAGCTATCCTGCACAGATAAGGTTTGCATGGCTCTCTGAATAAAAAAGACCATCCACATAGCAGAAAGCACCAGAAAAAGAGTGGAAAGAATGCACAGTGACTTCATACTTGGAGATTTTTGTGGTTTTTTTTAATGTAAAAGGTAAAAAATTGGAAATTCTGCAATATTGTGAAGTAACAATCCAGGCCAAGTGAGTGGGCAGGAGTGCTAAAACAATACTTGCTTTGTGGAATTTGTCCAACATCCCCTCACTTCTGAAACTGGAATTTCCCTACAGATATGTCAAAGGCATAAATAATGGATGATATGGAAGCTGTTAAACTGTTCATTTCTGAGAAATCTCTGTGAAATGGGCAACACCCTTCCAGAGGCTGAACTGATAGAACTTAGGCAGAATTAAGACACTACATCAACGGCTAACTATGTCCCTTAACTCCACCGTTCAGCGTGATCTTCATATGTTTGAAGGATTTGCCCAGGAAAGTTATATTGCCCTAACTATAGAAATTGTGTACTTTATTATCATGATGATAAACTTTATCATCAAGATTCCTCTTTGTACGGGGCTGAGAAGAACTAGACTAGCACTGACAATGGTTCTGCTGTGTTATCATTATGGTTTTGATTTGCTATTTGGAAATTACATTCACCTGTGGTTGTAAATGGCGTTGAAAAATGCTGAAGAAAAGCAGGATAGTTCTAAACACCATTCTTACTGCTTGGGTCCTTGCAAATGTGTGGCTTCACCTCTGCAATCACTAACTAATCACAATTTAGAAAGGTGGAAAGGAGTAACCCCAGAATGAATGAATGAATGAAAACACTATATTGCTGTTAAACCTCTCCCCCGCCTTGCAAAAAAACGTTTTTTAGTCTTAGCTAAAGCAGTCCCCTGTTTTGTTTTTCTCTGGGAATATTTTAGAAACCAAACCTAAAGGAACACCGATTCCAGCTGTATGGGGAAAAAGAAGAGCCAGACAATATTTAATCCTGCTGATGTTGTAGCATTTTTATACAACACAAAATAGTCCTAAAATAAGAATGCTGTACCAGACCTACACAACCCTTGGGGGGAGGGGAGCCAAGAGGGGGGTAGAGGGAAAGCATTAACATAAAATTGATATTAATCATTAGAGTATAATATAGAAGTCTCTGTTTTCAAATCTCAAGAAATAAAGAAGATCACTAAATAAGTCCTTGAATACATCTGAAGACAGCATGTTAACGACTGCTTTAGCAGCCTCTTTGCATCATCCACATGCAAATTTAACAGTCACAAATAAAAACAGCACGGTCTGTGCTGCAGTTCCTTTTCCTTGCTCATATAAAAAGTGAAAATGACAATATTGTATGTTCCTTCCTGGAAAAAAAATCTGATAGCACAGCCTGCTGGCTTTCATCAAAACTGCAAACAAAAAACTTCACATTTAAGAAAATGAAATGAAATCTTTTTTTCTTCTGAAGGTCTCTCTTCTTTAATATTCCTGACTGACAAAGTCATACAACGTGCAACTAAGGAACCCCAGTTTTTAACTTACTCATCTTGCAGACAAGGCTGCACTCAACATTGGAAACTACTGCAGTAGGCATAATACTCACACTACTCTGGATCCAAAGTTGTACCTCAGAAATAAATTTTGGTGACATATTGGATCCATCTCCTGCTCAAAGCAAAGTCAGCATAAACCAAGTAACTGATGTCCTTGTCAAGTTACAAATATGTCGAAGGATGGAGAGTCCAAACATTTCTAGACAACCATTGGAAACTTTAACTTCCCTCAAACTGAAAATTCTTTCCCTAATAACTACTCGCAATTTCCCTTGTTCCGCTTTGAATCTATTGCCTCTTGTGCTATTACTGCACACCTCCAAGAAGACACTTGTTCCATCTCCTCTACATCCTGGCATGACATAGTTGAAGACAGCAATGAGACCATCTCCTCTACCCTCTCTACCTTCTTAAATTCTCTTCTTCTAACTAGTCTAGTTCTCTCTTCTTGTGTGTCACCCATCCCTGTCGCCCAAGTGATTGTGAGAGATAGTCCCCAGTCTCTCTTCCACTGGGGAACTCAAAATTAGGTATGGTAGTCCAGGTGTAGCACTAAATAAAATGAAATAACCATGTCTCTTAACCTGCAAACTTTTTATAAAAACCCATTAAACAGTACTGGCTCCATATCAATCCCCAAGAAATGCAAATAGTAAACTTGCTGCCACTGAGTTTGAACAGCTGATCACAAACCTATAAGCACAGTAGTCCAACCGGTTATTCACCCACCTTCCATCTATCCAAACCATACCTCAACTGTTTGGCTACAAGGTTACTACGGGAAACTGGCAAAGAGCTAGCTTAAATCCAGATGAATAACACTCACTGCTCTCTGCTCATTCAAGTGACTAATTGTCTCATTATGGAAAGCATAATTTGCCCTTGTGAAATCTATGCTGGCTTTTCCCCACCAGTTTCTTATCCTTCATACAACTGGGAGTAGTTTCTGTGAGGATTTGCTCTCTCCCAGGGGTGGGGATTTGCTTGATGAGTCTGTAGCTCTCTGAGGGCTCGCTCTTTGCCTTCTGGGGAAGATGGCTGAGGGTGTGGGGGGCTATATGTCTCTTCAAATCGTCAGGAACCTCCCCTCCTCGCTATGACCTCTCAAAGATGAGAGCAGCTTTACAGTTACTTTGGTGAGCTCCCTCAGCACTCACCTTTGGCCGCATTTCAGGTGGGCCCATGGACTTCTGTGTGTCTGGCTTGCCTTCTGGTCCCCAACACAGTCCTGCTCTACTTGTGGGTAATGCTTCACATCATTGCCAGATATTGCCCTAAAATTCAGGAACCTAAGGTCTAAGAGCAGACCTTACACAACTAAATGCCAAAGCAAGGAAGGCACCATGTGTGTCCTTTGCCACCAGGTCCCCTGCTCCATTTGGCAGAGGGTCCACTTTTCTTAGGGTCCCTCCTACCCTCAAGGTATTCACAAAAGTCCTGTCTGTTGCTTTCCACTTTCCTCATGAGTTTCCACTTCAGCTGAGCTTTGGGCTTTCCAGATTCTACCCCACCACACTCAGGCAATGGCTCTATTCCTCCAGAGCAGCCGGGAGGCCCCACTTCTGCTTTCCACGTGCTTTCTTTGTGCTTTTCTCCGTGGAGCCTGTTACCAGCCTGCTCTGTCCTCCCCATTCAGCAAGACTGCTGTGGGGGTGCGCAAGCAAGACTAGGGAAGATGTGGGCCCTCTCCAGAAGGAAACAGGAGACCTGGTCAGCCAGGATAGGGAGGAGTCTGAGGTACTGAATGACTCCTTCACATTGGTGTTCACCGGCAAGGGCTCTAACCAACACTGCTCAAGTTGGAGAAGGCAAAAACAGGAGCTATGACAAGGAAGAACTGCCCACTGCAGGAGAAGATCAGGTTTGAGACCATCTAAGGAACCTGAAGGTACCTGATGGGACCTGGTGGTATCCATCAGCTGGCAGATGTAGTTGCTAAGCTGCTTTCCATTACATTTGAAACGACAGACCTTACTGTCTCCCTTGGCAGTATCATTGGTACCCACGTGGATAAGCAGGCCAGGAGTAACAGGCCAAGTTCCAGACACGAGTTAGCGCTTTCTGCCACAGCCCCAGTCCAACCTCCCTGCCAGCAACAGATCACATGAGGTAACAAGTAAGGTCAGTAGATAGGTGCCTCTGTACCCTGGTAGAAGGAAGTCTCCAAACAGTGCCACACACCACTTCCTCTTGGTGCTCATTCAGGTGTGGTTTAGATTCACCTGGCCATGATGCATCCCTTCAGCTTGTATGGAAGCATACATCCATTCGTCATTCAAATGCAGTTTTGGAGTTGTTCCTCCTGTCTTGCACTGCAGGTCTTAGGCTCCTGCCTGCGTAGGAGCTCTACAAAGATCCTGTCAATCTCTTGACAGTCTGCCCACGTGGCAGTTTGTGCATATCCCTCACTACTACTCACAACACCACGTTGCACCCAAGTGCTCTGTTGTCCAAGGCTTGGATTATATCTGCTTTCAGGGGCTCTGTCTGTTCTGAAGGCTCCAGTATGTCAGGGTTGTTACTCCAGGCACTGCCTTGGAATATGTCCTATTGTATGGAGTCCATTGCTGCACAACTCTAGAGAGTCTCACGCTGTCTTGAAAAGAGTTTTAGCCCTCTTAGAATCATAAAGATTGTCAAGTCTCTGCTCCTTGCGGGACTACCTAATGAAGTCCATTGCTGCACAACTCTAGAGAATCTCATGCTGTCTTGAAAAGATTTTTAGCCCTCTTAGAATCATATCAGGTTCAAAGGGACCCATAAGGATCGTCAAGTCTCTGCTCCTTGCGGGACTACCTAAAACTAAACCATAAAACTAAAGAGAGTGATCCAGATGTCCCTTGAACTCTTACAGGCTTGCTGCCAAGACCACTTCCGTGGGGAGCCTGCTACAGTGCGCGATCCAGACCACTTCCGTGGGGAGCCTGCTACAGTGACCAACCACCCTCTCAGTGAAGAACCTTTCCCTAATGTCCAATCTGAACTTCTCCTGACATTTCCTTGTGTCCTGTCACTAGTTACCAGAGAGAGGAGATCAGCACCTTCCCTCTGCTGCTCCCCTTGAGGAAGTTGTAGACTGTGCTGAGGTCACCCCTCAGCCTTCTCTTCTCCAAGCTGAATTAACCAAGTGACTTCAGCTGTTCCTCGTAAGTCTTGCTCTTGAGGCATTTTCACCATCGTGGTTGCCCTCCTCTGGACACACTCTAATAGTTTGTTGTCCTTGTTATATCGAGGTGCCCAAAATGGCACATGGTACTGGAGGTGGGGCGGCAGCAGTGCAGTGTAGAGTGAGACCATCACCTCCCTCGACCGGCTAGCTATGCTGTGTTTGATGGACCCCAGGACACAGCTGGCCCTTTTGGCTGCCAGGGCACAATGCTGACTCATATTCAACTTGCCATCAAACCAAACCTGAGGTCTTTCTTAGTCATGTTGTCATTCTTGCTCTGAGCGCTTTTAAGCGACACGAAAAGAACAACGTAATTGCTGCAAAGAAATGCAACGCAAATGTCATGGTAGAGGCTATATAACAGTTACGTCAGGCACATGTCATTCTTAGACTCAACTTGTAACTTGTCTCCTGACATGTCATATGACCTCAGACTAGTCAGTTCACAATCTGAGCTAAACCTATTGCCTTCTTTGACCTGTAAAATGAGAAGATCTTTGAGCTAGCAAAGCATCTTCATTATCACTCTGTAAGCACGCTAACTTCCTCGAGCATTTAATCTACTGTCCCGAATCTGTACAAAACCAAAGTACAGATGCGGATTGGCACATACATGGCAGACTATTCAGTCAAGTACAGTCACCTTTGGTTTATTCCTCATTCCCTTCCCCTCAACCCACGCAAGAAGAAAGTTCAAAATACTTTTCAGTACACTGGTTGTACAATGACAGCACAGTCTAGGAAAGCTAACTCTGGAAGTGGGCACACAGGGGACCTACGTCCTAGATTCAGAAGAGGCAGTTGAAAATCTACACTGACTCTAGACATGAGCCAAGAAGAAGGTTTAGATTGGATATTAGGAAAAATTTCTTCATGGAAAGGGTTATCCAGCATTGGAATAGGCTGCTCAGGGAGGCGGTTGAGGCACCATCCCTGGAGGTGTTCAAAAGACGGGTTGACATGGTCCTCAAGAATATGGTTTAGTGATTTTTTTTTTTTTTGTTTTTTTTTTTTTTTTTTTTTTGTCAGAGTTAGGTTGACGGTTGGACTAGATGATCTTTAAGGTCCCTTCCAACATAGACGATTCTATGATTCTGTAAGTGGACTTAGTGGCTCAGACTAACGCCAACTCAAAGGTCTTTGGTTTTGCTTAATTGACCAGGGTAGCCAGCCTGCTGTTGAAAAATCCTTAAGAAGGACTACTTGCTAAACACAGAACCTTGCTAATCTGAACCAAATATTTTCTATGCTGTTTTCCAAAGCCATTTTAAATATTTCTCCATTCATCCTCAGCCCATGCAGATTTTTTTGGTGCACATACTAAACATTGCCAGCAGATGTGCAGCCAAGTTTAAACTGAACCACCAGAGACAGCTCTCCTGTTTTTTCTGTAACCTCCGCAAAAAAGGTAGAAACTAAAAATGGCCGCTAAGAGTTGGAATTGAACAGCTGACACTACATAAAACATTGAAGGAACATGGAGGTCAGAAATGAGGCAAGGCTAGTGAGCATAAATGAAATGTGCCGCGACTCTTTGTTTATGCATCAATTGCTTTCTGCCTAACAAGAATTAGATCTGTCCAAGTACATTTATCCTTTAAGGAGGTAGCTCAGGATTAATTTCTGGCTAAATGAATCCTTTCTTGGTGACAAGCAAAAATTTTTAAAGGCTATTTCCTCCATAAATTCCAGAGAAGTTTCTAGGGCAGGATGGCTTCTTAGTTTATTTTCTAATAGTCCTTGTAAGAACGTGAAATGTTTGAGGAAGCTTAAATATCTCTTTGATAAAGGTGGCAGTGGTTCCTACTTAACATTAATGCAGTCATTTCACTGATTTTGAGATTTGCAAAAAGCCTTAAGGAATACTTTTGTTAGGCAAGGACAAGGGTCCTTAGTAAATACAGATGGTAAATCACATTCCAAAAGTTTTTAGGTTAAACTTTCAGATTAAATTGAGGCTTGGTTCACCTAATTCAGAGATCAGATGTGTTTTGTGCAGGGGAAGCTGGCAGAAGTTCATTTTAGGCAGGCACTGCGTTCAAATCCACTATTCTAAACTTATTTCTGAACCAGTCTTTTTGATCCCATTGTCATTGCCATATATACATGTGTGTGAAAATATGTCATATGTACATGAAATGTCCAGGCCTGAAAAATAAACTACACAGATGACAAAAACTTCAAAATATTCTATTCATATCTATCTGAATTTCATTTAAAAAAAAAAGAAATTGACCCATTGTTTCCCGAATAGCGACAAACTACAGGTAGAACATTTAGTTGTAACTATAATGGGAAAATTAAGTGATAAAAGAGTCTGAGCATAAACTGTTTTCTTAAATAGAAAGGATAAAATTCTGGCTGCAGTGAAATCAATAGCATAGCTTCTGCTGACTTGAACAGGGTCACAGAAAGGAAGGAAGGAGGTCAGCTTTCCTGATGCTCTTCTAAATTTTTATTAATGCAAAGACACATAACACAAAAGTCAAAGAAATCAGGAGATGGTAAGAGGGGCAAGGATCCTAGCTTACCACGGGCAGCAGAATCCAAGCAATCCCATTGCCCCGTTGCTGAACACAGAGTCAGGTGTGAATTCCAGTTCTCACCACATTAGTCACACTGCTGGTTTTCAAGAAATGGATTAACTGCTGCTCACCACTTTTGGGAAAACATTTTTTTGGAGCCATAAAAAAAGATACAGAAAATCACTGTTATGCACCCAGCTTCAAAAATGTAGCTAGCTATTTTCTTCACACTTTAGAGACTAGTGAGCTGAAGGACCTTTCCCCTGGGAAGGTTTTTGGCCACAAAGACCAAGTTGGAAATGGAATAACGTGTTCCAAGTCTAATCTCCACTTAGCACGATCCTGACAGCTACCAAAAGGGAAAAGTTACACATTACCTTTTTAGTGCAACAAAATACAGTAGTATTTTGCTGGTGGGTATGTATGTTCACTGGCTTTGCAGGTGCATCATGCTTCCTTTCCTGTGGTTGTTTTGCCAGGGTTAGGGCTGGCAAAAAACCCCCAAACAAACAAAAAAACCACTACCTCAGGAAGACTTTACTTAGGTGATCACCTGTAAAGTTCCTGTGTCACCACTGAAAGTGTAAACCCCAAATGCTTGCTTTCTTGGTAAGAAAGAAAATATATCAAGGCTGCTACAGGAGTGTTATTACTCAGAGAACATTTAAGACCTTGGAAGTTACTGATGTGCAGATTAAGAAAAAGAATAACAAAACAATCAAGTTTAAGTAGATCACAGATACCTCTTCCTGGGAAGAAGGTACCATTCTTGTATGTGGCAGCAAACTGGGGGAACCATGCACAAAACAACATCGTTTCAGCAGGCTAACAACCCATAAATAAATATACAAAGTCATCTGATTAAAATGAAAACACAAAACAACATCATTTCAGCAGGCTAACAAATATACAAAGTCATCTGATTAAAATGAAAGGAAATTGGAAATTCTCAAGTATCACTTTATGAAGGAGCAGTCTGACTTTAGCATTAGTTACCAGAGCCTTACCCATACTAGCCAGTCATCTGCTGGTTTCTAGGTATGAAGACTTGAACCTATTGGCCTTAATAGGTCAATGAACCTATTAAGTAGAAGATACTGTTGCCATATTACAGGAACACAGGCATCCCCAAGAACCAATAACTTTTAGTTATCTACCCCATTTTTTCAAAGAGAGATAATACACAACATTTTGTCCTCAAGTGATCTGATGTACCTTTCATACGTTCCACTGGGGTGAAGAGTACTTACAATAGCAGAATTCAGCCAGAAAAATTAACTGACCTGAGTTACACAACTGTTTGAGACTAATGCAAGAACAAAGAGCAAAAAGGACAGACTTTCAACCCATTCTCTAACTGCTGTGCATATGTCCTAGTTTATTTCTTCACCCCATCCCATCAAGTCCCTCCCCTCAAAACCAAGCATTTTCACTTGAACTTCCTCTTAGGGCAGCTGATACCCTTCCATTCCCAATGTGGCTCTCTAGAATATTCAGGGAACCAAATTAAAATAGATACTCACATTAACAGTTTGGATTTTCTAGCCCTAAATGCTCGGTCCTGCCTAGAGATGCTAAGATTGTACAAGATCTGAGAGTACATTATTTGCAGTTTCCTTATTTTAGATCTTCCCTGTGCACTAAGAGAGAGGATTGCAAATCCTTGCAAATCTTCCCTGTAGCCAAGAGAGAGGTAGACTGTTTTGGCCATGCACTACGTGGGCTGAATTTCCAAGTGAACCAAACCTATGGCTTTTTCATGTGGGAAAAGTTGTGCAAAGCAGCCCCAGAAAGACTTTAAAAGCAAATTCTCTTTTTTTCTAACAGCTAGCTAGAAGAACGAAGATGTTCTACACAGCTAGTTACAAAAACTTCCCAAGTTGTTTCTAGTCCCAAATGAATTTTTAATAACAACCCAATATCTATGTGAAGCAGAAAGAACAGCCTTTTGTGCACTTAGTAAGCATTAAGGTTGCTTCCAGATAAATTACATGAACTTTTTTCTCACTTAATCAATTACTTATATATACAACAAGAAATCAGAGGTAGTGTACCATCTGAGATTTCCATGTTCTCAACAGCCATAAATCACAACTCATACATAATGCTCATACCGTACCTATTATAAGATTTAATTTCACAGTATGGATTTGATAAGAACTACATCACCTTATTTCTAGTCAAGGGATCCAGAATCTTCACCACTTCTCATAATGTCTTTCTAAAGTTTACAATAGGAATTACATCACATGCACATAAGCGAACATGGTACGAACACTTTCAATATTCAACCATTTACAGAAAAAACAACAGCTTCATAAAGGGTCCACATCTCTGGTATGTATACTTCCAATATTCAACCGTTTACAGAAAAAACAACAGCTTCATAAAGGGAACACAGCCTTCTGTGTCAACATACAGGCTGCTGCTGGCATTTTTGCTAAGCTAGGCATTCAGAACTTGGGTTGAAATCAAAACAAACTGAAGGTAATCAGCTCCTTGGTAAATCAGGCCTGATGTGTTAGTGGATGCATGAACAAGAGAATAGCATCACTCTCAAGACCTAGATTCTGTCCTCAACATGATGCTGGTCTGCTGGATGGCAAGCAGTGATTTCATTGCCTTTGACTTGGTTTCTCCATTAATAAAATTTGCCTAACAGTATTTAGCTCTTTTGGAAAGCTCTTTTTGATCTGCTGATGAAAACCATCACAAAAATCAGTCCTGTTCATCTCCCGTTCCTGTATTTATACAATAAGAACCTAACTAGTCTCAAGAGTTCTACACCAGTGAAAACCAAAGTAAGTATGATGATAGCAATCACCAGGAAGAGATTTAATCAGGACAGTCATTACAACTTTTATCATCAAAAACCAAACCTCAACCATCTGAAATCTAGTTGTCCCTGTGCAGGTTTACCTTATGTTACAGCACTAAAAGTGAAACACGCTCTGTGCAGAATCAATCCATCCCCTTCTTACAGAAGCAAAGTTCTTCTAGGTGATGTCATCCACACAGCCATCATGTCCAAACCGGCTTAGTTGCTCCATACAATGAAAAGTGAAGTTGTCAATACCATGTTTTGCAATGGGAACTGGGCTGACTCCTCACCAAGTCTTTACACATAGAGGCAGATATAAATTAGATGGGAACAGACCTGTTGCTAACCACCTGGGCTGGATTTAAAACTATAACCTACTGTATAATGCTTTATATCTCAGTCAGATGAGCTGTTCACTTCTTCCTGTGTCTCAAATGTTAAAGAAAGTATTATATATGGTGGTATTCCTTCACCATAATGCTTTTCTTCTCCAATCTTACCTCATTATGTAGACATACATTCCCTTTTAGCACCATACCAGCCACATGGCTGTCTCTATACAAATGCTCTGGAGACAGTATCCAGCCAAGTCACATATTGATAATGGATGTTTTCTACGTGGATAATCAGATCATATTAAAGGGTAAAAACCCACAACTAAGTAGTATATGGATGCTTTTAAGTCTCTAAGTACTAGTAGAGGACTAACAAACTGCCCTGTCGGCTTATTGCTGGTCTTCGTTTTGCATTACTGGATGAAAAGCCCTTGGAAGGCAGTATATGCAGATGCTGCACTCCCTTAAAACATATATACAACTATAAATGAATGAATCCTTACTGTTTAGGAGATTACAAACTGAAACACCACTCAGAGCAAGTCACTACCCCCCCCCCACCAAAACAAAAATCCCCTCATGACAAATTGGGATATCTCCTAGAAAATGCAAGAAGGTGGTTCCAGAGAATTTTTGGAAATTAAAAATTAAAATTCAGGACCAAATCTACTCAATTTTCAATGAAGTTTAGCGTTACATGTACTTTCTGGAAAATGCTGTACACAGCCAGACTAAGGGAGATTCTTCAGTGTAAGCTTAGACTAAATAACAAGGACTAGATTCAATAACGTAATTTACTAATTTTCTCAGTTCTAGATCCGGTCAGGTACTGCATCCAAATGAAGCTGGTATTTACCGTTGCTTTAAAGCTTCTTTATTTCATCCACCAGCTATTCCTGTACAATAATAAACAACATATTTTTTCAGTCTTCTTGCAATGACAGACGATTGAAGTGTACACCTTCAATCTTCTTTTTTTTTTTTTTTTTTTTTTGTGGTTGGACTCGATGATCTCAGAGGTCCCTTCCAACCACTAAGATTCTGTGATTCTGTGATTCTCCATAAAATTTAGGAAAGTGCAGAAATGTCTGTGGGTTAGAACAGAAACATTATTGCAACAGATAGTCCAAACACAGGTCAAGAAAAAACAACCAGCTGGTGTCCTTTTTGCGTCTCCTCTTTCATCCCTCTGTCTACAGAGGCATATGCATACACAATGAGTAAGAGCCATATGCTTTGGCAAAAACAACAACAAAAAATTACTCTATCCCTGTGCCTGTTTTGTGCACGAGCAAGCAATGTGTGTGCTCATAATTAAAAAGTGAGATTACACTTTCTATTTCAGTAGATGACAGGAGATTGCCATTACAAAGGTCAATGAAATTCTTAGCCATAGAGCTAAGAACATGTCAATGTCTACCCATTATTTACTTTTTTTAACATCTGCTTAATTCATTCATTGTAAATGTGCTGAGAAAAAGTTCCCTTTTTAAATAGCTCCATATTTTCTCCTCAGCCAAGGAAAAAATCAGAAGATTCGAGCATCTTCAAAGACAACCAACAAGCAAACAACATCAGAGTCATCAGAGTCTTGGTTTGTCTAAAGTTACTGTCAGGACATTTCTCTTTAAGAAGGAAACATAATCCAAATTTTTCACTTTCTACCTTAAAGAATGGAAGACAAGAGCAAAAAAGTTTGTTTTTTTACCTTTGTCAGCCTCCCAGAATTCTTGCAGCTACAGCTGCTTATACCATATTCTACATATACACTTATTGATTAAAAGTAAGTTATGTGATGGAAGTGATGCCCACTACCTTTAAAGAGCCCACATAACTGAAGGCTCTCATGCAAGAATGCAAGGATTTTTTTTCCTAGTCGCCTTACTGTCACTCTTTTTTTTTGAAATTATTAATTGCTGGCTCTTCTGTGAAGTTACAATCCTTACAACCCCAAGTGTGTTCACAATAGTTTCAGTATCTGCATCTGCAGCTCACTTGATATTTTGCTAGTACCTTAGTTCTGTTTCTCAAATGGTTGGTTTGCACTAGTCCTGCCACTAAGACCAAAGCTCCTAGCTCACCTCCCTTTATGGAGCAACCCATTTTTACTGCTTCCTGGCATTCATGTCCAACAAGAGAGTCCTGTAAGAGAGAAAAAGGCTCCATATTATTTAGTGAGACTTGGGAGCCCAACCTCTGTTAACTAACCACTCTTGCAATTATGAAGAAATATGTTTTTGACGACTGTAACTATTATTTGCAACTTTCTTAGGGTTCTGTGTAGCTAGCAGCATTCAGGTCAGAAAAAAGAAATTATGAAGCATAAACATAGAAATGAATACTTTTTTTCCCCTATTTAATAAAGAAAAGGTAGCTCATAAAAATTGCCAAAGGAAATGAAAAGCAAAAGAAAAAAGAGACTAAATAAGAACCTAACAGGGCTAGAAATTATGAAGCATAAGCATAGAAATGAATACTTTTTTCCCCCTATTTAATAAAGAAAAGGTAGTGCATAAAAATTGCCAAAGGAAATGAAAAGCAAGAACAAGAAAGATCATTGAGCTTATACTCTCTGCATTTCAGTAGGGAGAAGAACAAGAGAGATCCTCAAGATGACTATACCTTATTCAGTGTTCTCCACTGCACTTCAGTAGTGAAACCCCTGGGCCGTGCTTTCTTACAAAGGTATTCAAATGATATTTATTCCCTCATGTTCTATTAAGATCCCTCTTAATTAATGTTATTTTAAAATAGACACAAAGGGCCATTTTATAAATCCAAGAGGACATCATGAGGCAAGCGCATGATACTGTGAAAGCATTGCTTCATAGCTGCTATGAGAACTCTGCTCCGAATGTCACCTTCATTTTTCCATGATTAAGGAACAGCGATGTTGTAGCATGACAGTACTTTAGTCAGCCATGGCATTCTTCCTGTGTTAGGCAATTCTCCATCACTGAAACTGCACTACCACTACTTGTAACAAGGTTAATGAAAATGGGCTTAGGCCTAGATTGCCCTTAACAGCAACTGCTGGTGCCTTAGGCTGGTGCCTAAGAAAACAAGAGCTTTTTCCCTATTACTATCAACAGCACAGGACTTGGGCATGATCAATGACTGAAGTACTTTGACATTACCCTAGAGAGGTTGGGCAACTCCAAATAGGATGAGAAGCTACTAGGACATGAAGTGATGCCATATAGCAACATGAAAGCATGGGGTAAATCGTATTTCTTATTCCAAGTTCAGTAGCATATAGAATCTATAGGAGTCTACTACAGAAGAACTGCTATACTGGATGAAATGTTACGTCCCCACCACTCCAGTAGCTTGCCTTTGCCCAAGATGCAAAACATAGCCATGAAAGTTAATTTAAGAATGTCAACGTCACCTGTTACATCCCCACCACTCCAGTAGCTTGCCTTTGACGATGTGTGAAAACCAGACACATCCAAAGGAAGCCCAAGATGCAAAACATACCCATGAAAGTTAATTTAAGAATGTCAACGTCAACTGGCTCCCGAGAGACAAAGATCAGATTAAGTCACAAAGCAAGTGAGATGTTCTTTTCCTCTGATATTTGACCAGCGGGTAGTCTTTGAAGCTGAAATTGTCTTTGAATCCTTTGGTGTTTATATCATCTTGTAGCAGTGAGTTCCACAGCCAAAGCATGCACCACAAGAGCATCATTTGGGAACTTTTGGGGTTTCAAGCGTTTTGCATATTGATTGACCACATGCTGTGGAACAAGATGAATAGAAACTACATATTCCCTTCTCTATTGAGTTTCATTATTTTGCATTGTTACAGAATAACACTGTTATTCAACTTGTGTCATTTCATTATTCAACTAATTTCTAAGACAAACAGTAGCAGTTTTCTCAGGCTCTTCACACTTATTGCATCTCTGAAGCAAAAAACAGAGTAAGCTTTCTCCTTCAATGCCAGAAGTATCTTTGGAAAAGTAGGATCCTCCCTTCATCTAGGAAGAGTCTTTTATCCATTCTGTACCCAATATAGATAAAGCTCCAACATTAGACAGCACAGCACAAAGACCAACATATCACCTTGCTATGACACATTCTTGGTCAACCATGAGCAGTTATACCTGCAATGCCAATAACATCTGCAATTCACTATTCCAAAAGACTCAAAGACAACAGATTTGTTTGGAGCACGGACAAGGGATACTAACAGTTTCTAAAGGCCAGCAAACCAGAAAGCCAATTATTAGGTTAATCCGAACCAAAATGGTATCACAGGTTGTTTGCTGCTCTTTTCATGAAGTAAACCTGCTTGGCTTCATTTGCTGCCACCCTCTGAAAACACAGAGCACTTTTACAAGGAATTGGGAGTTTTTTATCGAGGCCATGTGATTGCCTCCCTGCTGAACCCCACGTATCAAAAGCAGGCAGCTGCGAGGCTGAGAGCAGAGGACAGCATCTATTTTCACATAGGAATTACTGTGTCGCTTGGCAGAATTCTGTTCTATATTCAGTGAGTGACATAAAGCACAGCAATGAACCCTGGAAGCTGAGTCCCTCTTTCTCCCCCCTGCACTGCACCCAGAAGTGAAATGCCAGCAAAGCGAAACCTGCCCCATGCCAGGGAAGCGTATGCTGAACAAGCATTCTCTCTATCTTTCTTGGTCCTTTACTCCAGTAAGGAAAGGCTGGGCTCAGATTAATTAATAATTAAAAACAGATATGCATAAATTATGTTCATGGAAACTTGGGAAAGGTTAAGCCAACCAAAGTGAGAAATAATCGTCTAGCAATACATATTTCAAAATGCTATACTCAAAAATAGTAATCTGTGCTAACATACTGAATGCTGCTGATTAAGAATTCAAACAGAATTAAGAGCTACAAACTTTTAACAAGATTTAAACAAATTTCCTTCTCAAGTCTAAACTGGTATGAGCCAGAGATGGAAAAAAAAAAAAAAATCAGAAAAATTATACTGCAGAAAGAACAAGACAAAACTCTCTGCTGGGAGCAGTGCATACTCTCACTCAATCTCAGAGCCGATTATTATTTTTTTTTCCAAGGAAAAAAGAGGGTTTGGGCTTTTTCCATCATTTATTTAAAAAATTACACCCATGTCCTAAAAACATAGCTTTAAAATTGGGATACTGCCAAGGAGCTTAAGCTTAACGTTCAATTTAGTAATAAAACTGACAAATTGAAGGAGAGGACAAAAATGAATTAAAGTGAACTACAATAAAGACAAATGGGAAGCCGTTCACAGTGACTATTCCTTATGCATTAATACAGAACAGGGGTTAACTGGCTTGGCAGCTGTTCGACATGAACAGATCTTGTTGGTCAGACCAGATAGTAAATTGAATACTGAATCTGAATGCCAAGATGATAATCTTCCCAAAATGGAAAATGGCAGCACAGCGCAGAAATCTCAGCTGATGACATATACACGGAGAATTTATGTATTTATTTATTTATTTAAACAGATAGCACTGTATCAGGCTGGACTATTTTATTTTCTTTTTAAAGCTTAAGGCAAATTGTTTTTCGTTTCCTCTTTAGCCACCAAAAGGTAGACAGCTTCTTGTTCTGACAAACGGCTCACTGGCTAACATGAGCTGAGGCTGCAGGCTGGCAGCCTGGCTTCCCAAATCCTGGGGCTGAAGTGTCTCTCTAGGCACCCATGCCTAGAAATCTCAGCCAGTATTTTACTTTAAAAATTCCTAGACATGAAAATCAATTCAGTAGTGCAACTAAACTTACATTTATTCATTGTATGAGTCTATATTGCTTTTACCCCTGACCTTTCCTAACTATTTCTGTACTATTCACTTTCTAGTCATCTTTGCCTTTCTAAATGAAATGTGGCAAAAGGCCTGCATTAAGAAATTCATATTACTTTTTCCCTTAAACAAGTCTCTCTTTCTTTAAATTAAGCTAACTCTATGCTTTCTGATGCACAGTGAATGTGGGGTTACAATAGCACAACAAATTTACAAAGGAGAGATGATATATGCACAGCAGAGAGGTCTACTTAGAATGTGGAAGGCTTACCAAAAAAACAATTTATCTACTAGTCAATAGAAACAGAATTAGGAATTGAGTTTGATCAGGCTGCTGCAGAGAGCTTAAATTTAAGATGTATTTTTCCTGTGCACGTGAAGAAAATGGAAATAACAGGAATTACTATCAGGGACTTGGTAGACAATGAGTGCTGGAAAACTGGAGAGCCATGAGGATCTTGGTGACCTAAGGGCAAAGAAAATCTGTCATTCTGCAAAATGGGGGGAGGAATTGAGGATCATCAGTTAATAGTTGATGCTGGGCACATCTTGAAACATGGGCTTTTTCTTAGTAATAAGATAGCATAGTGGTAATTTTCCATAGATGACTGACAGAAAAACCACCCCTACCAACTAAACCCTAAACTAAGAACTCAGGATGCAAAACCTCCTGAAGTATTAGGAGAAGGATTGGGAGTTTGTGGCTTTTTGGCCATACTATATCTTCCTTGTGCATCCTGTGCTTCACAGCATGCAGTTACCTTTTAGCCAAAATTCAAGCGCTCACCCAACACATCTTCCCAAGCAGCCAAACTCTTCACTAATCCTCACCAGGAAGGAGAAAGAGGGGGAAAGACACAATGGCAGAGGACTCTGTACCAGACTGTCTCCTATCTCCTTACCTGACAGGTGTCTCACCCTTATCTCAGCATTGGTAGGCACTGATAATTCAAAAAAGGGGGAGGCGAGAGAAAAAAACAGCTTTCAACCTTTCTATAAACAGCCTGTACAAGCCATTCCTTTCAACTTTGTCACAGGCTTGTCTTTGACTTCCCAAAGCCCATTTCTGATGGTCTTGAGTTTAGTGCTGACGTCTGACTGGGTTTGTGGCTCTGCTGTCACGTGTGAAAAGCTACCAGCTGACTCTGACATTTCAGCTTCTCCTCTGTTGGAGCACGGCCACCTGGATGGCTGCCCCATTTAACAGTCACAGTGGAAAACACTTTGCTGAAGCACTCCTTCACCTGAAGTTCCCTCTCTTTCCAGGGTTAAAATGCTGCCCAGCAACCAGAGACTGCTCCATGTTTTGCCAGGGCTCTGACTGTCACGGCCAACCACGGAATCACGGAATTGTCAGAGTTGGAAGGGACCTCTAGAGATCATCTGGTCCAACTCCCCTGCCAAAAGAGGAACGCCCAGAGCACATTACCCAGGACTGCATCCAGGCGGGTCTTGAAGATCTCCAGAGAAGGGGACTCCACACCCTCCCTGGGCAGCCTGTCCCAGTGCTCCGTCACCCTCACCGTAAAGAAGTTTTTTCTCATATTTGAATGGAACTTCCCATGTTCCAGCTTGAGCCCGTTGCCCCTTGTCCTATCGCTGGAAACCACTGAAAAGAGTCTGACTCCAACATCCTTCAACTCACCCTTTAGATACTTATAAACATAAATAAGGTCTCCCCTCAGTCTTCGCTTGTCCAGGCTAAAGAGTTCCAGCTCCTTGAGCCTTTCCTCGTAAGGGAGATGCTCCAATCCCTTAATCATCTTTGTTGCCCTACGCTGGACTCTCTCCAGCAGTTCCCTGTCCCTCTTGAACTGGGGGGCCCAGAACTGGATGCAGGATTCCAGTTGTGGCCTCACCAGTGCAGAGCAGAGGGGGAGAATGACCTCCCTTGACCTGCTGGCCACACTCTTCCCTACGCAGCCCAGGATCCCATTGGCCAAGCAGTGTAGGTGTATATACCAGTGACTGTGGTTAAACCTTCTCAAAAGCTGTAGAGGCCACAACATTATCATCTACTGTGTAAAAATTCAGTCCAATTTATTTCTTCTCACACCACCAAACAGCTGCCTTTCAGCACAGATGCTTTAGAAATGCTTAACTATAAGGTTTAAGGTACATACAAGAAAGTACACCAGTCCTTTGCAAACCCTTTTTCTTTCACGGAGTAAAAGGGGCATACTTTAATAAAGAGAGGTTTCCCAGTTAAATTCCTGTGAATTATTAATGCTCCTCTCGGATGTTTAGGTACACATCCAACCATTAGATTGCACATGAGGATGTTCAGCAAGAAATTGAGAATCATTCCCACAAGGAACTGGAATTACAGCAGAGTCTAGCCAAGAAGAAAGTGCAGAGCAAGACAAGTACTGCTCTCCCCTCCTGAAGTGTTCACGTGTTCGGAGCTTGCCTGCAATACAGAATGTACTTTGTGCATAAACCAGAATTTATACACATGCTTCTATCAATAATTCTACACACTAAAATCACACTAGACATATGAAGACATACTGTCTCTGCACAAATCCAATTCTTCTATGCAAACAACCTTGCTTTCTTAAAAAAACTAGGGAGTTCGACATTTGATTTTCTACCTGGTCCTTTTCCCATTCATTTTGAATAAGGAGGTGGTACTAACAATGTGATACAGAATAAATTTACGTGCCACTTTGAAAGAGAAATAGAAGTGAGGTATACTGTCTGTCTATTTGTGCGTCTGACTTGGACTGAAGCAGAAATGCTGCCTTCCTCTGGACATACATCAATAGCACCAGGTGTAAATAACAGTGTTCAGCAATTAACACCAAAATACCACATAATTTGTATCAAACCCTACCGGTGAACACTGGCTGATGGGACTGTAAAAGGATGTGCACAGAGCTAAAAACTGAAGCAGGAAGAAGGGAGAGAGCAGCTGAAGGAAAGACGAGGAAGAGACAAAGCTTTCTCTCAGGCTGCAATGGGCTGGACACAAGAAGAGAACAACCAAGTCATGGCAGCAAGGATACTGAGCTGTCAACACAACGGTCTGCTACAGATGACAGCACACAGATAGAGGCACAGGGCAATGGATGGCTGAAAAACACACAGCTTTCAGAGCACAGCACGTGAAAAGGAGAACCAGCTGACAAAATGGTGAAGGTGTCTCCTTGGAGTGAGACACCAGAGTTGTCTGGTGACAGCCCAGCAATCACTCCTCCCTTCCCATCTTTCAATTCAGAAGACAAGCAGAGTCCGAAATAAAAACAGTCAGTGTATTTACACCATCAAACCAATGAGTCCAGCAGTCAGGATGCTGGATGCAGCTATAGTGCATGGTGGGGTTTGTTTTCTTATTAAGCTTTATGAGGGGGGGGAAAAATGATGTGTGTTTGATGTTTCCAGTCAGAAAATGTAACCTAAAGGCATGCCAGCTAAATGCAAGCTGGAAGTCTGACATCTAAACTATTTCCTGGAGAAGGAACCTCAAGAAAACAACGGGAAAAGGAAGATGTTGATCCCTTCCCTTCTTCTTGCATGTTCTCAGCCTCTTCCCAACTCCCTTCTCATCTTCCTCGTATTTTCCTTCCCCCCTTTTTTTTAAACCACCCAAATCTCCTGTTTCTGCCCTGCAGTTCTCCTAGTACCCGTTTATTCTGTTTTTTACTGCTCTGTAGTAGTCAGCTTTTTCCATTTCCCTTCTCGAATACTACACCACCACCATGTTGCCTCACTCCTCTGACCCCTCAATGCACGTTATTCCACCCGTTTGCACAAGAGAAAATGAAACTGCTTGTCTTTTAAGAATCTAATGAGCTAGTGAGTTCTCAGACTGGGCAGAGGAGATCCCAAGTGCCAGGTCAAGGAGAGAGAAGGGAATCGCCATTCGGGAGGTAACAAGTCTACGCTGGACAGAAAGGCAGGCTGTGGGGACACATCTTGTGTCTCTCATCACAGGCCTGGAGCTCCTTCCAAGAGGTACCAAATGCATCCCTGCTCTTGCCATCGTCCCGGGGAGTGCTCTTTAGCTGCATTTAAGCAGTGGAGTTAGGCAAATGTGTCACGACAGCTGCACCGGTAGGATAGCCAGAACATAAATACTGTCACTGTTTAGCAAGGCTGAAATTAAACCACCTTGGACTACCAGAGCTGGAGTTCTACACACATACTGAATCATGAAAACTATTTAATTCTGCGGTGTGACATACCACAGAGGGATATTTTCTCTTATGTCTCACAGAGGGATATTTTCTCTTATGTCTTACATTCCTGTATCAGGAACAGTGTGGTGAGTAGGACTCAGGAGGTGATCGTCCCCCTGTACTGGGCACTGGTGAGGCCCCACCTCGAGGGCTGTGTCCAGTTTTGGGCTCCCTACCATAAAAAAAGACATTGAGGTGCTGGAGCGGGTCCAGAGAAGAGCAACAAAGATGGTGAGGGGTCTGGAGCACAAGTCTTATGAGGAGAGGCTGAGGGAGCTGGGGCTGTTCAGCCTGGAGAAGAGGAGGCTGAGGGGAGACCTTATTGCTCTCTACAACTCCCTGAAAGGAGGGTGTAGAGAGGTGGGGATCGGTCTCTTTTCCCAAGTCACAGGCGACAGGACAAGAGGAAATGGCCTCAAGTTGCGCCAGGGGAGGTTCAGGCTGGATATTAGGAAAAATTTTTTCACCGAAAGGGTTATCAGGCATTGGAATGGGCTGCCCAGGGAGGTGGTTGAGGCACCATCCCTGGAGGTGTTCAAAAGACAGGTTGATGTGGTGCTGGGAGGTATGGTTTAGTGATGGTGTTGCTTTTTGTTTGTTGTGTGGGTGTCTATTTTTGTCAAAATCAGGTTGACGGTTGGACAAGATGATCTTTAAGGTCCCTTCCAACCTAGAAGATTCTGTGATTCTGTGATTCTCTGTAAGGCAAAGCAGTAACAGCTTTTCCCCAAAATGGAAGTTTTGCAAAGCAGCCAAATCAGTCCTGAGCTACATGGTTCCCCCCGCAACCCTTTTGCTTCCCACCTCATCCATCATCTTTCCTTTAATCAGGGTCCTGTGCTTATTCTGGAAGGGACTAGGAAATTTTTCGTGTTATCTTCCATGCAAACATTTTGAGACGTTGAAGTTGAAACATACTGCAAGAACAAAGTCAAGAAATAACCACTGTAAGGATAAGCAGTGCGATGCTTCCTGTAATTACTAGAGGAGGAATTAAAAATGTTTAACTCCACAAATTAAGAAACAATACCACTTTAAAGGTATCATAGAGTGGATGAGTGAAATATAAGACTTTTTTTAGATACACAAGATGGATTTGCTTCTATCCCATCACTTTAATTTCATTTTGTCATAAAAAACTATCGATACAGAAACTAAGCTTCACTTCTATCATATAATGCTAATTATTTTTATGGTACCCAGTTCTGCAATAGGCACTTGACACTGCTACTGAAAAAAAAAAGGAGTAACACTCCCAGTGCAGCTGCGCCCATTTGGAGCACCCACTTTAGCTACATCAGATTCATTGGAAATCAACTACAGCTACACTAGCAAATTCCTACATAAATTCCCTGTGGTGTGACAAGCTTATTATGTAATTGTAAACACACCAACGTGTAGAATGGAAAGCCCTATCTAATTTCCTCAGTTATATTTAATGTAAGGTTCTCCCACCAAAAACCTACTGAATTACCCTGTATTTTCAATACTTTTTTTGCAAAATTCATAGCTGTCATAGATGGCAGCAGCTATACCTTTCAGCACAACTGAAAGCTTTGTGAACCAGCTGCATGGAATCCCCTTTCAAGGCGAGCAGTTAAAACTGTAGACAACCACACTACCTCCAGCACCTTCGTATCTGAGAATCAAAAAGAATGTGGAGGAAAACATAAATCAGAACAAAACAAAACTGAACTAATTCAACATCTACCTTCTCTGATGAACTTCAGTCCATCATCTCAAAATATACTGTAAAATAGTATTTATAAAATTGAACTAATTCAACATCTACCTTCTGAAGAGCTTCAGTCCACCATCTCAAAATATACTGTAAAATAGTATTTATAGAGAAGACACAGAGAGACACTCATGCTGGACAACAGTGCATTCAGTTATGTATCTGGGAGGAAGATCAGTCAGAATAAGCTGTACCCTGGTCCATCACACTCAGCAAGAGTTAGTCCTCTAGATGTCACCTTATTTTAAGAAGGTATATTCCCTGTAACGAATTACCTTATTTTAATGTATTTGGCTCCTGCCCTAACATCTAACAAATTAGATTTCAAAACAAAATCAGCTCTAACATGGGTTCAACTTAGGTACTAATATTGCTTTAGTTATTAAAGATAAAAACTCATTACACTATTCACCAGAAGCACACTCAACATGTTATTAAAAAATCTATTTGTCATACATCTCATATAACCACATCCTACGTAAGGTAAGCGCTGCAATCGCAAGGTAAGAAGAGAGCTGAAGTGAAATTATTAATTTCAATCAAGTACCTTCTCTGACATTCAGCTTTTTTGTTTCCTAAACACTGAATTTCAATAAATTAATAAATAAATAACCGCTGAAAATGCAATGTACCTGTCTTTTTTTTTGCACTAGAGTGAGTGTGTGTGCGTTTCTCATAAATAAATTAACCGCTGAAAATGCAATGTACCTGTCTTTTTTTTGCACTAGAGTGAGTGTGTGTGCGTTTCTCACACTCCTCTGCTTCCATTATGAGCAGGATTTGTCCTAAGTTATTAGATCATTATTCAGCCATCAAATTCAATTGCCTCTGGCAATGGCCAGTCGTATGTGGTTGAATATGAGTAAATCCCCTACCATGCAAAAATATCCCCAGCTGAAAACAGAGTAGTTGGAAAACATGCACTTAACAAGAAGACTCCAAACTCTTTTATCTTTGAAGGGTGCTCATTAATACATTTCAGAAAATTCCTTTTATCAAAGAAAGATAGTGTCTGACATGTCTGAGCCCAAAAGAAGGAATCTTATCCTGTACATTCTTAAATAAACAGTAATAAACAGTAAAAACACTCATAGTACAAGGGGCTGAGCCCCTTCCATTCTGTTTGTAGAATAAATGATGATAATAACATTAAACAGATACCACTTATTTGAAAGCGTCCATAAACCATTAAGATTTTATTTGTGAATAAGTATAAAGTCCATTGGATCTGACGGATAATTTAGATGACTTCATTTTGTGGGTCTGAGCTGAGAAATATGGTAATTCAGAAATGGCATTTACAGGTCTGACAAACACAAACCAGCAAAATGTTGGAGACAGATTCTGAAAAGAAAGGAACAGACTGACACTGATAACCAATTTCAGATGGTACCTAATTTAATTACAGACCGAAATACAGTCAATATTTCTGACCTTCAGGAACAAATGCACCTGTTAAACTTCACCTGCTTTTGCGCAAGATTCTTTCTTCTTCCCCATCACAAAAAAACACTTCCTTTTTACAAAGGTTGCATGTTGTAAACCTGAATGACTCGCACATAACAATGATAACAAAAAAAAACGTAGACCATTTGAAATAAGAGTTCAGCACAGAACCCACCGGAGCGGGCAGGCAGCTGGCAGAGGAGCAGCGCGGTGTGCGCAGGGGAGCGGGCAGCATCTGCTCAGCTCCTAGGACCGGAGGCAGGAAGGTTTATTAAAACTTAGCAGTCAAACCGGCAGGTCACAACGAACTCTTCCAATGTATCACTGGTTAACCCATTACAGTTTTTCAAAAGAGACATAAAACTAGCTTTTTAAATAAGTAACGAGGAAGCGGGAAGCTATAGCATTGTGCAGGTTTCTGGGCAGCCTGCTCTTTCAAGAAGGTGCACAACCTAAATCTGTTTTTTTTTTCAATTTTATTGTATGCAATTCCACACAATAAAATTACCCCAATTAACTACCCTAGAGTTAACTAACCTAGTCTGCACATTGCAAGTCTGCTGCACTCAGTTAGCTGATCCTCCCGTCCTCAGTAAATTAGATGTTAAACTGGGTAATTCCTTTCTCATCCTCTGCAGTGCTTAAGGTCTCAGGTAGTTGACCAAAAAACAGGAGGGCAGGAAGACAGAAGAAATTAGGAGTAAATGATGGACTTTAAGAATGGAGATGGTGTCAGCGCATCTGAGGAGCACGTGGGTCCTTCAAGCCCCCTCTCACTGATGACAGACAGTACCCAAGATCATCAAAGAAGCCTGATGGCATCTTTCAAAGAGTAAAACAAAAAATTCCTTATGAGTTTCCTATTTAGACTTCCTCCACTTTTTTTTTTTTTTTAAATAATAAAAATTATAATTAAAAAGTAGGAATCATTTTGCTGATTCATTGGTCTTGCAATCATTCCTCCACAGCTGCCTGAAGCACAGCAAGAATAAATGAAGCCACATTCCCTTCAGAACACTAGCATTCACAAACCGTGTTTTCACACAATTCTTATCTTGCTTTCAGGGTGGTTTTTTTAATGTCCCTGCACAACTTGCCATTTTTAAGAATGTTTACTATTTGTTTACTATTTGTTCTCAGTTCAGAAGTTTTGCTGAGGCAAAACTTCAGCTGATAATTTAACAGTAAACAGTTAAATTTAACAGTTGATAATTTAACAGTAAAAAATCTCTGAGTCAACATACCCCACAAAAAGATTACTAATTTTCCATTGCAAATTAACCTTCCTTTCCTCCCATACCTATCAAAAATGTCAATGACTTATTTCTAGACGCGTTAGAATTATCAATAAACTCTCCCTCCTTACTTCCCTTTCTCTCCTTTGAACTAACACAGGAGCGCAAAATGGACATTACATCTTTGAAAGGAAAAGCAATCATTATTGAGTGGCACACTTTGCATTCTGCTCTGTGATTTCCTGCTTAATATTATTAGAGATGGAAAGCTGGAAGTCCAGGCAGAATTGCTCCCTAGGTTAGATCCAACCCATGGGCTGTATACTAGACACTCCACAACTGGACAGGCAAGACAAAGAAAACAGGGAAAATTAATTTTTCTCCATTTTGAAGAAAGGGAAGCAAGAAAAAATGAGACTAAAGTGTCTCCCATAACAATGCCCCAAATGTCTGCAGCAGCATCAAGAACACTAATTCCAAACCCCACACAAATTATTCTTGACCTCTACCAACACAATTCAAACCTGAAATAAAACTCAGAACTAGAGAAAGAGATTGCACATCAACTGTGAATATTATGTTGAAATTTCAGTTCATTTAGGGAATGAGAGGCAACTCATTCCATGGCAGAATTTGCATACTTAACAAATAAGTTGTTACTATTTTTTCCCCTCTGCATTTGGGATGCATTCAAGACTTCCCAAACTTCATTGCTTCCAGAAAATTTTGTCATCCCAGGGAAAGGGCTATCAGACGATGTCCTAGAAGCAAAAGCGGATGGAATAGCAAAACAACAAATGTATTTTCATGGATATGGTTCACACAGTCAGAAAGGAACAAACCGCATAGACATTGAGAATATATAACCAGCTAATGAAAAGCATTTTCTCTAAAAAGGATGCTTTCCAAAATTTTCTTAGGAAACAGGTATCCTTAGCTGTTTAGGGTCACTGAGCAGCTGTCACTGCAGCAATGTCATTTATAGGCATATGCATATCAAGAGAATGTAATAATTTATAGCATAAAAGCAATATTGCTACTGCTGATTTGAGATGCAAAGCCTGCTTCCTTCAATACCAACTTATTCGGCTCCATACTTAGATAAAGTAGCAATGGGTTTAGGACAGACTTAGCATTTTCAAATAATCCCATTCTTTCAATTTTTCAGTCCCATTTGTCTGGCAGAATGCCACCAGAGTATGCAATTTAATACAGCCATAGATGTCAGAAGGCATACTAGATTGCTCTATCCACGGACTGTCTTCTATATATAACTGATAAGAGCTTGCATAATTAAGGTTGCATTTAAAAGTCTCAGCGATGTGACTAATGGCTCATTACAGTCATCCTTCATGATATATGGAACACTATCTTTCCTTACCACACTAATTTTTCTTCTCCAAAAATGCCTCAAATGTTTTGATGTTGTATTTACAATAATCTTCAATGTTAACAAGGCCTCTAATTTTAAAATCTGGTGCAATTCCTTTGAACTTTTAATATTAAACTGCAGTCTTTTTCTTCTGCAGAAACAGAACAGAAACAGAATTTCATGCGAATGTTACACAAGGAAAAGTCTGAATATTATTATAATACACACTGGATTGTGAAACAACTGGAGACTCCTTTCCTGAGACTCATCAAAGAGAACAAAAAGAAGTTGTTAATACCAGGAATACCTGGAAAACTGTTGGTAAAAAGTAATTTTCAGAGGGCTTTCATGATCAAATGAACACTAGTTTGTGTGCATCAGTTACTAGTTACTATGCACACTTAGTGCACTTGGGTACTAATCCACAAAACAAAGAGAAAGCTATTTGGAACCACGGAAGCTAAAAAGATTAAATTAATTTATAACGGTAACTTTAATACAGTCCAATTTGTTTCTTTATGGGCACAGGAGAATGAAAATAAACTAGTGTTAAACACTCAGTACGTCTTTTATGATCAGTGGAATCTAAGCACCTTTGCAGGAGAAATAGGTAATTCACCAAGACATATCTATTTTCTTAGAAATAGCAGTTGCAGGATCTGAGGTATGCCACAGCTTTACCATTACCCAAGATTCTTTTGAATTTCCTTTCAGCATTATTTATTCCTCTGTTATTTTTAAGAAGTTGGCAATAAGCACCCAAAATACCCTGAAAACAAGCACTGGGGCTTCTGACAAACTTTTACAGCCACTGGAACAGAATTCAATTCACCAGTTCTGCTTTATGGAGCATTAAAGTTATGCAAAGGCTTCACTTACTTTTAGAGGCTTTCAGGACAAATTTTGGACAGGCTCTATTTGTTCATTTTTAAATAACGTTAGGAGTGGTCTATTAATCTCAGACGAGGATGGGCCTTTTTGACCCTATACATATTCAAAGCAATCAGAAATCAAGTGAATTGAATTCTCCATTATGCAACTCGGTTTATTACCCAAGAGCCAGTAAGACAAAGAGAAAGTCTCACCTCCTTCTTTCGTTTCCTCCCCCTGCCCCCAGGGCTAAATAAGCCATTTGAGCCTACAGTAATAATCCCTATATGAGAACTGTGACTGTTGTCCAAATTCCTTACTTTCACGTTCTGTGGCATATATCCCTAACATCACAGAAAGTAAAACACTCGACACACTCTGTGCCTTATGGCTCACTTACTACCAACACCTGTGCTTGCTGAGACTGTAAAAAGATGTTACAATGAGACATCCATTCTGAGAACCCAGGTAACATCATCTGTAGGTAGTATAATTTGCATTTATTTACCTATCTATCTACTTATATGGGTCCCTCACTGTATTACTAAGGCATTTCACAAACTGTAATGAATTTCTCCGGGAAATACCCTTGCAAAATAAGCATGATTATCTCCAGTTGAGAGGTGAAGAACAGACATACACAGGAACAGAGTGCACTGCTGAAGGTCACATCGGAAGTCTATGAAACAACCATAATCAGACCTGAAGCCTCCCAAAATCACAGGTGGGCTGTGACTCCTCCCATGCCGTCTTGGCTGAACTGAAACTCAAAAAGAAACTGCAGTAACATGACCTTTTCCTTCTCAAGTTTGACACAAAACCATTACCTCTACCTGAAATAATCTTAAAACTTCAAGAACACTACCATTTTCTATATCATGCCACTGCAAATACCTTAGTATGCATTTATTTCTAATGTTCTTAACTAATTGCTTATGTCATAATTGTTCCACCAATAACTACTGCTGCTGGTGGTAGCTGTGTCAGAGCTGAGTAACAGTGGCTATTTTCATCATCTGGAAATAATTCTGCAACAGCTTATATTGGGTTTATAGCATTTAGAAGCACCAATGACATGATTCTATCATTCAGGACATTTTTAAAGTCTTTGCCCTGAATGATCAATTTTCATTAACTTTAAATCCAAGATGAGTGTATGTTAAACCTGTCTGCTTCTTAGTAAAATCTGTGGAAGTGAATTTCAAGAAACGTAGGGATGAGAGGGATTCAAACCTAACAAAGAAGTTGTATGCCTGAAATCACCCCTTTTAGTGGGGGGGTTTCAATTGGTATAATAAAAGAAGTATGTTTCCCTATAAACTATTGCTTGCTTATAGCTTCTGACCTTCACAGTACCATAAAGCTAATCTTTCTCAATTTTCATCCTAAATTGCTAGGAAAAAACTCAATGAGAATCCCCCCACCACAAACCACCTGGTAACACTCAGCATGATGACAGTAAGTTTGGTTTTGATGGGCATTCTGCTTCTTTGGGAATATGTAACACAGACTTCATGGGTTTGTAGTGTTCCCAGCACTGAGAAACTACCAGGAAGCTTACTCGAGTGTCTTGACTATGAAAACAAAGTAAACAGAAGCACAGATTTAGGCTCAGAAACTAGTTTCTCTGAAGCAGGAATTCTAGGTTCCATGGGGGTAACAATCTGTCACACTATCTGCTTGCAAGGATCACCTGGTCATTTCTGATTAACAATGTCCATGCTACTGTGCAGGCATAGAAGTCTAGTACTTTCCTGCAGCTCGTGATAGCTTTTTGTTATTGTACAAGAGCCATTTAGTTTGTCTCAATCTACCGGAGTGTTTTCATGACTTAAGCATCTGGAGGGCAGGTCTCCCATGGATGCTCAACTGGCCTTTCTGCCCGTACGTGCAACGTGCACATATCACACGTTGCCTGCCTGAACACGTCAGATGGACTCTGTCTGTCCTGAGCTCTCATTCTATCAGCAAGTCTGGGAAAGGGCCTGAAAGTGGGCTCACAAATCTGTCCTCAGAAGGACTGCAGAAAAAGCACTGAGCAAATGTCTTGAAGGATGAAGAAATCAGCACGTGACCCAAAAATCTGCGAGCTTTTGGCATCATACAGAAAGGCTGGCTGTAAGCAGTACTTCCCAGGTGCACCACTTCTCTTAAAGTGGCTTATTAATGATCAGAGGCACACCTAATGAGTTTGAAACAGCACGGGTTGGATACCATGTAGCTCAGGCTGTCATAAGGAAGACACAGATTCAACCAGTAGCTGAACGTCTCCCCATTTCCCCATCAGATAGACCATCTTGCAAACAAATGCTAGTTCCTAATGCAGAAAACCATCAGGATGCCCATTTCACACTAACATAAGTCAACTTATGCAGGAGCTACATCATAGCACGGTCAACGTGCAGTCCTTCCACACCCTTGACAGTACTGTAACCGGTCATCAAGTCAACCAGCTAACCCTTCCTAACACATCAGAGATCAGCATCACAGTTCACAGAATCACAGAATTGTGGTGGTTGGAAGGGACCTCAGAGATCATCGAGTCCAACCCCAAGAAAAAAAAAAAACCAAACAAAAACACCCCACCCACCACCTAAACACACAACAACAACCAAACCAAAAAACCATCACCCACCCACTCAGCAGCCCACGACAAACCAATAATCTTGGGCACTAGAGCATGCCCTGAAGAACCATGTCTACACGTTTCTTAAATCCCTCCAGGGATGGTGCCTCCACCACCTCCCTGGGCAGCCCATTCCAATGCCTGATAACCCTTTCAGTAAAGAAATGTTTCCTAAGATGTAGCCTGAACTTCCCCTGGCGTAACTTGAAGCCATTGCCCCTTGTCCTGACATCTGTAACTTGGGAGAAGAGACCGACCCCTGCCTCTCTACAGCTTCCTTTCAGGTGCTTGTACAGAGCGATAAGGTCTCCCCTCAGTCTCCTCTTCCCCAGACTGAACACCCCCAGCTCCCTCAGCCTCTCCTCGTAAGACTTGTGCTCCAGACCCCTCACCAGCTTCGGGGCTCTTCTCTGGACCTGCTCCAGCACCTCAATGTCCCTCTTGTGGTAGGGGGCCCAAAACTGGACACAGTACTCGAGATGGGGGCTCACCATTGCCGAGTACAGGGGGATGATCACTTCTCGGGCCCTACTCGCCACACTGTTCCTGATACAGGCCAGGATGCTGTTGGCCTTCTTGGCCACCTGGGCACACTGCTGGCTCATGTTCAGCCGACAGTCGAACAACACCCCCAGGTCCTTTTCTGCCAGGCAGCTCAGTTCCAACATCTATTGCTGAGACAGCACATGCAACAAACAGTAGGGCTGAGATTAGAACCTGGTACTACCCTCTGGGTCTTTCTTGTGCCAGAGAAGGCTTGAAGGCCAGGAACATACACAAACCCCCTGAATGAAAACTACACAGGTCAAAAAAAGGACTTCACCTTACAGAGCTGACAATCAAAACTTCAGCTTGAAATACGGCAGCTGTACACAATGCCAACACATCATCCCAGCAAACTTCTCACCAGAAGCTTGTGTCTTACTGCACTATAGCATACTTAGCTATTTCTGAATGGGAACACAGAGCGTCATCTGCCGATTCTCAACATCATGTCCTGCAGCAAACGGCCTCCTTTTACGGTCACCCGGTCTAGTCTGCGCTATGCCCAGCTCCACCATAAATTGCAAGATCAGCTCAGCCCACCACGGTGTGATATAAGGCTGTCACATTCCACCATCTGGCGCGACAGGAAATTGTTTTTCATTGAAATTTTAGAAATTTATTGAGCGCATTTGCTTCACCCTGTATTTTCCCGTGAAAGGTCTCTGGATTGTTAAAGTAACCCAAGGGTCCCCGACTCATTTATTCCAACCATCTACTTCCCCTGGCAACTCTTCACCTCATTATCCCCTTTCTTAAGCATCTAGAACAGATGCCAGCCATAAAGGATCTTCTTTTATCTTCCTCTGACACTTCTTTACACAAAACATTTAATCCACAGCATTCCTATATCCCTACAGTTAAGGTCAATGTACATGTCTGCATGCAATTCTTTTTTTCGTCTTGTAATCAATTCTACAGAATGTCTAACCATCAAAGCTCTACAAGCCATCCTGCAATGTTTCTACAGTATCACAGTTAAAATAAGAGTTTTCACCAGTATTTATCAATTTAATGTCACCTTCAGCCTCTGCCCCTGCAACACATGAATCACCTTTTGGATTTCTCAGGAGAACTGAGCATCCTGGACCTACTCCTTTCTTCTCATCACCAGCTGTGGAGAAACACTCACAAGCAGTAGACATTTCTGGTTTTTTAAATGTTCATGAATTTACCACATTCGAGCACAAGAAGAGTGATGGCACCAGACAGAAACACTCACAAGCAGTAGACATTTCAGGTTTTTTAAATGTTCACGAATTTACCATATTCGAGCACAAGAAGAGTGATGGCACCAGAGACAGATCCTGTCTTTGCATCCCTTTTTTGCTTCCTTTCTCATACATTACTTCACCTAAAAGTGCTTTCTTTCCCCTACGTGCATCATCCTTGAATTTCTTATGGCGTACCACACATCCTTTTGACGCGCTAGTAGATCACCACTATCGTTTACTAATACTCCTCAGAAAACCGTAAAAGGCTGCAAAATAGGATGATACTGTTCTTTTGATGTAGACAGAGTGTTACATTTCCTTCCTTCACAGAAGTGGCTGCCTGCACTCACTGCATACCCCCATGAACTCATTTATATCCTTCCCCTCTCCCTTCCACAATGACAGGCTTACTGTGTTTCCTTATCAAAGCCCTTGGGTTTTCTCAAGTGTGAAATATATTAAATGTATGATAACTTTAGCAGGACAATAAGAGACTTAGAGCAAGTCAGCTTCAGGTCAGTACTTCCATTCTCAGCTTCTGGCTTTAGTTCTTAAGTCTGCCACTAAGTGTTAACACCTGCATCCAGGTCTGGTGTTGATACTCAACGGCCAGCAACTTGCTGTGTGACCCTGGCCACATCATTTCACTCACGTGTCCCATCTTTCTTACTTGTAAGAGCTCATAATTCTCAGAGAGAGGAAGTCACTCATTCCAAATGCCAAATACTCTTGTAGTAAGCATGCCAAAATCCCATGATAAAAGGCTCTATGGAAGTGTAAAGTGATAGAACGCTGTTGTTATCAATGTGTATATGAAGATACTGCCACTTGAACCTCCAAGCAGCTTTTCACACCTGGAGAGGACACCAGAACCAAGAAACAGTGCTGCAGGAAAATTAGCAATTTCACAAAGGGTGCAACAGCAATAATGGAACTTTTTTTCTCAGATCAACATAGAATCCTTTTAATTTTTCCCCAAGTGTTAACATACAACATTAATGACATTTTTACAGTTCCTGGCATCAATCAACAGTATGAGTATTAAGCAAGGTGTTTTTCCTCCAACTGAATGAGACTGAAGAGAGAAAGAAATTCTAGTAGTGAAAAAAATTTTAAAAGGTAGTAAAATGCTGACATCCTGACTTAGCTCTAAGTGTATACATTTGACATCCATATTTTTAACTTCCTCTACATTCATCTACAGAGAACATTTTTTTATCTTTATAACAAAATAATTAGAGTTGCTGTGCAGCGTAACTTCAATCTAATATTGAAGTCATAATACACACACGCACGCACACCCTTCTATACGGCTGAACTGAGAAACCAACTCACAGAGCTACACAGTAACTTAAATTTTTAACATTTGCAAAAAGAGGAGCTGTGTAGATACATAGCTGGGAAAATTGGTTTTGGAATCAGGCCAAAGCTAAAATTAAATGCTTTGTGACAGCTGTCACTATTTGTCTGTCACGCATCAGAGCGTGTCAGCCATATCATGACATCACCAGAAGAACATACATCCTTTTGTCTGAGCTACTGTTCAGTTCAGTACTTTCATGACAACTCTTGTGCACTTTTCTTATACCTTTAATTGATACCTGGCAGGAGATTACAAGTGAAATTCCGCTTGCACCAACCCCTTGCCTATTTCCTATCAGGAGAATAAACGGTTGTAGGGACTCGGTCAACTTTAAGCCTTGCCAGGTAAAATGCAAGGGTGCAACTCAGAAGCAATCTCCAATCACTCAGCTCCTGCTCCAGAAGCTTTCCACTACATCTGTGGATTTGCAATTGCTGTTGTTTGTTACTCTTCTGTACACGCAGAAGATCCACAAGCACCTGCAGAGAAAGTGAGACGTAACAGCACGTTCTCATTGCTTGTACCCTGAACTTTCTCCAGTACGCAAACTAGGAAACTGAAAAATAAACCTTTAGTGGAAAATACTTAAGTACGTATATCAAATTGATTTACCAAATCACTGCTGACAGTCACAGAAATCAAACTGCACTTACCTTCCTTATTTATTATGGGGGGAGCAGACACTCTCCACCAGACTGAGAACTTGCTTTGTTACTAGCCAACGTGCCAATTATCAGGAGAGCTTGGGAATATGTTAATTTAGGTATACCACATACGGTTGATCATATTTGTCCACAGTAGAGTTGCCAAAATGATGAAGGAGGAAGAGAGGACCAAACTGTAAGGTTACCACAGACTACAAAACCTAACAGTCTAAGAAGTCTCAAGGCAACCGAAGATTTTATACTTCCAAATGATGCAGCAGATACTTGAAGACAGGCATCTGAAAAAGCTGCATCCAGATAAGCAGCTTACCTGTTCCACACAGAATGCTGCTGCAAGATGGTTAATCAAGATAGCTCAGCCAGATGTCCTCCATCGCTCTTTCCCTAGTAACCAACTTTAAAAGTCTAAGAACCTATACTATAAAAATGTGTTCACATTAGCTTGGAAATGGACATGGAATTCAGCTGTAATTGCTTGTGTTTGTGCCAAGTATTGCTGCTATAGCACATGTCTCTTGTTAATGTCTTTAAACTATGAGCACACTGCAATTACTCTGCATCGATTTTAAAACCAGACGCAGCACAATAACGACTCCAATTTGTAGCAAAGCAAAACAGCAGCACTATAAATCAAACTGTTAAAGTCACTATTTGAGCTAAACATAAGCAAATTAATAGAGAACAAGTATGGAGATCTGCCTTTAGATTTATATATATTAAAACTGTGGACTTTACACCATTACGTTGTGTTTTATGTCATTTATGAAGCCCAGGAAGAGAACTGGTGAATGATGGTAGCTTTATTGCCGTGGCCCTCACTGTTAGTCAATGCACACAGAACTGAAGATGACTTGCAAGCTGTCCTCGAGAAATGCAGGAGCTATGATCCCACCATAAAAAATAAAAAAAAAGTGCATTTCCTCTGTCTGTCACGGCTGTCATTTAAGCACCAGAATAAGAAGCTGCTGTTGCTGCACTCTAACCAGGCAATGACTGCAAGGCACTTAATTTTCCAATTAATTAGAGCCTAACTCTAAATGTAGAAGTAATTGATGTGTCAACACAGGCAAATGAAACAACTCTCAACATAAAAGCAAGAGAGTCACTTCTACCACTCAGTACTGGATGATGGATTCTGGTTTTTTGTAAAGAATTACTTCTGTGAGAAGCAATGCCACTGCTTCTCAGCCATGCAGTGGCATATTTATTATATAAGGCACCTTCATATCATTCCACACTTTTACTGGCAGCACATCCCTACAAAACTCACCACCTCTCTGCTTTGGCTGCAAAAACTCCTTTATCACGTTTTGACCATGTGTGGTTCACCTAAGCATTCACTGACACCTACTCGCTTTCCTCTTTGCCCAAACAGGCTGCATGGGATCAATTCAACACTTAAAATTCACAGAACCTTCTAGGTTGGAAGGGACCTTAAAGATTTCCTAGTCCCTTCCAGAATAAGCACAGGACCCTGATTAAAGGAAAGATGATGGATGAGGTGGGAAGCAAAAGGGTTGCGGGGGGAACCATGTAGCTCAGGACTGAGTTGGCTGCTTTGCAAAACTTCCAGTTTGGGAAAAGCTGTTACTGCTTTTGCCTTACAGAGAATCACAGAATCTTCTAGGTTGGAAGGGACCTTAAAGATCATCTTGTCCAACCGTCAACCTAACTTTGACAAAAATAAACACCCGCACAACAAACAAAAAGCAACACCATCACTAAACCATCCCTCCCAGCACTACATCAACCCGTCTTTTGAACACCTCCAGGGATGGTGCCTCAGCCACCTCCCTGGGCAGCCCATTCCAAGGGCTGAGAACCCTTTCGGTGAAAAAATTTTTCCTAATATCCAGCCTGAACCTCCCCTGGCGCAACTTGAGGCCATTTCCTCTTGTCCTGTCGCCTGTGACTTGGGAGAAGAGACCGACCCCCACCTCTCTACACCCTCCTTTCAGGGAGTTGGAGAGAGCAATAAGGTCTCCCCTCAGCCAGCTCCCTCAGCCTCTCCTCGTAAGACTTGTGCTCCAGACCCCTCACATAGATGATTGTACACATAGATGCCCAGTCTTCTTTTAAAAGCTCTCACAACTGCCTCCAGTTACATTGACTGTCACCAACCAAGATTTAATGCACTTAGAACTTAACACACCTCAATGAACTTGCTACTTGCCCTTCCTTTCACTTTTTGGCTGGGCATCAACCACCGCACTCAATCAAAGTTCTTAACTACAGTCTGTAAGGGGCCAGGGCTGCCGCCTTTGGCTTCATTTGTAGTGACCACTACAATGAGGGACTTAACTGTGTTCCATCAAACTTTACCAAAGTAATAAAGCCTGGCAGAGAGAACTACAGGAAAACTAAAGGAGGTGTTAGTTGGGAAGCTTACATCACGTCTGAGCAATCCTTCCCTGCCTTTTTGTTCTGTAAACACACACACGCACGTGTGCACACACATACAGGGGGTCAGCAAGGACTATCAAGAACTGCTGTAAGCCTTTTTGTAATGCTAGCCTTGGGGTTTTTTTTAATCAATCTGAATTACTAGCTCCAGCTAGGAAACTTTGACTAGTCTACTTCTAAAATGTTTGCTGGAAACTTGCAAACTCACTGGCAACTGAGGCACTACAAACAAAAATACTCACAAACCCTTCACTTGAGCAATACAGCTACCACAGGACACTGTCAATGTGCTGTATAATACTTAAGTTCAGAATACCTGAATTCCTACAATCCAACTACCTTGCTCATATATCACTCCTAATCTTCCTTTAAAAGAAAAATGCATTAATAAGATACCAGAAATTCAGTCATAACTGGGGGAGACAGGTCTCATGGAAGTTTAAATAAGGTTCTTAAGAAAGTCACTCAAGAAATGTTTTTTGTTTTATCCATTTAGTGCATGCAGCCATGAAACCAAGGCACCAGCCAGTCTTTCAGCTTTTAAACTATAAATGCAAAAGTGCCGGGATGGGAAGGAGCCAGATGGCTCCAGGGATGATAGGCTGGTCAAGGGATATTCCATCTTTCACCTTATCTAGGTCAACAGTTTGAAACAGCCTGAAAAAATTACCAGCTGACAGGAGAGGACCTGCTGACCCATTCCAATGCTCATGCTGCCCACAGCAACTGGCAGCTTTTCTAATCAGCAATATCAGGGATGGACAAACACAGATATGACTTCAACCAGCTCTCTCTGGAATACCATCAGGGCGCAGTCGAATGTACAAGTTTAGGAGGATTGCTTGATAGAACCCAAACTCCCCTGTTCTGCAGCCAAAAACCTGCTGACATTAAGGCTAGCAGACAGTCATGTTTCACTGATACAGAAGGCTTCAACACAGAAGGGAATTGCCATTTCAAGATGGTAGAAAAAATAGCTCAGCCCCTTCCCATGGCAACACCATCTTACTCAAATGTTTTCCAAACTCTAGCATGCAGCAGCCAAGACAGATGCATGGCTGATTCAAGTAAATTCTTATTTCAGCTCTTTCTGAAATTGTCTAAAACTTCATCCTCCTCTAGAGTTGTTTAAACACCAGGAAACAACGTTACTTTAGCCCTGTGAAAAGTTGGTTGAAGGACCATCTCACATCTGAACTCTGGCACATACATGGCTTTGCCTCTTCTCTGTGCATACGCCGGATAGAGGAGGGGTTACACAATGGTTCTTACAAACCCATCTGATGAGAAACCCCTTCCTGGGCATAAATCACAGCAGTCATAAGCATGTATGAATGAGAGCAAATTCCATAAGAATCCATTCCTGGAAGACTTGGGAAAAAGTTCATTCCTTCTCTGCTTTACTTCCAGTTTTGGAACACCCCATGCTGCAGAACAGCTGGTGACTAAGTCTCATAACCCTACAAGCAGCAAAATTGCAGCTTCTGATATTCTGGTAGCACTACAGACACAGAGCACAGAGTTGGAGGGAGGAGAAGGAGCGGGGAGCTGTGGGGGTAGAAGCCGGGCCCCAGCAGACAGGCAGGAGAGCAGAAGGTGACAGAACAGCAGCTTTCCAGAGTCCACTACTCGAACACACAATGTAGATGCGCCTGTAGATGTATGTATGCTTTGCACGTAGATGTACCCCATCACCTCCAGGTGTCAGATTCAGCAGCGCCCCAAATACACCAGCGTGCTCCCTTCTGCAGCTGGGGATGGGATGAGCCAGCAGCCTGCTTCTGGCTGCAGGATTAAACCCCAGGCAGTGGCCGATCTTGAAGTATTTCTGAGCTACAAAGCAGCTATCATGAAGTATCTGCTTTGGATACCAGGCGTCTTTCTAAAGTTCTTTCCTAAAAATAGAAAGTCTTCCAGAGAGCGCAGTAACAGATAAAACTTGCAGTAACGTATACAAGGAGCAACTGGGGCTTGCAACAAATTTTATCTCCCCGTTAATCCAGGTATAGTCAAAGGTGCATATGGTTGGAGACAGCAGTCAAAGCGGCTTAGGATACAACCGAACATAAACCCTCCATGAAAACATTCAGAAATTTGTTTAATCTCTGTTTAGAGACTTTCATTTAAAGATGCTGCTAGGCTCTATGACAGATGAGCACTACATTTGGCATTCTCCAGTATTCTCTGTTCTATACATCTCTACTCTCTACAGATCTATACATATTCTCTATACAACTATCTCCATACATTAACTATTCTATAAATCGCAGGTATTCCCTTGGTCAGAATGGAAGGTGCTGACTATCTGTTTGCTTTTTGTGAAACACAGCACGGGCAATGGCTTGTTTAAAAATCAAAACCAGCCTATGCCAGGTTTCTGTAAGAAATTTTATTGTGTGAGGAGGAAAAAACAAGTTCTACTTCACTGTTTGTTTGCGTGCATGATAGGCAAAGCACTGCTCCAATGCACAAAGAGGCACAACTGTTGCCCCCAAAACCTCCACCAGAAACCAGCGCTGTAATTTCAAATCACAGAACAACTACGAAGAATTAGGAAGTATTTCAAGAGATTGCTGCAGTTACTTGATAAAATCTGCTCTGGAGCACGCCGCTTTGCTGTCTCCTTCACAGCTAACACTCGGTCCTCACCAATAAACAATTTTACTGTCCTCTAGATTTCTTAATTTGCTTTCAGCTCTCTCAATAAATGGATGGATTTGAACACAAGATAGCAAAGGGCTGAGTCACTCCCACTGAAAATACAAGGAGCTGAGCATAATCAATGGAAGGACTCGATTCTCATAAGTCTTCTAGTTGTAACTTACTGCAAGAGAAGCCTCTTCCACTTCCAACTTCATGCCAATTCCAGTTATTACAACAGCCCAACTGTTGCTTTCCAAATGCACACTTTCCCTTTTACTCTTTAGTCTCTTTGTTTACAGTAAAAAATAACAGACAGGTCTCTCTAAAATTAATATTTAAGAGCTTTGAAAAAACAAAACTCAAAAACACAGTGATTTTTTATTAAGTAATATATTCTGGGTTCTTTTTCTGGCTTTATTTTTCCACTATACCTTTTGACTCATGTTTTCAAGCTTCTCTCCAAGACTGCCAGGGCTAATACTTTGTCCAGGTTTGGTTTCTTTTCAGCTAGTATTTCGAATAATCACTTGACTCTGGGATCGAGGCCTTGACATAACTCTTGAATGACTGGAGAGTCGAAGTCACAAGATTTGGCAATACTGAAAGCTTCCAAATTCTAACAGCTACATTGCTATCTTATTGTTTGCTTGTGAAGTCATCCCATCCATCTTTCTTCTGGTTTCAAATGGAGCTTTAAGTCAGTCAAGGAAGGTATCACCATTTGATGTCTTGCATCTACCCATAGAGTGCTAGTACACACACTTCATAATAAAAGTGAGCTACCACAAAAAGAGAAGGAATTTATTTTGGATCAAGAGGGCAGACTAGCAAAACCAAATCAGGCCAATGCTGATGAAACAAACAGCTCAACAAGAGCACGCATTACTGCAAGGGTTTACTAGAACTTGCATTTGGGTCACACCAACCCCATAAACGCTACAGGTTTGGGTGGAAAGCTGCCCAGTGGAAAAGGACCTGGGAGTGCTGGTCCACAGCTGACTGAATATGAGACAGCAGTGTACCCAGGTGGCCAAGGCAGCCAACAGCATCCCAGATTGTTGTATCAGAAATAGTGTGGCCACCAGAACTTAGGAAGGTGATTGATCCTCTGTACTTGGCACTGGTGAGGCCACACCTCAAATACTATGTTTAATTTTGGGTCCCTTGCTGCAAGAAAAACATTGAGGTGCTGGAGCACATCCAAAGAGCAACAAAGCTGGTGGAGAGTCCAGAGTCTTACGAAGAGTGGCTGAGGGAACTGGGGTTGTTTAGCCTGGAGAAAAGGGGAGACCCTATCGCTCTCTAGGACTACCAGAAAGGAGGTTGTAGCAAGGTGGGGGTCAGTCTCTTCTCCCAAGTAACAAGTGATAGGACAAGAAGAAATGGCCTCAAGTTGCACCAGGGGAGATCTAGATCAGGTATTAGGAAAAATGTCTTCACTGAAAGGATTGTCAAGCATTGGAACAGGCTGCCCAGGGAAGTAATTGACTCACCATCCCTGGAGGTATTTAAAAGATGTGTGGATATGGCACTTAGGGACATGGTATAGTGGTGGACTTGGCAACGCCAGGTTAATGGCTCCACTCAATGACCTTAAAGGTCTTTTCCAGCCTAAACAGTTCTATGATTCTGTGACTGTTCCCCCTTTTGTGTTCATAGACCCTTACACAACAGTTATCCACACTCACCACAAGCCATGCAGAATTGGGTACCATGAACCTAGTCCCAGACGCCAAGCAAAGAGAATGAGTCCCAGCTTGTTCCACAGTAAGAAAAATGGGTAGTGATGATTATATATAGTTTCGCCTGGAGAGTTTTTTCCCTTATTATAATCAGCTTCTTGCTTGAACACCAGCTTTCACAACTTGCTAATCTCAGGTCTGCTCTACCCCGTTTCCCTATCTTCTTTGGCCTTGAAGGTCATGAAGTCCCATCTCTTCTACATGTCTTCTGCCTTCCTCTATCTTTTGCATTAACTCACCACCTCCAGAATGAATTTCACTCCCGTTTGTTTCACCAACAAAAGTCTCTTTCCCCATCATTCACCCTGCTTGCACACTTTTATCCCTTTATCTGCCTCACCTTCTGAGTACCTAAGCTCCCAAAACAGGCTCTGACTAGAACTCTGCATTTACACAACACTTTGCACAACCAGGCCCAGGTCTCTACTAGTCTCTAGATATTGTTCTGACACTTATATTACAGTGGTTTTTTTCTCCAGCTATGTTACTCGGTCAAGTAAAGATATCATCTCCTCCTACAAACCTCAACACAATAACCAGAGGACAGTAATAATGGCGATAAAAGTAATAGCACTAGCACTGTATAAGATCCACCTCATCAGCACAAGGTACAGCAGGGAAAAAACTGATTCCACGTTGGGGACATGAATTGAAGAATAATCTGCTCACTCAGGCACCACCTGGAATTTAAGAAGGATAGCGCATAATTACCTGAGCTGGTCTTGGCCAGGATGCCAGGGGTAGCACTCCAATACTTGTGAAAAGTGTCCAGGAAGGCTATTTTGCCTCTCATCCAAAGGAAACAAACTCATCATGTGCTAGATGACCCCCAAACACTATGCCAGGCATAATTTTCACATAGATTTGAGAAAAGTGCCTTTACTGATCCGCCTGAGTGACTTTCAGCATCAGGGCATCCTTTAGCAGTGTACTGGACCAGCATCAACCCAGAAAGCCAAGTGCTCTTCCTTGGTTTATCAAAAACATACCCTTTGCTACCTCAATTTTTCCATACATTTCTCAGCCAGTTAGATGGAGACATTAAAGGAAACAGTGACCTAATTTTGACACTGTGGTTTCGTAACGTAAAGATAACCTAATTCTTTGCTAGTCCCAAAACCCCCTTTCCTGATAAATGACCTTCTCTCTAGAGTATTTAATATTACTTTTGGCAATAAGAGGACTGAACAAAACATGCAAACTAGAAATTAGAAAGCCTTGTTTTTCCTTGAGATCAATTAGGATGACTTGCACAAACACAGAAAAAGAGTATGAAATATATATTAAAGTGCAGCTCTGCACCCTAAGATATGGGCAATCAAATCTCTTGCTTCAGCAAATACTGAGATCAGGGATCATGAAGGAAAGTTGCTGGTACAAAAAGCAGGATTCTGGCTTTATAAAAGCACAGATTTACTGTTTCCCCCTTCCTGCAATTTCTCGCCTCCTCTCCAACTGGAAAAGCCATTGGGACAAGACAAGACAAAATACCTTTTTCAAGAGTCATTTACCTTCCAGAGTCTACAGAGTATTCTGGATTCAGTGTCACTTCAGAATGGATACATAGTGAACTACTGGAAGTCTCTGCAGAATTAATGACTTCAAAAATCCCTAACACCCTAGAAAGACCATCATCATCTAGAGGTCCTAAGGAGAAGAATCACAGAACGACAGAATTGTCATGATTGGAAAGGACATCTGAGATCACCGAGTCCAATCATACACAGACAAACAAACCCCTACAATCTCGGGCACTAGAGCATGCCCTGAAGTGCCAGATCTACACATTTCTTAAATACCTCCAGGGATGGTGACTCCACCACCTCCCTGGGCAGGCTGTGCCAGCGCTGGACCACTCTCTCAGGAAAGTAGTTCTTCCTAATATCTAATCTAAACCTCCCCTGATGCAACTTCAGACCATTTCCTCTGCTCCTGTCATTATTCCCTTGGGAGAAGAGGCCAACACCCACCTCTCTACAACCTCCTTTCAGGCAGTTGTAGAGGGCAATGAGGTCTCCCCTCAGCCTCCTCTTCTCCAAACTAAACATGCCCAGTTCCCTCAGTCTCTCCTCCTATGACTTGTTCTCCAGACCTCTCACCAGCTTGGTGGCTCTCCTCTGGACGTGCTCCAGCACTTCAATGTCCCTCTTGTAGTGAGGGGCCCAGAACTGAACACAGTACTCAAAGAAGAATAGTACTGCAGTCAAGACCTTTAATCAAACCTCTGGAGACACAGGTTCAATTCTTGGCTATTTCATAAACCACACTCTAACTTTATATTCCAGCTCAATATCTGTAAATATATAAGGAGGAGTATCTCCCATTTCAGATCACGAACTCTACGCTGCTGGGAGCACCTCCTACTGTATCCTCATTCAGAATCTCATCAAGCAGGACTTCAGCTGCTGAGTGGCATCTTGTGATGGTACGTTCTGCACAGGGCAACCCAGGCAGAGCCTCACTGTGCTCCACTCCAGGTTACCCGCAGGGTCCCAAGAGGAGCAGCAGACTCACATAGAATAATACAAGTTAAAGCCTCCTCCCAGGACAAACCTCTTGCCTGGCAAGTACATACTATGGACCAGGGCTTAAGTTAGTTTTAGGCCTCTCTTTGCAGCTCACCTATGAATTTTTCACTTACTTCAAACTTCCCATGAGCCTAGCAAAAAGCTGACTGCAACAACCTCAGATCATTCTGAAACTGAGTATTTGTGATCAAGTCAGTCAAAAGCAGGTTTTTTCTACCGCCAGGTCTCACTCCTAGACAGAAAACTGTAATTATCAAGACAAGATTATTTTGTGGCAGTGATTCTGATCAGGCAGTGCCTGATTTGTGGCAGGCACATAATCCCTCTTCACAGAGAGCTCTATTTTCCATTTCAAGGAAACAGATTTTCTGTCCTTAGCAGCAAAAATTTAAACCATTCATATTCCCCAGTGTTTTGCATCAAGCATGGCTCTCTTACAAAATGCAGCGTCAAAAAGCAGTAGGGAGGTCCAGTGTTATATTACATATCCATTTTTTTTGATCAGTCATGTTTGGTTTACAGCTACCAAATACAGTTTTGTGGGGTGTTTTTTTTCTGCTGACTCTGAAGCCTGAAATATCAGCCTTGGGTTCCTGAGGCAAGCTGAGCTATTTTCTTCTGTCACACTTTCACTAATAGCAATGCCTTTGCAGGCAAGTTCTGTTCTTCAAGAGGTTGGTGCAGTTCTACTGTGCAGGGTCTCATTGACTCAACCAAGCCACAAATTCTGTCAAACATACAGATCTGCTCCTGGGTAGGATAAGCACTGAAAGGATGAGAAGTGAAAAACTCTCCAAGTTACCTGTCACCAAAGTCAACAAACATGACTACACACATTTCAGGTGGCTAACTTATAGCATTTGAGCCATGTATGGCTTGAATGCTTTGAGTGCAGATGACACTCGTGGGTCAGCCCTAAAAGCAAAAAAAGCAAAGTGACCTATAAGAAGTTGTTGTCACCTCACAATCCTGAATTACTTATAGAAACCCCCTTCCCCAGAGCTCTCCTGAGATACGTACTCTGTGGCATTCCACTGCTGAGAAGTTTAATTCAAGTCTCATAGCATTGGAAGAGCTGGACACCAATAAGATGCAAACAGCTGCGTTAAGTGTCACTTTCATACAGTTCTGAGACCACAAGCAACATAGCTAATTAAATGTCATCCCATCTGCTTGCTACTCCAGAGGCATTACAACTACAGCAAAAAAATAAAAGGGGAAAAAAGCTGAGGGATGACCTATAGCAGAGAGGGGACCTGACTAGAAGGGAAGTACACGGTGCTACTCCCAGGTCTGCCATGTCCTCCTGCATGACCCTGGTTAAGACAGTCAAACCCTCTTTATCTCAGTTGCCTACCCTGTAATTCTTAATAAAGGGCTTTTAAATTTGAAGAAGAGAGGTGTCTTAACACTCATTGTGCCTATCTTCATATTCCTTCTTTCTTTCTTCCTTTCTTCCTTTTGTTCTTTCTTTCTTCCTTCCTTCTTATATTTCTTTTTTTTTCTTTCTTTTCTTTCTTGCTTTACTTATTTGCTTACTTTGTTACTTAGCTACTTATTTGACTTATGCTCATGAAAGGCAGCAGTGGAAAGCAAGTTGCACATAACCACAAAGCAAACCTGGTATCTCCTAGGTCCTTGGGCTCTTCACACTTTTGACCCTGAGTTTTTTGCTCAAGAAATGAAAAACCTACGAGGTCCTTGAGCTACAGCAAGGATAACCACAATGTAAGACACTCTCATGCTTCCTTCTGCTGCTATATCCCAAACTTATTTGGAAGGCATCATCACCAGGTGTCTTTTTGAGAGCAAATCTACTAAAGAAAACCTCTGTCGAGGCAGTGTTCTGTGCTGTTGATTTGCACTCACTGTGGAAAGTCCCCATGAAGTCATGAATAAATGGAGCTCTTTATGCTTTTGTCATGGGATCACATGGGCATATGAGTCCAGAATAAGCAGGAGTCTCTTTTAAAAAACCACTCTATTCTGAAGGTAGAAGAATGGATTCATTTAAGCAGGTCTTCCCAATTCAGTACCTTTGAATAAGAACTGTTAAATAAAAGCTCATGTCATTTGTCAGCTGAAACGTATTTTCTATCCCTATTGCTATATTTGGCTCTGAAAACAACTTTTTTTAAGGCCCCTCCTAATTAAAACCTCAAACAACGATAACTTGGAGTCACGTAATTTAACAGCAACTAAACCAAGGTGAGTTTTTGCTTAATACCAAAGACATTTTAAATTAAGTCTTCCACTAAGTGACAGAAAACTGTATTCGCAGAAAAGAAAAACAACAACAACAAAAAAGCTAGAACAAGTCCATGCCCGCAAATGGAAACATCCTTGTTATTAATCACTCAGACACAGGGATGCTGAAGTGAATATTCAAGCTAAGATCCGTCTCACTTTGCTTTAGCCGCCTACAAAGTAATAATTTAAAAGCTCGTATAATCATGTTTACTTCTCTTATCTGAAGTAACTACATTAGAACAAGATTAACCATAGCCTCTCTGCCAACTACAAAGGGAGCTTTTGGGGAATCTCTCAGATACAGCACCCATAGCACAATCTCTATAGCAGACATGTCATAGGGTAAATAGATAATTAAGGCAAGATGACTCCTATCCATGGAACTGGAAAGACAACGGAGTTTTCAAGACACAAAAGGCTCTGTCACAAGCTGTTGAGAGCAAGCTTAAATCCTCAGGCACACTAGCATCTGGCCAGTCACTGAATAGGGTACCAGGCATTCGGGAGTTGAAAACTACCACCAACCCATTCTTGTTTCAGAGAGCTGACTTCAGCAGCAGCAAAGCCCAGTCAGCATTGAAAGCTGTCAAAAATCCTACTTTTGATTACGGATGCTCGACTTCATGACTTCCCTTGAAGTTGTTGTCTTGGTGCTTTTTTGGTTGTCTGTTTCATTGGGGTTTTTTTGCAAGTGATGGCTCATGTGTCATTTTCTAAAAATGGATCTCAGCTAGAACTAGAGTATAAGGCGTGTTTTTCCGAGTACTTGCACAAGTGTTATAAAATAACAACTCTACTGAAAACAATACAGTCCATTAAAAAGCCGTATTTTAATGGGTTCAACTACTGTCAAGGACTCAAAAACAATTTAAGTTAGACGTATTCATGACCAGTGTACCCAGTCTTTCTCCAACACCCACTTTTTCACCCTGGAGCACCAGAAATATTTGCATCCTCTTCTTGCTCCTTCTTCCTGGAGTGCCAGGCAAAAGGCTGCCTCTGCTCAGTCTCAAAATCTAAGCTGTGCCTTATCATTAGAACAATCTCAAACTCAATCAGGTGTAATGTCATGCTCTTTGTGTTTCCTAAGCATTTTCAGGTAAAAATAACGGAACATATAACTTAAGCAAAACAAGCACCACAAATAGTACTTAATCTTTCAGAGGAAATCCAGCACAACGATGACACTGTCATGTCTCTGTAACAAGCTCTGTGCTCCCAAGGTTTTTCCTCTCAAGCCTATTTTCCTGATTCTGTACACTGCCTTTTGTTTCAGCTCTGCTGTGCTCGTTCCAGCCATAAGACAGAAATTAAATCTATATAGTCTATGTAATCCTAAGCAGCCATAATTCAATAAGCCCGGTTTTCCTCTTCATGCTTTTGGGTTTGACCATTTTCTTTGCTAAACCTGCACACAACACATCCTGTAACACAGATAACCTTGAGCCAGCTACCTAGAAAATGCATCAACGACCAGACATAAATCTGCACTGATACTGCAGCAAAAGAGCCGCTGCTGAAATGAATGTCACATCAGGTTGCAGTCTTGGAAGAACACACAGAAGTAGGAGACACTACAGGGCAGAAACAATAAAGGAAGAAGCCTCCCTCTCTCCCCCAAGCTGCAATGAAGCAAAAAATTATGTCAAAAACTGTCATTAAAGCAGTATTGTAATTATAGCTTCTAGAACCTTTTACCAATGAGTTGAGGACAGAAACAAGGTTCTTTAGAAGGTGCTAAGCTTCTTTCAACAGTAAAGAGAAAAAAATCTACCGATTATCCACTTAAAAATCTGAAGTGTTGTCAGAGAACTGCGAGCATGCAGGCACAGTGCTATCAGATTTGTAAAAGCAGTGCCTCACACAAGTGCAAATGAACCCTCTCAGCTTTCTCTGATAGAGGCTGGGAAAAAAAAAAGCAAATAATCCCACAGCTGTTATTACTCAGAAACCTGATCATAACCTTAACAGGATCTTTGCTTCCCCCAGATGTATTCAAATTTTAAATCACAAAAAGGCAGGTATGACATAGTTCCAGCAAGGCTGGGTGTGGAGAATATAGGTAGGTGCACAGCTAAACGTGGGGCAGCAACAAACTGTGCTGTGGATTAGACTGGGGGGGGAACAGAGGGGAAGAAATGAAAGATGTTTCTATCCTCCCCATTTTCTTTCATATTTCTTTATGATGCACACAGCAAAGCTTTAAAAGACAAAAAAACTTCTGTGTATATGTTCCCACAAGTAAGAGACCACAGAATTACAGTAGTGTTGTTTTCCTCCTTCCACATTAATTTTAGGCACATCCTTCTTAAATATGTTTGTTGGAGAACTCTTCGTAGATCCAGAATCAGGATCTCCTAATTGGGGTTGTAAGAGTTCTTAAATAATAAGGAAACAAACCATCCAGGTCCAAAAAATAAATTCCTTCTCCTTTCCACTGTTCTGGCTCCACTCCCTTGTCTTCCTGCAGTGCCATGATGCTGTCTGTTCATGTGTGTTCTGAGAGCCTCCCAAGATGCAGAACTGGGATAGCATCACCTCCAGAAGAGTTATACATGGAAGGACAACACAAGGTGGGATGCCACCAAAAAACACCAACATCAGGGATACAGGAGATAAGGACAGCCTTGAGGAAGAACAGACCTTTTCCCATCTTTTTGCATGTCCTCTTTTGAGATAAGAAACAGGGAATGTTGCAGAGAAATATTAGTTTCATGAGAAACACATTCCAGGGTGGGAAGCACAGAGAGAAAAAAAAAAAAACATCCGTGGTTAAGAACCAGAAAAATTAGAAGTAACAATTTAAAAATCAGTGAATAATTGTAAGACACAGAAGAAAATTCATCCTTAACTTTCTAATTTGGATTTATGGGAGAAGTATATAATTCAGTGGGTCTTCAGCATGTAATATACAGCAAGTATTTAACCTCTCCAAAAGCATGCCCTGCTCCAGACAGGATATGGCATTTGGAATAGGCTGGGGAGAACTCATTTAATCACTTGTTTATTATTCAAACTACAGGAATGTGAATTCTATTGGCAAAATGAATCAATCAGACAGCAAAGAGCTATTCTCTGGAGTCTACATTAATCAGCCCGACAAGCTGTCACTAAGGATTGGGTCAGGCTCATAACACAGCATCCAACCAGTGGGGAAAAAAATCCCCGAGACCGCTGAAATAGGGAACCATTCACCCATTTAGAGCTGTCCCCAAAGGCTTGTGTCAACCATTTATTACTGCTCACATACAGCTGCAGAAGCTTTTAAGTGAGAAACCTGCATTCTTGGACGTTGCAGACCTGTGTGTGTTGTGGAAACATGCTTGATCCCAGCTATTTCTGTGAGTATTTGCCAAGATGAAGAATCCTGAAAGAAATACGGTTGGGCTCTAATATAGCCCTCTGCAGGAAACACATTCAGGAACTTGAATTAAAACTAGGACAACATGTCAGAACAGATACACTGTTGGGAAACACACAGAGTTGTCATGCAGTCTGCAATTCAACACAACATTTTAAAAAAGCACCACCGCTATTTCTACAGGCTATTTTTCATACAGACACATTGTTTTCGAAGTCTAGCTGTTTCCCGACCTCCCCAGTGTAAGTCTAAAATATAAAGTATCATTTTTAAAAATGCCACGCAAGAGAATACACACAAAAAAAATAGCTTCTTATTAAAAAACAAAACAAAACAAAACACAAACACCAAAAAAACCCAAACCCCCAATCATTAACCCACCCCATCCCCAGCACTGGTAAAAATCATCAGCTCTTAAAATCTCACACACACAAAAAAAATAGCTTCTTATTAGAAAACAAAACAAAACACAAACCCCAAAAAAACCCAAACCCCTAATCATTAACCCACCCCATCCCCAGCCCTGGTAAAAATCATCAGCTCTTAAAATCTCATGATTCTGCCACATAGACCCTGTTAATGAGACGAAACGTAACAGAGGAAAAACAAGCACTAGCTGTACTGCAGGAGCCCTGATCAGACCAGAAATAAAAGTACTGTGGAAGAAAAAAAACAGTCAGCAGTTCCGATAAATACTTTGAATCGGTGTAACACGTACAGCGGTGTATAAAATCAATACACTGCACTAGAGAACACAATCCTACGCTGTGGCTGCTTGGCTGGGGGGCGGTAAGATCAATGGTTTTCTTCTTGTCAGCACTTGTGCCAACCGTACACCCAAGCTGGATGGAGTTTAAAACTAAGTATGACTTACAGTGACAGAGCGGCAGGATGGGCTACAAAAACTGCTGAGTGGCTCAAAGAAGCAGAAATGCTTTAGCTCAAGTGGATAAGGAACTGTCTGGATGGACGCACACAAAGGGTTGCAGTCAACGGCTCCATGTCCAAGTGGCAGCCAGTAACGAGTGGTGTTCCTCAGGGATCTGTACTGGGACCAGTATTATTTAACATCTTTGTTGGTGACATGGACAGTGGGATAGAGTGCACCCTCAGCAAGTTTGCTGATGACACCAAGCTCGGTGGTGCAGTTGACACGCTGGAGGGAAGGGATGCCATCCAGAGGGACCTGGACAGGCTGGAGAGGTGGGCTTGTGCGAATCGCATGAAGTTCAACCAAGCCAAGTGCAAGGTCCTGCACCTGGGACGTGGCAATCCCAGGCACAAATACAGGTTGGGCGGAGAATGGCTGGAGAGCAGCCCTGAGGAGAAGGACTTGGGGGTGTTGGTGGATGAGAAGCTCAACAGGAGCCAGCAGTGCGCACTGGCAGCCCAGAAAGCCAACCGTGTCCTGGGCTGCATCAAGAGAAGCGTGGCCAGCAGGGCCAGGGAGGGGATTCTGCCCCTCTGCTCTGTGCTTGTGAGACCCCACCTGGAGTACTGTGTCCAGCTTTGGAGTCCTCAACACAGGAAGGACATGGATCTGTTGGAACGGGTCCAGCGGAGGGCCACGAGGATGATCAGAGGGATGGAGCACCTCTCCTATGAAGACAGGCTGAGAGAGCTGGGGTTGTTCAGCCTGGAGAAGAGAAGGCTCCGGGGAGACCTTATAACGGCCTTTCAGTACCTGAAAGGAGCCTACAGAAGAGCCGGAGAGGGACTCTTTACAAAGAAGAGTAGCGACAGGACAAGGGGCAATGGTTTTAAGCTGGTGGAGGGGAGATTTAGGTTAGATACTAGGAAGAAATTCTTTACAGTGAGGGTGGTGAGGCACTGGAACAGGTTGCCCAGGGAGGTCGTGGATCCCCCATCCCTGGAAGTGTTCAAGGCCAGGCTGGATGGGGCTTTGAGCAACCTGGTCTGGTGGGAGGTGTCCCTGCCCAGGGCAGGGGGGTTGGAACTAGATGATCTTTAAGGTCCCTTCCAACCCAAACCATTCTATGATTCTATGATTCTATGATTCAACTCAGGAGAGGCTATGGTCAGACCCACTCTCGGAGGGAAAAACAATATAATTATGAAAGTGTCTAATTGCAGCAATGTATTATGAGTGTAAATGTTCAAAAGTGAGAAAGAAAACATTTCTGTCCTCACAAGAAAGCTTCTTCATCTCACTGAACTCTATATGTTGCATGCTGCAGCGCCCAAACTTGACGTTAAAAGCTACACCACAGTACAGCGGGGCAGCATAACTAATAGTACAAACATTTAAATCCTGCCCCAGGCTGCACTGGCAAGACCATATCCAGCAGATCAAGGGGTGTGATTATTCCACTCTACTCAGCACTTGTTAGACACTTGGAGTGCAGCGTCCAGGTTTGGTCATCCCAGCTCAAGGAACTGGAGAGCATCCAGCAGAATTCCACCAAGACAAACAATGGGCACAAGTGGCTTCAGGGAAAATTATAGGGTGGCTCCAAGAAAAACTGAGAACAAATTGAATTAATTGAGAACTACTAGACATTGGAATAAATTACCAAGAGAAATGGTGGAATCGCTATTGCTGTAAATACTCAAGGCTGAGCCTGATGGGGCTTTGGGTAACACAATCTAAGGCCTTGCTTTCAAAAGAAAGTTGGACCAGATGTTCTCTAGAGGTTCCTACCAACCTAGAATTTTTCTATGATTCTATGATCTAAACATATGCTATGCTAACCATATTAGTTTTGCCATAACCTCATTTTAAATTATAATTTGATTTTTCTTCCCATTCCAAAATAAAATAAAATAGACAAGCAGAAAGGAGGAAACTTCAGTTTTTCAGAATATCTGTCAGCATCTATTGAAATTAACAAGCAGTAGGCTTAAAAGGAAGTGCTCTTTCACAGAAGACATTATTAAACAAGTAAACTTACTGCCAGATAATTTAGGAAGGCCATAGAATAAATGACTCAAAGGAGTTCCATGAATTTTTTTCAATTTCTTTAGTGTCTATTAAGCATTCTTTATCACCTACTTTTAAAGACAGGATATGCAAACTTTTGGTCTTATCCAATATGTTCAGTTTTACATTTGAGTCTCATGAATGGGAGACAAATCAAACCACTGGAAGTCAAACATAGTATTCTTAACTGTCTTAACTTGTAACCCCACTACGGTTTATTTGGATCATCACTTTGAACACTCACACAGAATGACAGAAACCTTACCACTAACATCTAATAAATCATAAAGCACAAGAAAGATTTATCCCAATTAAATGGAAGAACAGACTAAGAAACAAAATGAGAAAATTCAACAATAGTGCCAGCTTCCATTTCTACCTAAAGGCATAAAGAAAGAGTTGAAATACCCAAGAAAATGGGACTCTAACCTGCCAAAGTAACAAATGGCTCTATCACTCCAAGGTCATACATCACAGACACCTCCATAGGTGACTTCTGTGATCAGGGTAGATAACATTTGAAAAAAGCTTAAATAAACACAAAAATAACAAAACGGGATCAAAGATAACACTAGCTATCTGCATTTTAAAGTACATCCCATAAGACACAAACCTGATGTTGCGCTGAAAGACATAAACCCAGCATCACCCCAGATGCTGACACTGGGAAAACAGATCCCAGCAGAGAGTTCTTTTCACATTCCACCTGCTGAAGAAGCCATTAGAGCAATCAGTGCTCGGACAGTAGAAGACAAACATATGGCTTGAGGGGCTATGGAAAGTAGGAAGGATTGTTAATGCCAGATATGCAACGGGAAACTTTTTGTTGTCTTCTCTCTACCTTCTGTAAGTCTTAAATACAATATTGGTTTATTTATTTATCATTTATGGAATTATTTTATTAGCAGGAAGGTCTGGCATCATAAAGGGCAACAAAAATGATTAAGGGATTGGAGCATCTCCCTTACAAGGAAAGGCTCAAGGAGCTGGGACTCTTTAGCCTGGACAACCGAAGACTGAGGGGAGACCTTATTTATGTTTATAAGTATCTAAAGGGTGAGTTGAAGGATGTTGGAGCCGGACTCTTTTCAGTGGTTTCCAGCGATAGGACAAGGGGCAACGGGCTCAAGCTGGAACATGGGAAGTTCCACTCAAATATGAGAAAAAACTTCTTTACGGTGAGGGTGACAGAGCCCTGGAACAGGCTGCCCAGGGAGGGTGTGGAGTCCCCTTCTCTGGAGATCTTCAAGACCTGCCTGGATGCCATCCTGAGTGATGTGCTCTGGGCAACCCTGCTTTGGCAGGGGAGTTGGACCAGATGATCTCTAGAGGTCCCTTCCAACTCTGACAATTCCATGATTCCATGATAAAATAATATTACCATGGGCACCATAAAGAGAAACATCCCATAGCAAAGTCTTCACCTTGACTGTCATCTATTGGATGACAATCTCAAGAAGAGAACTGTGGCTTTCTTAGTTGTACGTCATGAGAAGACATTCATTCTCCTAGGTACTTCTGGAAGTCAGTGACACATTACACCTCCGGAGTACACAGCCAAATAAAAGATGGGTCCTAAATCTGAAAGGATTGTTGTGCCTGTGGACCATGCTACACAAGCTTGTGGATTTCACAGATGCCTGCATCAAGTCTCTCACAAGGCAGGGCACGTAACAGATGGCCTGTGGCTTAAGACACTTACCAAGGACTTTAGAGATCCAGATTCAATTTCAGTTTAACTTTGTACAAGTCTCTTAGTAGGACACATCCACACCATGGATATAGACAGATTTAAGCTGCCTCTGCCCAAGCTAATCTGGAAATGAAAGTGCAGGGAAGACCGCTGCAAAGCCACCCAAGCTTGAGCGAGGTGCTCAGCAGGATTTCTGAGCTCAAGGACCATGTCAGGCACACACAGCCAAACAGAACACAACCCTACCCATGTTGGGCTGCAAGACAAGCGTGTGGACTTGCTAGTTCTGGTCTCCAACAGCTCTGGGCCCTCTCCCCTGTGCCCCACTGCAAACACCCTCTTTGTTTTGGTGGCTCAGCGTCCCATCTGTGTCAGGAGGATAAAAGCCTGGCCTCTACTTACAAGGTGTCAAGAGGATAAATATATCAAGTGGTCCTAAGGCACTCTGGGATTATGGCAACAGATGTAATGTCAATTCCTTAACACAGTGGAAATGGAGATGACAGGGCAATCAAAACTCTAAGGAAAGAGCCATTGAGAACATAAAGTTTATTTTTTTCTAATTTAACTGTGTCTTTGCATCCAGAGGACACAGCAGAAGAAAAGGCACTCTTTGGGACACAGCAATAACTAGATGAAGGAGAAAAAGGGGCAGGGATGCACAGGACAGTAAGATTCTTAATTAGTTTAAAAGTACTATGAAATGAGACAAAATGGGATATTTACATTTCTGAACTAGAATCCATTGACAGGCATCTCTCTTACTGGCTTAAGATCATAACTCTCCAAGACAATCCAGAGGAAGAAATGAGTCCTGTGAAGAACCTCACTGCTCAGCAGTGACACAGCTACTAACAAAACGTTAAGTATTCAGCAGTATCATGTAAAGAAAAGTGTGCTTAATCAAGATGCCTAAGAGAACAAACCTTTGATTCAGGAGTAGCCCTTCTAGTAACTTTCAGTTCTCTAAGACAGCAAATTAAGCAAGAAAACTTGTTTGAATAGTAGAGTGCCAGTTCTTTTCCCCGTGTCATTTTTTGCATCACCTCAGTATCAGTGATTGTATGTTGGTTGCAACACAAAAAGATGATTATATATGACAGCATTACTCCAAGTTAACTGTTTCCACTGTTAACCATTACACACATTATTTTGGAGTAAACTGCTTAGTTTAAGTTCACAGGCTTTGCATCACATGTGCAGCATGATAGAAACGTGCACACAAGCAACTAATGCATCTCTGCTAATGACTAGTAATTTGTTAAGCTGATGAACCCCTACAGCTTATAGTCATCTGTTCATAATCTTATCTTCCTCCACAGCTCATGGTTGTCTTGCTTCAGTCTTCTTCACCATAAAAAAAAATTAAACCCCATTAAAACTCACTTTTTAGTTTAAAAAAAATACTTATCAGCCACAACTCCTTACAGTGTTAGAAATTAATAATTCTGTAAATAACACAGGATTAGCATACCAGTTTCTGCTGGTTTAAATTCCTTGCAGCAATTCTCAACGTGTGTCATACAATTTTAAGAACCAACGGCAGCATAATCATTTCCTACTGCTGCCCCACAATTTGTACCTGGAGCAGCAGGGGCAGGCTCGCCTACCTAGAAGGCAGCAGGAACAGACAAAAAGCAAGCATGCTAACAGAGACCCCATCAAGCAGCTTACTGAAATGTTCTGCGTGAGTCCAGGAGTCCAGAGGTAAGAAGCATTACATTTATTAAGTTTATTCAAAGTTAACAATAACTGTACCCCCCTGACTATAACCAGCGCTTTATTTAAGTTGATATCATTATTTTTAAAAGTTTGGGGAATTTGAGACACAGAAGGCTGAAGAAATTTGCTTAAGGTTACGCAGCCGGAGGATATGAGGAATAGAACCTGAGTCATAGACTTAAAGAAAGAAATTTAACTCTGGGAGTAGGGTAGAAGAGAGAGGACCAGAGGGTAGTAATTTTTTTTCCAATTTGAAATTCTTATTCTGCTTCTCACTTTCAACGGCTATAAACCTCATCATATACAAATGATTAAACAATGTCCAGCAGGCTACATTATAACAGCTGTATGCAGCAAATCTGCTTTTTTAGTCATGAATCAACTCACCGTTTATCCAAAATAACAGACACAAATGGCTCTCACACCTCCCTACAGCTAGAGTAAAATCACTTCCACACCGAAGGACAAGAGAAATAATTAAAAATAAAAACCACCAAAAAATTAAAACAACCTGAATTGAATGCGGTGTTCGTGGAGAGCAGTTAGTGAGAGGAACACTGTGAAAAATGGTGTATCAGATGTTTTCCCTATGAAGTTGAAACAGCTTAGACCTTAACATTGGTTAACAGGGACCTTACCACCTCGATTAACCAGTCTAACTCAGCTCTGAATCATACCTTCCCATTTTAAATTAAAACTAGTCTCTGGCCTCAAATAATGTTTGAATGGTATTCTGTAATGTCATATATATGGACTTTATTTATATCATATTCATTAGGACACCACACAATTTGAACTAAATTTCCTTTCCCTTCCTTTTCCCCCCAGCCAAAATGCTGACATGACATTTATCTAATTGTTCCCTCCCACTGAGGTACACATTCACATGGGCACACCAGCAGTGCTATACCATTTGGAGGGGACATTAAAATTAAACGGTGAAATCTTTTCACAGCTTATTGAATCCCTACTAAAAATGGAATTCTTTCTGCTAATGTGAATGAAAACATTAGCTTTTTCCAGATTTCACTGCTTTGTTTGTTTTGTTGTTGGGTTGTGGTTTTTTTTTGGGGTGGTGGTGGTGGTGGTGTTTGGTTTTGGTTGGTTGGTTTTCAGTAGTTTTACTTTCATGGGGTTGTACCGCAATTGTCACCGCACTGCTGTCTTATGTCATTAGAGCCAAAATAGGACAGAAGTAAATACTGTTATTATGTCAAGAGACAAGCATCCCAGGGTCACTCACTGTCTGTCCCTGACATTATTCCCTGTGTCAGAAAACAGGGAATATCAGATAATGCAGGCAGGGGAAAAAAAGAGAGAATTTGAATGCGTTTCCTATTCTAAGCTGTCTGTGGTTAGCAATTTTGTTCTCATTTCAAGGACAAATAGTACAACCTGCTTAAACCTCAGAGGCTAACTTTCAGTTATGGGCAGGGACAAAGTCTCTTCACAAGATTTAACTGTCTGTTAACAGGTTCAGTTAAGCGTTAAAGATTTGTACTTTCAACCGTTTACTATAGTATACATCCCAGTTTGGTATAAGTAAGTATGCATTACTTATAATAAATAAGTTAAACCATCTATATTTGTTATATAAAGCATTCTAAAATTGTTAGCTGCTTTACAGTACAAACAGCTCTGACAGCAGCCAGGCCCAGAGAATGACACACTCCCTTTCTCTTAGTCTCATCTGAGGCTTCAGGAAAGGTGACCTGTGTGGCTGTCTTAAAGCTCACTGATAACCATGCAACTTTGTTTTTAAACAAAATTAATTACTCAGACTGTAAGATTAAATTAAATAAATAATGCACAAAAATACTATTCGGGAGCATCAGTCTTTATCCGTTACTTTAATAACAGAGTCTAATTACTCAGACTGTAAGATTAAATAAATAATGCAGAAAAATACTATTCGGGAGCACCAGTCTTTATCCGTTACTTTAATAACAGAGTATCAGTGAAAAATCTGCTATATTTGACTTTTTCCTGCTACTTCTAGACCAGTAAGCTTCCAGCTCATCTTTTCTAGTCTTAGGTTTGGAAGGAAATGTTCCCAAACTATTATAAAATCTACTTTGAAACTGAATGTTAAATATCTGAATTTCTAAATTTGACCTCATTTAAATTAGATAAATAATAACCTCAGCTTATAATTATCCCATTATTAAACATTATTTCTATCACATTTTTTGTAGTAGTTTAAATATAAAGAATTTAACAAATAAACCATATTAAGGATTTTCTTGACTATACTTAGATTTTCCTTAGCTCTTCCTGAAACTGAGATCAGAGATTTAATAATCTTGCCATATGTTCCCCTTAATAAAATGCATTTTAAATTAAAATTAAGCAATGCTAAAACCTAACAAGATGTGTATTATGAATACTTCTCTGTATGTGGACTCACTAACCTTAGTAAAATGAACAGAACCCAAAATTTAACCATCATCACCATTTACTTGCGAAGTTCTCTAGTGAAGTTTTGATAACTTAGTCTTGTCACTTCAAAATTTTCTTTTTAGGTCCTATGAAATTCTCATTTCACAAGTAAAATTTCTTTTAAAAAATTATTTTTTATAGGATTTCCATTTTACAGCCAGCAAGATCTTCTGACACATTTTGTGAAAATAATTAACATAATCCATTTCTCTAATAAAACAATGAAGTGAAGCTACCCTAGAAAGACATACACCCTAATGTTTATATTTGGTAATTACCTGTCTTGACAATTAAGCTGCTACCTCTAGAAGCAAAAATCAGTTTTTTATTTCTTCTGCAGAGCTATATTTGCTACTTTGCAATCTCCATATGTTTGCACATCAGTATTCTTGAAGGCAAACCAAGCCAACTAACATTTGTAGTTACCCAGTCCCTTTGCAAAACATATTATGCACTTAGGATTAATTCAGTGTAAATCATCATCCTAGCCACACAATTAAATACTATAAGCTTCCTTAACCCTCAGCTCAGACTTTCCTAATCTCTAAAAGAAAGCAATGCCAGATGGCCAAGAACAACTGCTAAGAATCAGAGGGCCACAGAGCAATACCTGAAGCTCTTAGTGATACGGTGGAGAAACACCTTCTGTTTCAACTTACTGCTGGGCCCCACTTAGATCAGTTCGATTTGCAGAACTCATATGTGATCCTTCCATGTTAACTAATACACACGCTACTAATTTTCAAAACCCGTATTTTGTTGTCACGAATCTGATTCAAAAACACTGAATTCTTGCTGGGTAGAAACAATGCACCACCTCTGTCTCGTAGTGATCACATTGACAGTATGTCTGCTTCGTAACGACAGAGAATCCACTTATCACTGCACTTCTCCATCACCTTCAAACGTGTACATATATATATTAAAATATATAAAATGTATCATATATATATAAAAATAATGTGTATAATATATAACATACATATATAATTGGCCTTCAAATATATACGAGCTGGCTGCCAGGCTGAAGGAGTCTCTGCCACGTGAGGGACAGAATAGGTACCAGCCTTTTTGTCTGTGTGAAGAAGCAAATAATGTAAAAAGATATATTTTTTTTTTCTTTTACTATAAAACAGCCTTCTCTGGGCCAACACTGAGCATCATTCAGGACAACAGTGCCCAGCATTCTGGGATAGCAAAGTACCAGTCTTCATTTTCAAGAGGAAGCATCTCAGAAACACCACTTTACTATGGCAGAGCCACCCTTCCCACGAGACAGCCCTTCTGCTACCACAGGCTCAGGACAACACAGCTTTGTGGCCAACAAGCTGGTCCACCAGATTGCCCATTGTGGCTCTATGGCTACTAGACTGGCACCTGAACCACCGTTTTCCCACCTCTGCTTCCAGTTGCCTAAATCAGTTCCTGTATAAAACTAAACAAAACAAAACACTTCTTGCTTTTGTCAGAAGATACCAGTGTGGAAGCGGTCTCCTCACCTCTGAAGACCAGGAGTCTCACTCTGCTTCGAATTACAGGTTCAGAAAATTTCATGCTTAAAAAAATTAGTCTTCTCTTTTTCAAAATAAAGCACCTTGCATTACAGAAGACGACAGTCACTGCTCAAGAGCAGGCCACAACTCCATGGTTTTGGACTTGGGTTTCTTAACAGAAATTCAGAAGGAAGCCATGAGAACAGGCAAACCTGGCAGTGGAAAAAAAATGGGTTAAGAAGAAAGATGGGATGGAAATAGTAGGGAGTGCCCCAAGACAGGGTAGGAATGGAGGGAAGTGGCAGAGCTGTGTGGAGCTCAGTGCTGGGGTAGCAGGAGAGTTCAGGGCAGGAGTGAGAGAGCATGGAGCACACACAGCACCCAGCATCTCAAACCTGTCATCCAGCCACAGCAGAACCAATGGAGGCTCCAGGTACAAAGCCAGAGGCAGCAAACTACAGAACACCTGCCTGTGGTAGGCTTCATTCTAGCTTCTGTTTCCACAAGAAAAATAGACATGATAAGGTTATTCATTTGAATGGCTCAAGACGATAAAACAGCCTGGTTAAAAAAGAATTTAGCAAGACTGCAGTCCTCTGGAAGGATGCATGGGAACACCAAGACCGGCTTGCAAAACTGAGTATAAGCCAGCTCAAGTGAAGAAAGGGGGACTTCTGAGCAATTTAAACTAGGCTGGTGGATCAAATTTCTGTTGCAAACTACTTTGAAAAGTACCCGACATCTTGCATTTAGCATTTTTCTGTAATGTCTCAGCTTCTAGAGTAACACTTTAATTCTGTATAGCCTGGTTCAATAAAAAAAACCCCACTTTTAGAATTTTAGACAGAGATGTGGTGACAAAGTTTAATAACAGAAAGAAAAGTGGTATAAGCCTCACAACAAAAGACATAGTGGGGAGGGCGTAAAGGGGATTAAGAGGTAAGAGCTGAAGAAGCATAGAGTACTGGAGAACTGCTCCAGATGGTAAGCTGGTTTTAACCTAAGAAGCAACGTGTTTGTGTAATTCCAGTGGGAGCTGAGCAGATAGAGATGAGCACGCAGGTATGAAGTATTTTTGCAAATTCAAGGAATGCAAAAATGGACTTTGAAGGTCTGATGCAGAGTCACGAAAATTTCTGCTTGGGAAGGAGATAAAAGCAAAGAAAGATGTTGCATCTAAGGAGGTGAGGGGTAAGAGAGATCTAATGACTGATCACAGAGGACATGAGTAATGATATCAGAAAAAAGCCATTCCATAACTAATCACAACATATAGCATATGAAAAAAATACTTCCAAGGTGTCAAAGTAATGCAACATTGGGTCAAATAGCCAGTTTGATATAGATCTGTTGTGTTCAAAGTGATTTATTCCAGAAATAGTTAAGGCAACTTTCTGGTAGGGTTTTTGAACAGAAAAGAAAAAAACCAATTAAAAATCACAAGTGAACTTTGATCAGCTGCTCTTCAGTGACCAGTTCTACTTTCTGTTTAAGTAAGACTCCCACAAGTTCAGTTATCGTAGCATTTCAGTCTATTACTGATAAAAGCTCACTGTTGTGTGAGTGCTTCAACACTGTAAAAAAAAAAAAAAAAGCTCCCTGTTGTGTGAGTGGTTCAACACTGTACCCAATCTCCCATTAACTCTTGCTCTTAAAGGTTATTTTAGTAAGTGGGTCAAGATAAACAGAGAAGCTGCTAGTAAGACTCCTAATTTGAACAATGAGATCTTTACACCAGGAGCAGCTATCCGAGCTAGACTCTTAACGCTTCTTTTTCCAAAATAAATCCAGGGGTGGTGTTTTTATTTATTTATGAGGCGTACTGCATATTTCTGGATCACAACCATGAATTATTTTGTTCATGTTGCCAAGCTTTGGAATCATCAGGAAAGCAGTGACCTTTGATTTCAAACTAAGCAAACCATTTCATATTTGGCTATATCCATACACTTCAATTAGCCGGTGATTTCCTCAACAATGCTCTTTGCTCAAGAATGCCAAGCTGCCAGATGACTTAAGTTATCCTCCCTCTCTTGTACGTGACTATACTTTGCTCAAAGTAGCTTTCACGCTTTTAGCTTGCTTGCTGAGGCATTGTTACAAATCCTCATGCCCCTTGGCTGATGGGAGGAAAATCAATTTTGATCCTTCAGAAGCAAGTGCAAGTCTCCAACTTCACCTATCAATGTGAACAACTGCAGCTGAAGCTGAATCCAGATTAATTCACCATTTCAGTCATTTCATATTTACGCAGATAACTTAGATTAGAACACATGGGATTTATTGCTTTTAATTGGAGAAATGGGACAGAACTTCCTTCAAATGAAAAAGCAGTTTGTCAAATGAAGTTTACAAAAGGCAAATTGTGGTCATGATGAGAATGTACTTCAAGTTTAAATTAACCTGCCACTTAATGCAAAATGAGGTATTACAACAGAATGCAAAAATCCTGCCACTGCAGGATTTTAATGCTACAGTAATTCTGCTCTTCCTTAAAGGGCAACAATTCTGCCCTTTCTTAGATAACCCAGTTCAAAACACGTATTAGAAGAGCAAGCTTGAGGAATCAGCAGCCAAACTACAGTAACCAGGTGGTAATAAAGACATAGAAAGCATGTACATTTTCTCAATAGGCACAAATTTAACACTGAAAATATTCCAAGCAGGTATGCGAAAGAGGAAGGGGAGGGGGGAACTTACTGTAGTGCTTCAGAGATGCACTGTGCACATACTGCAGCAGCACAGGGCACACTAACAAATGAAGGCAACCGAAAAGGCAGTACTCACCCAAAATATTAAATTGAAAAGGAACATCATGTATTTCAAACAACACAGGCAGCCTCTTGCCATGTTGCACTTCTTAAATTCTAAAAGGAAAACAAAGGATAGATCCAGGTAAAAGACCACGTATTTGCTGCCTTTGGGTGCACTGTATTTGTCACTTTTTACGCCAGTCCCAATGCCGGTCCCAGTTCCGACCCCACTGTGGCTCTGTGTGCGTGATCCAGTTGTACCATAGAAAGCTCCAGCAGTAAAACCTCGACCAAATTGCCTCCCTGAGGTAGAAGGTTTAGCAAAATCTGAGTCTTTGCTATCCAAAGATGGACTCCGGTGAATTGAAGAATCCTCACTACTTGACTTCTCCATGATCTCTCTTTTCACAGTTGTCAGATTTAATGTATAGCATCTCTCAGCATTAAACGCAGTGCCTTGCAAATGCCACAGTGCAGTAAGAGCTGTCTGTGTTTTGCTTCTCTTTTTCTTCGCACATAAATCAGATAATCACTGCAGAATTTATTAACTGCATTGTTGCTGGTTTTATTTTTTATAGCAATGTGGGCTGTACTCTGTCTATCTGTAGCATGGATTTATACGTTAATACCCCATGCAATATCCTACTCATGATTTATCTTGATGAATCAGTTATGCAGAACTTCAATTTTTATTCCAAAGAGCCGTAAGCTCTTTCCCTCCGCTCCCTAGTCTACAGCCCTGTAATCTACAGGCAGCAGATGGTCCTTGCATCCATTTCCAAAAAGCTTCTGCAGTACACCTGGGAGACTCTCCTCCAGCCAGAGCCCTTCCCTGGCTCCCAGCCTTCCACTCCGCGTCTCTGACTCGCTCTCACACGCTGCCTCTTTTCTTTCCCCTTTGCAGCATCTCATTCAGTCTCCAGCTACCGGAGCGCGCTCCGTCTTTCGCTGCTGTTGCCGTGAAATCATCAGCAACTGCAACCACTGGGCATTTCCCACAGAAATCCCTGACCTAACTATGGAGCAATAAATCCACCCTCCCGCTTGTCCCTCCCCTCCGCTTTCCATCGGGCCAGTGAGCGGGAGCCTTCTCCCGCAGGGCACGCCTCCGTGACATAATATCTGTAATAGGATTAGCATTACTCCTGACTATACAAGTGCTCAACAGAAAAATCTCTTTAAATGTCAAGTACTGCTTAGCTGTTTATGAGCTAGAACTGCGAGGGAGCGGTACGCCTTTAATGCAATAAAATACTGGAAAAGTATGGATTAGACAGACCGGTGCTAACCTCTCTCCCTGCTCATTAAATTAAGAGTGACTTACTTTTTTTTTTTGGCTTAAACAAATGCCATAGGACAAGGAACTGGAATAGAGGAGCACCCAGCATACACTGAATAGGCATGTCTCAGTTATATATGCACATACCGTGACGCCATCACCTGCGATATAATTAACCATAACCAGAGTTGCTGTCTCTTACAGAACCATCAATCAATTCTATAAAACTCTTGAAATATAAGGACATCTGAACCTGCAGCTACTTACATTCTATTTAACCAGTATGTCAGAGATTCTTCTTGTGTATGGCAATAGGCCACCTTAATCACAGGTAGTCTGTGAACTGGAAATACCGACCCAAATGCTACATTTCTTTTCCAGACAGTAGCACAACATTCCTGCTAGGACTCCGAAGCAGAGAGGGCATAACTGTGTGTGTGTGTAAGAGCCCGGAGGGGAGGAAGAAAAATATTTCGGATCACGCCCGGTGCTTCCAAATCCGTCATTTTGTCATAAGCATAAAAGCAGCAGACTGATGGTGCAAAGTGATACAGCGGATTTAAAACATGGGTTATACTTTTCTTTTCAATAAAGAAAGAAACCGTATTAGGAGGCCACTATGAAAGTCATAGAGCTACTAGGAAAAGCAAAAATTATGCGCAATTTTCAACTGACGCTTTAACATGCACATTATAATGCACTGTTATTATTTTATCAGGTACCTTTGAGGAAGGATAATATAACGTTTATTCAATCTCAGATATCTATTCCCAAAAGCCCCTTAAAATTCTGTCATTTTTATGTAACAACATCAGAATCCACAGCCTAAAGCAATGCTGTACCTTTCCTGACAGGCCTTTTCTGAGCAAATATCCTTCCACCATAAAATACTTCATGCCATGAAATACCCAGTATTTGCATGTGTAATACTTTTCTCTCACCTCTTCTGCTCTAGAAGAACATTTTAACAACAGGCAGGCCCAAGCCTATATTAACAGTGTTTATTCGTTTTGCTTTTCAAAAGTCATTTGGGAGTGCACATGTTGCACCCATTCGTTTGCCATAAAATTTATGCTGCCATAGACCAGGTTCGGCAAAGGAAAAAAGTGCTGTGTACTTTGTGAAAACTAATGCAATATAAACCTTTGTCTTAGCTTCTCACATGAAGTCACACGACAGTAATAATGAATCAGCCCTCCTCAAGGTTAAAAAACTGGAAGAATATTTTGTAATAAACAAAAAAATCTCCACAAATCCAGTCAGAGTTTGTAAATAGTGGAAACATTACTGGGTACAAAAAAAAAAAAAAAAAGCAATATAACTCTCCCTTCAAGCTTATTTTTTTCGAGTTTTCATTATTTGACCTTATTGAAGTTTTCCAGTTTTCTATTTTTACCGCCAAATACTACAAAAGATTACGTTTTCTTTACCATTACCTGCGATGAATCTTCCATTAAGAGTTCTCCACAACTGATCTACATCACAGTTTATACTTCAGAACAAGCAGTTCAATACTTTTATTGATGATCTAGATGAGGGGATTGAGTGCACAGTCAGTTCACAGACGACACCGAACTAGGTGGGAGCGTTGATCTGCTTGAGGGTCGGAAGGCTCAACAGAGGGATCTGGACAGGTTGGATTGATGGGCCAAGGCCAATGGGATGAGGTTCAATAAGGCCAAGTGCCGGGTCCTGCATTTTGGTCACAACAACCCCAGGCAACGCTACAGGCTCAGGGAAGAGTGGCTGGAAAGCTGCCCAGCAGAAAAGGACGTGGAACATGCCCATTGAACATGACCCAGCAGTGTGCCCAGGTGGCCAAGAAGGCCAACAGCATCCTGGCTTGTATCAGGAATAGTGTGGCCAGCAGGAGTAGGGCAGTGATGGTGCCTCTGTACTGGGCACTGGTGAGGCCTCACCTTGAGTACTGTGTTCAGTTCTGGGCCCCTCACTACAGGAAGGACATTGAGCTGCTGGATCATGTCCAGAGGAGAGCCACCAAGCTGGTGAGGGGTCTGGAGAACAAGTCATACGAGAAGGGGCTGAGGGAACTGGGCACTTTTAGTTTGGAGACGAGGAGGCTGAGGGGGGACCTCATTGCCCTCTGAAAGGAGGCTGTAGAGAGGTGGGGGTTGGCCTCTTCTCCCAGGGGAATAACCACAGGACCAGAGGAAATGGTCTGAAGTTGGGGCAGGGGAGGTTTAGATTAGATATTAGGAAGCATTACTTTACTGAGAGAGTGGTCAGGCACTGGAACAGCCTGCCCAGGGAGGTGGTGGAGTCCCCATCCCTGGAGGTATTTAAGAAAGATTTAGACATGGCACTTTAGGGCATGCTCTAGTGCCCGAGATTGTTGGTTTTTATTTGTCTGTGGGTGGGTGTGGGGGGTGTGTGTGTGTTGGTTTGGTTTGGTTTGTTTTCTTTGTTTGGTTTGGTTTTTTTTGGTTGGACTTGGTGATCTCAAAGGTCCTTCCAAACATGTGATTCTGTGATTTTGTACAGCCAACAGCCAGCTTCAAAATCCAAGCCTGAGCAACCAGCACTATGGCAAACACAGTTCCAGATCAGCCTTCCCTTTCCCACAGGAGGAAACACAGGGCCCTCTCACAGTCGTGCTGGTGCCACCAGGGAGACTTTTACAAGCTTCAATAACCTTCCACCACCAGAATTTGACACCACAGAGCAGCTTTATGGATTAGATGCCTCTTCCTCCTGCTCGAACTCTAACAGTATTTATGCAGCTCAGTTCATACGTCCCACAGAACTGCTTATTTGTGGAAAAAATAAGAAACAAGAAAGCAGTCACTAGTTCATCCAGTTGTTTTGACTAAGCCATTGCACTTAACTCTGCTCCCGACTGAGACTTCAGTGACGGGTGATGCTGTGAGGCCATTCCGTGACACCCGACAGTGATCCCACCTGACCCTGCAACAAACAGGCTTTGCTTCACTACAGATCTCACCTCCGTTAAGCAATTAGGGCATGGAAAACATTCAAAAGCTTCACTCTGTACTTCATTAATCTTTGATTACTGAATCACAGAATTTTGTTGCCGAGAGATGTCTCCACATTAAGAAAAGCATTTCAGTCCCACACACGGATGTCTGGGACAGGGCAACGAACATCAGTCCATCACATCTAAATGGCTCAGACAAGTATTAAGGGTAAGAATTTAGGCCACTTTCAGACACTGTGTTTGAAAACAGATGTCACAATGGTTGTAAACAGAAAAATGGAAAGGAAGGGTATAAGTAATAAGGCCCAAACAACATAGGCTGGTTCTCCTACTGAAACTGATTTACTTGGTTCCCTCCTCAGAATGCTCAACCATAGTCCTCAAAGTACAGCCCCCAACAACTTCAGTTTTTATTGGAACTACAGTATTTTTTCTCAGTCCATAGTTTTATCTCACCAGAACTTCAGTGCCAATTACACCCAGCTGCAGACAGAGTGTACCCTCAGCAAGTTTGCTGATGACACAAAACTGGGAGGGGTGGCTGACACCCCAGCAGACTGTGCCACCATAGAGTGAGACCTGGCCAGGCTGGAGAGCTGGGCAGAGAGGAACCTGATGAACTTCAACAAGGGCAAGTGTAGGGTAATGCACCTGGGGAGGAATAACCCCCTGCACCAGGACAGGTTGGGGGCTGACCTGCTGGAGAGCAGCTCTGAGGAGAAAGAGTCCTGGTGGACAACAGGATGACCATGAGCCAAAAACGTGCCTTTGTGGCTAAGAAGGCCAATGGCATCCTGGGGTGCTTTAAAAACAGTATGGCCAACAGATCGAGGGGGGTCATCCTCCCCCTCTACTCTGCCCTGGCGAGGCCCCATCTGGAGCACTGTGTCCAGTTCTGGGCTCCCCAGCTCAAGAAACACAAGAAGAACTACTGGAGAAAGTCCAGTGGAGGGCTATACAAGAAGAACTACTGGAGAAAGTCCAGCGGAGGGCTACAAAGTTGATCTAGGGACTGGAGCATCTTTGTTATGAAGAAAGGCTGAGGGACTTGGGTCTTTTTAGTCCGGAGAAGAGAAGACTGAGAGGGCATCTCATCAATCCTTATAAATATATAAAGGGCGTATGTCATGAGGATGGGGCCAGACTCCTGTCAGTGATGCCCAGAGACAGGACAAGAGGCAACAGGCACAAACCGGAACACAGGAAATTCCACTTCAACATGAGGAAAAACTTCTTTACTGCAAGCATCATAGAGCACTGGAACAGACTGCCCAGAGAGGCTGTGGAGTCTCCTTCTCTGGAGATATTAAAAACCTGCCTGAATGCATTCCTGTCCAACCTACTCTAGCTGAACCTGCTTTGGCAGGGGGGATGGACTAGATGATCTCCAAAAGTTCCTTCCAACCCCTACAATTCTGTGATTCTGTATCATCACGATTTTGAACATGGGGAACTCGAGAACCAACACATTTGCTGGCAGAGGAGCAAACTGAATCTGTGCTTCACATGGCCTCAGCCAATACACTAACCATTGCAGCATTCTCAAATTAATTCTTTTTAGAAATCATGAGTTTTAGTAACCCTGCCACATGACTTCAGAATAATACTCATCCCTGCAGAGAGACACACAAATGCATATACTATCAAGTGTTTGAGGGATACGGTCTAAAGTTTATTCTTTTCTTTTGAATGATATGGCCAAGAACTCAATTATACAAGCCTTCCTCAAGGTACACTAGGTAGACAAAGAACCGAGATTGCTGAGTATAAATTCAGTGACTACATCCTTCCAGTTACTGCTCCGAATCCTGGAAGGCCATGAGAATGAGATATGGAACCAGGGTTGGAAATTATTCTGGCATATGACTTAGACTTATTATGCTTATGACTCTGGCATACAGTTGCATGCAGATGAAAGCTCACATTAAAAACCCCACACAATTTATTTTGGAATAAGCTTAAAGGGAAACGAATGTCCAAAAAAATTGAACTGAAATTAGTATCACATGAGAGACAGAACCACCGAATTCACAGGACTTCCACGTTCCCGGTTCCACAACAAAGACCTTACAGACTCCAACGAGTCAAAATACCTGGAGTTCCCAGGGCTTCTAAGGCTGCAGGATTCACAACAAAAAACCTGGATGCTCTGAGGGTTATATCGCACACCCTGGGGCCTGCCAAGCTCCAGGCTTGCACGTTGTAAATCCCATCATGGGACTGGGCAGAAACAAGGTAGGTTTCAAGGACAACTCTGTCTGGTAGACAAGTTTTGAAACCTGCCTGGGTTTTTCAGAACCAAATATCTCAAGCTATATTTTAGTTTCGACACACTTATTTTCCAACAGACAGAAGAACTATAACTTCAGTTTTGGAGTCTCCAATCACTGATTAGAGCTTCCCACATCATTTAGAGCATATACAAACAGCTTGTTATAAATGCTAAAAAGAAATCACTACCAAGTGTTTAGAGAAGACTGAAATGCATACTTAGTTTCCCTACGAGCACGAACAGCAGCCATTGCTAATACCTTCAGAAAACCCCCACTTTGGGCACTCGGTGGACAGACAGACAGATGACGGAGGAGGAGATTGGATTCATTAAGAAACAGACTCACTCACAGCTGGTGCCTGTACATAATTCTCTTCTAATGTGTCGTGAGAGAGGACAGAGGCAAGCTCATGCCCTTCTTTCTTCACTCTGTAGCAAGACCCAGAGAGTCCAACAGGCATCATCCGACCCTCAGTTCCACCTGCAGCAAAAGCCACCTCCAGGTGAAACGACCTGGGACAGGTAAATGTATGTACAGCATAAGTTGGAAGCAAAACACAGACTCTCCGTTTGTTAGAGCCAAACATTCTATGTCATTTGGTCCCTGGGATTTCCATTAAAAGTCATTTACTGCCAACAGTGCATATGTGGCTGACATTTCTCAATTAGGATTGTTGTACCAGAGACGGATGAAATTCTGTCTCAAAACTGTAAAAAGGAACTAGTTGTAAACCATGTCATCGGATGCAGATGTGATGACTCAATATGTTAATGCACAGGAGACATGGGAGATGAGGGTCAAAATGTACTATAGGGTGCCAAAGCCAAGAAATTGTGATTATGTCACACTGTCATACCAGCTGTCCCTCAAGGAACTGAGCAGAAAGAATGCCTGAGTTTCCAAAGCAACAGAAAAGTTAACTTTATAAAAAATATAAATCCTGCGACCTACATTTAAACTTTTAAATCAAAACATTCACACTAGCACAAGGGTCTTCTGGGGTTTTGTTTTCACTTTATAAACAACATCATGAACTATGCTAAATCTGAAAGAAGCCCTCGAAAGATCATGTTGGAATGCAACTCCTCATTGCTATTTTCACCTTTAAGAACTCAAATCTAGAAAGTTTATTTATTGTTTGTTTCTGAGAAGCCCTGGAATTCAGAATCTTCTTGGCCTTGGTGGTGTACATACGGAGATCAAGTCAACCCATACAACAGACAATCTACAATCCAGGCAGAAAACAAGAGAAGACATTAATAGTGATTATATTCAGAGCCAGCTATATTTGACATTTTTTTAAAGCCCCAAAATTACCTTACCAATTCTCCCATTGGCAGGTGGGAGAAAATAGAAAATATGAGGGAGGAGAGAACAGCACACACCGAAGCAGATCCAGGCAGCAGAGAGTACCAGGTGTCTTGGAACAGTCCATCTATGCCTTTTAGCATAAGAATCTGCATCCCTTTTAATTACAGGGCATTTATGTCCTCTTCTATAGCAATGAATACATCGTTCCATCTCCACCAACAGCTAATCCTTCCTAAATTCTGCTGAGAACTTAGCCTCAATCTTACAGCATTGAGTTCCATAGGTATGCATTGTGTGAAGAAAAAGAACATCTTCCTCTTATTCACTGTCAGCATTAAGCCTTCCAGCTCCGTCTGTTCTAGCACCCATATTTACCCCATAATTCATCATTTTGTAATCCTCTGTTACATCCCATATCATTTGTCCTTCATCAATCTAAGCACTTAATCTTTTCAGTGTCTCCTGTTACAGAAAAATCTCTGACTCCCTAATAATTTCAATTAACCATCTTGGGACTTCTTTCTAATCGAGCTATGTTTATACCATAATCTTTTTTCAATCTGCTGATGAAAAGACCTTCTTTTTAAAGGGCAAGAGTTAATATTCAAATTAAAAATTAATTTAATAAATTCTGTTTCTATCAACCCTTCACCTTTATGAAAGTGAAGTCATTCAGATTCAACAGACCTCTCATCATTCCTATTCTGCTTTTCTATTCCAGATTCAAAATTTGGTCTCTGAAAAGCTCAATATTTCAGAGCCTAACAGGACAATCTTTTTCGTTCAAATTCTGCATCTTACCTGTAGGAGGAAAGGGGCTTTTCTCACAACACAGCATTATTGTAATACCAAATACTTGTAAATTCATCAATAAGCCCATCTTTAAAGTCAGGGGCTACTTGTAAAGAAGCTAATGTAAGCCGAACCAAACCTTGGCCATCAATGATGCAAATAAATGTGCAGCACCAACTGCTGTCCCCTCCCAGTACACAAAAAAAAAGCATATGGAGACAAGTGCTTTTTACTGCACACAGAAAAAACAAGATCAAGGGAGCAAAAAGCTGTCAACCACAGGCAGGACGGCAGCAACGTCATACCCCTGATATCCCCATGGGATGAAACATCACAAGTTAGACCATGCTTTAAAAATTAAAGACCAAAAAAAGAAAGCAGGGAAGAGGAAGTGAGAGGGGCTCTTCTTATCTACCACATATTTTTTGCGGAGGTAAGGTACATGATCTGAGTGTTTCTCTTCCAGTCCCACTTCAAACGACAGTTTAGATTTTTATGTCTTCCCGATTGACTACAGATTAAAGAAAGCTAACAAACAGCAGAAGGCTTTTGCTTATTATAAGAGATGGCATCCCTTCTTCCCCTTGGACAGCACAGGGGGACTTCATTAATACAGGAAATCTTCTAACCCTGCCCAATATGTACAAGTTCTTTGAAGAAAATCAGGTGGATATTCTATAACCTCTGTTTTAAAGAGGCTATCTTACACCAGCAGTGTGCTGTTCTGAATTAACTGATAGCTGCTGTCTGTGTTTTAGCAGAAGTATTAAACTTTAAAACAAACAAATTTTTTCAAAAAACCCTCATGCATAGGGTTCCATCTGAAGAAAGAGCCACGAGAACGATGTGAGCATTCATTTTTAAAAGGCAGCACACATCTCTGAAACCTGCTCAATTATGCTGTGAAGGAACATTTCTACACACATTCTTTTCACAATTGAGTGAATTCCTTCACTGCTAAAATATTCATTTTTTGGCACTTACGCATAAACAGGTGCGATTCCATGAATGGGGACATTTGAAACCACTGCGTCAGGGCTGGCAGAGACCCAGATGTCTACAATGGGCAGCAAACTTACACCATTATTTTAGGCTCCCTATCCCATTTACCTCATCACCAGCCCCAGTCTCCAGTGTAAGACCTCACTGGAAGTGAGAGATGACTGCTGTACTGGAGAGCCATCACCTCAGACGTGTGAGTTACCATAAGGCCGTTCACTAGCAGCATTTCCAAGCAAAACCTGATCCCAGCTTCCAACTTCAGGTCAAAGAGACACAGCTTTCATTAAAGGAGTCAAACTGCCAAATTAATTAAGCACTGCCCAGAGCCAGCAGCATCACAGCTGATGGTTATCAGCAGAGTAGACTGAGTTCAAGCCACAGTACAAGGTTCCCCCCTTGCTGGGCCCCTAATGAGACCCAGGGCAGAAATGCTGGAAACAAAGGTGGGATCTAGGGTGAAGTCTACCAACTGTGGCAATAAGCTACATTGCCTGACATTCCTTGCACATACTGCCTTTCGTCTTCCAAGGGAGACATTCCTGAATTCATGAGAAATGGGTTTTGAATAATTTCAAGATAACTGGAACACACCTGGAGTCCCGTTAATGGCAGCTCTCAGGTTCTGATCAAACCACTGCCCAATAGCCTTATTCCCCTCTGCTGGTTTGGGCTGGTCTCTTTTCTGTGGCTTCCAACAAACTTCACAAGAAGCAACTTGTCGTGGTTTTGACCAGATTGACCAACCAGAACGACAGATGGCCCTTCCCTCCACCCTCCGAGAAAAAGAGAGGAGAGGAAGTGATAAAAAGATTTAAGAGTTTAGGAAAAAACCTAAACTTAATTAAATTATTAATAAATATTGAAATAATAAATGATAATAATAAAATAAATAATAAGAAGAAAATGTCTACAGTATATACAAAACCATATCAAGCTCCCAGGATGACGATCACGTCACCAGCAGACATAAGGAAAAGTCCCAGGCTGGACTCGGTGATGGACAGGAGCTGGGTTCCAGCTCTGGAGTCAGGAACGCTCAGATTGGGATCAAAGGCAGACAAACAGACAGGGTCCTCCTCGGACGTCGGCCATTGAAGAAAAAGAGTTGACCCTTTGATCCCTCAGCTTTTATACTGAGCATGATGCAGATGGGATGGAATACCCTGTTGGTCAGGTTTGGGTCACTTGTCCTGTCCGTTCCTCCCCACAGGTGGGACCCCTCTACGCTTTTCCACTTCGACCTTCCAACAGGGCAAACAACGAAGGTACCTGACCTTAGTTGTTATAGCAATAAGTATAAGCAAGGGCCCCTCTGCTCCCCATCCCTTGGGATAATCAGGTCTTACCACTGTGACAGTGAACAGTTTCTGAACAATACGCTGTTCATTTCAGAGTTTAGTTAGCTAGAAGAGGCCCAGCTAAAAAAGTAAAATTAGCAAACAGAAAATTAGTTCTGTTTTACCCTCAAACCAGGACACAACGAGAGCAAAGCCCATGAACTCTTTCCTGTCTTGAAGCTCTTCAGATTTATAAAAACAACCCTATCTGATCATTTCCATCTGCCCTTGCAATAAAGCTTATCTACTCTCACAGTAAAGCTTCTCGCATGTGCTGTGGTAACGCTGTGGGGTATGGTCAACTTTAACATGCTATTTTTATAGCATGTGTCTATAACATAACAGTCATGCAATTAATGCTTTTTGCTTTGCCAACTACAGCAGTCAGATTTAAATCCCAAGAGGAGGCAGATACTTTAGCCAACTTACTCATCTCGCAAGAATGAGGCTAAATGGTTCTCATCTATTCTGCATGAGATACAAGAAATGGTGTAAAAATGAAACCAAGGTAAATCTATCGCTTGAATCCAGCAGGTTTATGGACCGGAGCTGCACGTGTAACATGAGCTTTGAAATCAGTGTCAGCTCTTATTAAAAGGGCGTGAGAAATTTAAAAAGACAAAAGGAGGAAAGGAAAGAGTACAGTTTGACTTGACCCTGTGTCAAGCCACAAAAAAAACCCCCATGCAGCAATTCAATCACCTGATTTACAGTAGGAGCTACTTAACTTTTTACTTTTTAATTAATGAGCTTTTGTAAAGACAGAAGCATATTGGTGAAACATAGTTTTATGACCTTATCCACATTAAGGAGGATTCATTTGCACTTGGTGAGCATGCTGTGTGCTAGCTGCAATGCCAGGCATTCAGAGCCTAATATGGGGTGCGAATGGATGCAAGCGTGTTTGAGTCCTTCCCAAAAGCCAAGCCCACATTCACTTGAGTTTGAAAAAAGTTTAGTTGCACCATCAGTGTCTCTCAGACATAAGAAAACTAAGATACCCTTGATCAGCAGCCAGAAACTAAGAACCTTGCAAAAAATCCTCATAGTGGCAACTGAAAAACAAAATAAAGTGTTTTTTGGAGGGGAAAACTATTTGTGTCATTCAGTCTGCTCTGATCTACTTAAGTGTTTAACAAGTACATGGTAGTTACAGAATGAAATATCAATTGGCCTTTAGAAGCAGCACTTCGTTAATTCATCACAGGCAGACATTTTCCATTTACAAATTAATTGGGATGCTGGCATTTTGTTTCAGAAGCAACCAACACAATGCTTCATGCTATGCTCTGCGGACTGGTTCAGAGGAATCTATCAAATACACGGCCATAAATGCTGAAGTAAATTGTGTGTATCCAGACAGGATTTTAGACAACATGAACAAAATTAAAGGCTTCCAAAACGCAATAGCACAAAAGGGTAGACAGTGCTAGTTTTGGTCCAACTACACCTTGTAGACATTAAATTTGATGATCATCGCAACAATACATGCATGATCTTTTTGTCTTCTCTCCTAAATGTCCAAGTCTAGGCTAACTTCAAACCTAACATAATTTACTGAACAGGCTTTCCAGGCAATTATAAAGTAAATCTGCAATAAGAGAATCCACGTGGTGATGTTTTGCTTGTTTTTGCTGTTGTTTTAACCCTATAATCTCAGTGTCTATAAAACAAAGTTCTACAGGTTTGGACATCAATGCTCCTACCACACGAGATACTTTGCTCCCTGGATTTTATCCAGCCTATGGGTTCTCCTTCTGTGTTATTTTTCTCATATGCTCATTTAGTGTGTCGCATAAGTCCCTTTCCTGCAAAGCATCCAGCCAGAAGAAACATGAAATTCTCTCAGGCCACCCAGACACTTTCCAGAAGTGTTTTATGAGCTCATCATCCTATCCCATATCTGAAACTCAACTTCTATAAATTGACCACATCTCAGTCTTCTCCTCCCCCACCTCCTTCTGTGCCGTTGGTTTTATTACAGGACACTCTTGTATAGCACTTAGTGTTTCTATTCCAATAGCATGGAAACTTTTATTAAATATTTATCAGTAATGGGGATACTCCCTTCTACTGCAAGCTGAAGCAAGGTAATTTGGCAGACACAATCATGAAAAGATTCTGTATGTTTGTCTTTTTTTGAAGAAATACTATACTTGGATACACAAGCTTTAAACGTGATTCCAAGCAAAGCCTGACTGCATAAACTGACCTCTTGAATACTGTGCTTCTTGTATTCTAAGCATTGCTGAACCAAGACAGCTCAGTTCCCTGTCTTTTTTCTTCTAAACCAAGTTGAATGCTTTTTTGCCCCATACACTGAAAACAAAGGTTCAGAAATTTTAACTATGGTAAGTAATTTGGCCTGAGATTGAAAATAAAGAAGGAAAAAACTCTCCTCACTCCCTGACAGCTGTACCACTGGAACTCTGTAGGGTTAAAGGAAACAAAAAGCAATAAAAGCTTAATCAATAGAAACAGGAGTTATAGATCTCTGAACATAAAAAGGGAACAGAGCTGATGAATTGGAAGGTGCAGTTTCTCTTTCTACAAAGGATATTTTTCCAAACACAATGATGCTTTGCACCTGTCCTGAAATTTGATGCCAGGTTTATGTATTATGCTGCAAAAAAAAAAGACTAAGATAAAGTGTCTGATCATTTCAAAGAAACCTTATTCCAGATCGGGGGCTCCCAAAGAGCACCTACTGCTATTCTGACGTGCTTTTAGCTCCATTTGTACAGATGTCTCCGTTTTGTCCCTACCTAATACATTCGCTATGTTTATATAGTCTCTCTCAACTATCGATGATCTCTAACTGAGACTGAAAGACTACATCAATATCAAGCTGTAGGCGGGAAGCAGAGAGTGGGGAATAATGAATTCTTCCCTATGAATTGTTCCCTAGTGAATTGTTCCCAGGCATCAGAGCCTTCAAAATGTCTATCACAGAGCTATCTTCATACATTTTAAACATCCTTCATATTTAAGATCTGGTTATTTTTATTTTAATATAAAGAACAAATACTTAAAAGCCAAAGAATCTAAAACAGATTTCTAGCCAGTGTCCTACATTCTCAAGCAGTGGAAAAAAAAATCCCAGACAACTTAAAGCCTGGCATGGTACGCTGCTACATTATTCCTGCAAAGTTCTCTCAACCACATTACCGCTCAGATTTCACAGACTGGTCACCAGTAGCTCTTATGCACAATCTGTCAGCCACATTTTTAAAGTAACCATGGAGCCTTTGAAATGAAAAGCCAGATACATATTATTGACACACATTGCTCAATGGTAGGAAATCTTAAAGCATTGACTTCTATTACGGAAGACAAAAGTTATATGCTGAGGGACAGAATTCCAAATGAAGACACCCTCAAGAGATGCTACTAGCTATTTTGAAACAAATCAGTTCATAAAATATTAATACCAGGGATTTAGGCAGACACTAAGGTCAAGACAGATGTGCTGCCTAACACCTAAAAGACTCACTTTCCAGAAGGCTAATCAATGTCTTCCAAGAACTAAAAGGCAGTTACAGAAGATGGTGGTACTTTGTTCACAAGGATGCATGTTGGCAGGAAAAGAAATAAGTTGCTCAGAAGAAAATTTGGCCTGGATAAGGGGAAAAAATCCCTTCATGAAAGAACAATTAAACACCGGAACAGATTGCCTAGACAAATCTAGTAGGGTAGAATCTCCCTCACTGGAAATATTCAAGATTCATCTTGACAGGGGCCTGGATAACCTAAACCAGGGTCTTGCACGTGGTCTCCAGCATCTCCTTTCAACCTAGATTTTGTTGTGATTCTAACATTTTGTCCCAATATCCAAAACTTGAGTCAGCCAGTGACCCCAAAGATAAACTCTGTCATTCTCTATTACGGCTTAACTCATCCCGGGAGTGCGAAAGACTGACACTAAACTCACGGGGCAGAGCTTACCAAGGATAGAGTGGTAGTGACTTGCTTACAAGTACAATTATAAGCACTGAAAAGCTGGCAAATTGAAATTGCCATCACTCTGATGAGGAGGGGAAAAAAAATATGGTTTTTGTCAGTCACTAGATTTGACAAATTAGGAAGATCCTCATCCTACCAACTGAGCATCTGCAGATCATAAAGCTTGTCTGATTTGTGTGAATTAATTTGGTAGTTATCCTTTCTAATCTGTTAACTACTGTCTTCTTGAAAAACATGTTTAACAGAAGAAATGACGAAACAAATTCCAGTCTTACCCATCATCATGTTCTGCTTTTTTTTTTTTTTTTCCCCTCCTGAAGTGCGAATCCCTTACAGGGGTGTATTTCTCAGAATGCAGGACCTTCCCCAAGGAAAGGAATGCAATCTATTTGAAAAAGCAGGGGTTAGTAATTAAAGGCAACCCATCTGCCCCTAGAGATCTACCAGCTGCACAGATGACGGGCTGGTTTAATCTCCTCAAGAGTAAATTTCTGAAAGATCCCAAATTAAAGTTATTTCTATGGAAGAAGAAATCTCAATCCTTGGGCACAGAGATGCTGAAATTTCTTTTGGTGTTGCCACTATGTCATGACAGGTAAAAGGTGTTTAAGGACTTTGATCGGAAAAGCTGATACAGTTTTAGATGCACCCATCTCCTTAACTGGGCATTACCAACTTAAAACAATGTCAGTTTTTACAAACAGTCTAGAAAGTTGTTTCAGACACATCTTGTGTTGCAAGTCTCTCCCTACAACTTTCCTATCACACTGTTCTCTTTTCATAGCCCCATTGAGGAAGAAAGGAGAGTCCATGAAACTTTGCACAAAAACAATCAGTGGCAAAGAGGGGAGGGAGAATAAGGAAAAGGATGGGAGTAGAAGGAGGAGGGAGAAAAATCCTTTTGCTCACACAAGCACCTTAGTTCAGGGTATCTCAGATGGTACTGCAATAAGAGCGAATAAAACTTTTTGGACAAGAATTTGATTTTAGCAACTGTTGTTCCTTTAAAGTACTAGGAGAAATACCAGACTCAGTATATGAATAATGCATATTGGCCTGATTATTAAAGCTTTTCATCAAAATACTGAGTAAAGGACTTTCAAAGGAAAGTCTTTCAAAGGAAAAACGTATTTTACCAAGAAAAACGATGCTGCATCTGGCCACATTCCCAAATAATTGCTTTATTGTTAGAGCCTTTAACAGTTACTGACAGTCTTGTCATTGGGATGAGCCCACCTAAATTCTGCAGCAGATATACATGGTGGTTATTTTCTTTAGAATTTTGAAGGATTATTAGTCACATTGTCTCTAACCTCTTTGTCATAGCAAGCATTAGCATATGGAAACACTCCTCTGCAGTGTTTGCTGTGTCTTTACAAGGAACATAAAATATGAAGAAAACAAACAAACATGGGGCTGTTCTTGGGTGCTAAAAATGCTAAAGAGCTATTTTGAGGGAACTGCTGCAAGAATTTAAATCTTTTTAGCTTCCCAACTTCCAGTACTCCTGTGACTATAAAACATAATTAATTTGGATGATCAAGTTAAAGAATCGTATGTACATACATTCGAAGTGCTTACTTCTTACAGAACCAAATGGATTTTCATCCCCTTACATGATTTATCTTTTCAAGGCTAATCTTGATAGCCATGCAGGTTGACAACAGTTCCTTCCCAGAGCAAGTGACCATATTCTATGTTAAGATAGCATAAACTAGCAATCAGAGGAAAACCAACTCACAGTCCAAAATAAAAACCATGGCATAGTTCCTATAGATTTAAAAAATAATACGCAATTCTTCTGTTCTTAACAAGATCAGGCCTCCCTGAGAGTTTTAAGTCTCATTTCAGCATGTCACTAGGTAAGTGCATACTTAAAGCTGTTAGAAGAGTCAAAGAGGATGAACATACAGAAAATTACAGAATCACAGAACGATATGGCATTGGAAGGGACCTCCGGAGATCATCAAGTCCAACCCCCCTGCCAGAGCAGGTCCACCCAGAGCAGATCCCACAGGAACGTGTCCAGGCGGGTTTTGAATGTCTCCAGAGACAGAGTCTCCACCATCTCCCTGGGCAGCCTGTTCCAGGGCTCTACCACCCTCACAGGAAAGAAGTTCCTCCTCATGTTTAGGTGGAACTCCTTATATCCAAGTTTGTGCCCATTTCCTCTTGTCCTATCCCTAGGCACCACTGAAATAAGACCAGCCCCATCCTCTTGACGCCCTTCCTTTAAGTATTTATAAGCATTGATCAGATCCCCCCTCAGCCTTCTCTTCTCCAGACTAAAAAGACCCAAGTCCCTCAGTCTTTCTTCATAAGAGAGACGCTCCAGGCCCCTCATCATCTTTGCAGCCCTCTGCTGTACCCTCCCTCTCCAGCAGTTCCCTGTCCTTCTGGAACTGGGGAGCCCAAAACTGGACCCAGTGCTCCAGATGGGGCCTCCCTCCACCTGCTAGTCACACTCTTCTTGACGCACCCCAGGATGCCACTGGCCTTCTTGGCCACAAGGGCACGTTTTCGGCTCATAGTCATCCACCAGGACTCCTAGGTCTTTCTCCTCAGACGTGCAAGATATAAGTAATATTATTATTATTATTATTACCACCACCTTGACTTCCTTTTGAGGTCTAAAAGAAATACAGCCATCCATAAACCTAAGTAGTTCTGTGGTCAGTTCTAGTTCATCCTGGTGGCTTCTTTGCCTCCAGACTTCCTAAACAACAAAAAAACCAAGAAAAATTACCTCTTAACTACAAAGGTGCAACATGGCAACAGCAACTGTTTCTAGCCACTCTTCTCCCCCCCTAGATTGCATGACTTATTTTCACTCAGGATTTCTGTAGAAGGAAGATTCAAGGAACGGGGCTATCTATCAGGTTCAATCAAAGCTGAGAGCAGGGAGCAGGCAGAGTGCTACACGAGCCCTGGAAACCCAACCCGACACACGGCATGTGTCTAGGGTATCAATAGCACCAAGGCAGAACAGCCAGCCAGGCTGACCCAGCGCCTGCGTAAGGAACAGGCATGTCCATGGCTCTGGGCTGTCATGCTGCCTGCCGTGCTCCTACCCTACACAGCCCTACCGGAGGGACAATGGGGAGATACTGTAGTCCGAGGGTGGGTGGGAGGATGTGTGTGGAAGCATGACCTGCAGGTTGAGGGGAGATGATTCTGCCCCTCTCTGCTCTGCCCTGGTGAGACCCCACCTGGAGTTCTGAGTGTCCAGCTCTGGGGCCTCCAACATAAGAAGGACATGGACCTGTTGGAGAGAGTCCACAGGAGGGCCACGAAGATGATCAGAGCACCTCTCCTATGAAGACAGGCTGAGAAATTTGGGGTTGTTCAGCCTGGAGAACCGGGGTGACCTTATAGCAACCTTCCAGTACCTAAAGGGGGCCTACAGGAAAGATGGAGAGGAATTCTTTATCAGGGAGTGTAGTGATAGGACAAGGGGTAGTGGTTTTAAACTGAAATAGAGGAGATTTAGATTAGACATTAGGAAGAAGTTCTTTCCTCTGAGGGTGGTGAGGCACTGGAACAGGTTGCCCAGAGAAGCTGTGGATGCCCCATCCCTGGAAGTGTTCAAGGCCAGGTTGGATGGGGCTTTGAGTAATCTGGTCTGGTGGGAGGTGTCCCTGCCTGTGACAGGAGGGTTGGAACTACATGATTTTTAAGGTCTCTTCCAGCTCTAGCCATTCATGTCATTCTATGATAATGGGGCTAACCATAGAAGCCCAAAAGAAAATCAGAAGTCATTCATTTTGCTTTTGGCAGAATTTCAAATGGTAAAAGACAGACCTGCAGCTGGGCTGTCACACCTTCACCTCTAACAGTGTGCAGAGTAGTCTTAAGTACACATCACAATAGTAGCAAGAAGTGAATATTCACAAGTCAGGTCATGGTAGTTTGACAGCTGTCCTCATGAACCTTAGGTATGTAAAAAAGTGCTCAGGCTCTCTCTTTCAGTGCAGGGCATTCTGCAAGAAAATTTATGGTCTCCCACTGTAAAGCAGCCGTGACTTGACTGGATGGCACAACCTGCATGTATTAACCTGAACATCATTTTTATTTCTAGGGCTATGAGGATTAAGTAAATACTTTTTCTCTTTTTCGCAAACAACTGAACCTGATCCTTATGACCATGCACAGATGTCCCTGGAATCGTAACAGTACACAGGAGCTGAAAGAAATTACATGCCTTATGTGAGAGCCAGATCTCTGAAGCTGAGACAGTCTTTTTGCTAAAGATATTAGAGAGAGTTTGAGTGAAGTTGTCAGCTGAGCTGCAGTCAATGCAAATGCAACAATCAAAGCAGCACAGCTAGAAGGAGATGAGACAGAAGCTCACCTTAAAGGCTGCTTTCAATGATCAAGCAATGTGATCATTGAAAAAAGGATCTCAAAACATGCAAATATTTTACTCATTCTACACAGAGCTTTACAGTTCTCAGGCAATGCTCAAATAGACCACTCCCAACAACATTCAGGGTAATTTTATTATTTTTTTTTTTACCACAACTGTTATTTTCTACAGTACATACAAAAACTATCAATGCGCTCCACCCTAATAGCACCGAGTCATCCAGAACACAAGTACAAAAATGAAACCCAAGACAGAAAGTATTAGCGATAGTTGAAACTATGAAGTTTATATACAAAAATAGTCATACTAATATGTATGCTTATTTCTGTATTTCAGCCAGCTAACAAGCCTTCAAGAGTCTAGCACAGACTTGTAACTGGCATACAGTCCTCATTCAATACATTCTTCATATAAGCATCTCTACACAGGCTTGTGTTCTGATTGAAACTTACTTTTCCCCTGTGACCCCTAATTTAACCAGCACATTAGCCCCATTCTTGCTCCAGGTGTAAAAACCACTTTCACCTAAATCTTAGCTGTGCCTAACACCCCTCTCATTAGGCAGAGAAGTAAAAAAAAAAAGAAAAAAAAAAACGAAATGCCTAAACCAAAAAAAGCAACCTGGCTACGGATTGCGCTGATCCTTAACTACCTCTAAATAACAAATTAAGCTAATTTCAGGTTAAAAATGTTTTTCAGGCTAGGAAGGTGAGGTTCACTCACTATTATCTTTTTTTTTTTCTCTCCAAATCATGATCTTTTATACAATGAGATCAAACGTAGACACTACATCCTTTCATGTAAATGAGAATAACTTATGTAGCTCAGTATCAGCTCTCAGCTTGCACCTAGCATGGCAGAAGTGAACCACTCTGCATGCTAGAGGGCCAAAGGAGGTTGTGAGCAGCCATAAAGAACTTGAGGGGTACCGTAATAGTTATAATAATCTCTGAGCCAAGGATCATTTTCTGCTTTGTGTTTTACAGCTCTTAAGTCTAGTCCCTCACTACAGTTCTTAAGACAAGTCTGCAATACCAAAAAATAATCAGTTAAGCTTTGGCATTGCACAGACCTGTTTTTAGCAGGTGCGCATTATCAATATTGAGAAAAGTGAGCCTTTGCTAGTGTGGTTGAGTCAGAGGATTCTAGAGGTTGCACAGTGCTTTCTGAGAACGGTATTGTCCTGGGCTGAGAGACACAGGACTAACTTTTCTTCTAATGCTTGGGAAAATTGCACTTCTAGAAGACTCTAGTGTCTGAATTTGTGAAAATATTTACTTTATAGACAGCCAGGCTCTGTGAGATTCAAGGTCTTAGTGTTTTCGAGCCTTGCCAGGCGCAGGGACAAGGAGGAGCAAGGCCTGGGCATTTGACCCAGGCTGGCCAACAGGATTATTTCATACCATGAACATCACATTCAATATAAATTAGATATGTTTGCGGTGTAGCTCTCTCTCCCTTGATGGCGGCGGGTCCAGACAACTCCTTGCCCCGGTGCCAGAGCCCTGAGGCCTTCCCTTCCTCCTGAAGCCATTGCGCTGGCGGTGTCCGCCATTTGCTGTCCCTGCTGGGAGTGCACGGCTTCCTGTGGAGAGAACTGGCTGAGTATAATTCTTGGATATCTTATATCAGTGTCGGGATTAATACAGATTATTTAGTCTTAGTTTACTAAATCTATTTACATTTAAACCCTTGTGTTTCCTTGTGTACCTGATTGCCCTTTCTGGGTGGGGAGGGGTGATCGGGTGACAGAATAGATTGTTATGGGTTTTCTCAAACCGTAACAGGTATGCACAACGCATCATACAAAAGACACACAAAGAGAACACCACGTAAGCGTAAGACATACCACTAAAACACACTTTCAGCGGTGTATCCTTTTCCCCACACACCTTCCACTATAAACTATGACGCTAAGCCTCATATTCCCATAACTGTTCATTCAGTTCATTATCTGAACAGTTCCGGGTGCAATTGTTTCAAGCCAATCTCACTCTATCAAGACAGGCGCTTCCAAGCAACAAATTTTACCAACAGGTCATCCCAGTACCTCCAAAATTCTATTAGAGGGAGTACTGACGGGACAAAGTTTATTCTAAGTGAATTCTGCAAACAGTGTACTCTGTTGTTCAAGCCCAATAGCATGGGCAGGGGACTTAAGGTGGCCCAGTCCGGCGGCAGGGGCAAGACCAAGTCCCCTGTCAGAAAGGGTTCTATGGTCCTAGCTGCCATTTTCAGTACCACAAATTGGCATGTCTCTTTTGGACCCCTCTCTCCCCACTTCTGTTTAGGATATATGCTCTAGATAGCACACATGTTCCTGATCTAACAGTTCTCCAAGTTAAATCTCATTTTATTTTCTCTTTATGTATCTAAACCCACTCTCCCTTTACTTTTCTGCTCCGAGGCTCCCAGTTCCCCATTTATTTTCAAAGCTCATTAAGATTATTTTGTCTCTCCTTCTGCCTTATCATTAACAGAAATGTTAGACAACGCCAGTTTAACTCCCAAACCATATAACCATTGCAGTGCTGTTGATAATCAGCTTTTGTTTGCTATCTTTCACTCAACTTTCAATTGACCTGATACTCTTCCTACCCAAACCAATTTCAATTAATCTTCATGTTAGAAAGTAAACATATACCTACTTCCCTCTTCATTCCCTGAAATTATTATTTTTGCAATTCTATAAAAAAAGCTATTACATTGTCTGTAATTTATTTTTTATGAACTCATGTTGTTATTGCTTACAATTCTGTCACCCTGCAGGCTCTTAATTTTGCATCCTCTTTTAATATGAGGCCCGTTATTTTACCAGCAGTTATACTTCCAGGACAGTAATTGCTAAGAAAACCTTGCCTTTCTTTTGAAGGTCAAGACTATAGTTGCCACTCTGAATTCGTACCGACACTTCATTTTAGCTACCATCTCACAAAACCAATAATGACACAATTGCAGCACTGCAAAAAAGGCTTGCTAAACAGAAACTATTTAAACTCAAGGGTGAGGAACAGAAAAAAAAAAACAACCTCTTTTTCACACACTCCCTGAATCACTCTTTAACCTCAGAAGAAACCTAAGAGTCAGCCTTCTGCTACAAGAAACCACTCAGTAATACTGTTTGCACACACGGAATAATCCAGGTTGGAAGGGACCTCTTCAGATCACCTAGTCCAACCCCATGCTTAAAGCAGGATGAACTTCAAAGGTGTATCATATTACTTAGGATCTTCGCCAGCTGAATTTGGAAAACTTCCAAGGTTGGTGACTCCACAGCTTCTTAGAGTAACCTCTTCCCACAGCAGCATTACCAGGGAAGAATTTTTTCCTCACCCCTGTTTAAGACTTAGACACCAACTGTGACCCATGCCTGTTGTCCTTCCTCTGCATCTCCAAGAACCTTCTACCCCCTCTAGGTAGAGTAAGACTACATAAATCAGCCTGTTCTTAAATTAATCCAGCTGCCTGGGCCTTGTAAACAGCATGTGCTCCAGACTTTTAAAAGGTTCCTTGTAGCACTTGACTGGATTTGCTTGTCAGCATCCTTCTTGTGCTGGGAGTCCCAGCACTGGGCACACCATTCTCAGTGTGCCCTCAGGAGTACTGAGCAGTAGGAAACAGAAATAATCTCTTCGCCATTTCTTGTATAAGACATCCCACTGTAGCTTCTCAATCTCTTTTCCAGGTTCTCTCATTTTAATATTGACTGTCCTTGTGCCCTCTACAAAGGATTTCTAATCACACTGAAAATTCAGTGTTTGAACTGACTCATTCAGAGAAAGCTGGTGTTTAATAAACCAAATTATAAAATTTGCACTTGATCTATGTAAGGCTCCGTATGCTTTTAACCAGTTTTCCTCAGTCAATCAAGCAACAACTGAGCAGAGTGAAAAGCAGTTTACTGAAGTTCAACAAGAGCAAATGTAAGGTCTTCCAGCTTGGGGAGGAAGAACCCCAGGCACCAATATAGGTTAGGGGTGGATCTTCTGGGAAGTACTACTGAGGAAAAGGATCTGAGAGTCCTGGTGGATGACAGGCTCTACATGAGCCAGCAATGTGCCCTTGTGGCCAAGAGGGCCAATGGAATCCTGGGCTGCGTAGGGAAGAGTGTGGCCAGTAGGTGAAGGGAGGTCATTCTCCCCCTCTGCTCTGCACTGGGGAGGCCACAGCTGGAATCCTGCATCCAGTTCTGGGCTCCCCAGTTCAAGAGAGACAGGGAAGTGCTGGAGAGAGCCCGGCGTAGGGCAACAAAGATGACGGAGGGATTGGAGCATCTCCCTGAAGAGGAAAAGCTGAGAGACTCTTTAGCCTGGAGAAGAGAAGGCTGAGGGGAGACCTTATTAATGCTTATAAGTATCTAAGGGGTGGTTTGAGGGAGGATGGAGCTGGACTCTTTTCAGTGGTTTCCAGCGATAGGACAAGGGGCAACGGGCACAAGCTGGAACATGGGAAGTTCCACTCCAATCTGAGGAAGAACTTCTTTGGGGTGAGGGTGCCAGAGCCCTGGAACAGGCTGCCCAGGGAGGGTGTGGAGTCCCCTTCTCTGGAGATCTTCAAGACCCGCCTGGATGCAGACCCGAGTGATGTGCTCTGGGCGGCCCTGCTTTGGCAGGGGAGTTGGACCAGATGATCTCTAGAGGGCCCTTCCAACTCTGTCAAAATCCATGAATCCGTGAATCTGTGAAGTGGCCAACATATAGAGGAGGAGACATTTGACCAAAGTATTCTTTCTGTACCCTAGCGTCAGAGAAACAGAAGATGAGGGAGATGCAGCCAGGACCATCAGTATGCAGTGAGGGAAAGTTGGCATGCAGGTCTCAAAGGCAGCAACAGATGTCAAGCAGAGTGACAGAGAGAAGAGCTGTTGCAACGAACAGGCCAGGTAAGAGAAGAGAGATGGGAATTCAGACCTAGGATTTCCTAGAAATGCAGATACATACGATGTATGAAAAAGCAAAGGTGTAGGGTACAAACACTGTTGTTATGTCTGAGGGAAAGGCAGCAGGAAAGGGAGGAAAGAACGGGGCAGACAGGAGCGAGCAGTTCAGAAGGTTCTGATTTCACCCAGCTAGGAAGGGGTAAATACATACAAAAAGGAGGACTTTCTCAGATGTATGCTTAAAGCGCAGCAAGATAAAGCTCTACCTCGACTGAGCTTCTAAACGCTTTCTGTGCTGCTGTTTATATTAGATCATGAAAGAGATTTCTCAGTACTGGACGTATGGCAGGGAGCATGGAAGGGGAAGAAGAGAAATGAGTGAAGATGGCCTGTTTTTTCACATGCACACTCTGTCATAAACCAAGAAAAAAAAACAGGTTAATGTCCTTCTGGTGTATGGCACTGACCAATGGCTTCGGTGGCAAAAGAAAATAATATATAAAGGGGCGATGCTGGCCAGGAGTTCGTAAAGGGACATAGACATTGTACAATTTCTTTAGGTTTGAATTTCAGTTCATGAGTATGTCTGAGGATGTATATATCAGCCACTGCTTTCCATTTTGCATTAATAGCGATGGCCTGATGAACGCAGAATGGTTCTGTTACAAAGTAGGAATAACATGGACTAATTTTACTCTCAAGATATTTATTGCACCCATATACTGGCTTAACAGAGAAGCTGAAAAAGCAAAACAAACAGTAAGAAAATAGAATGGCTTAAAAAAAAGATGTTTCTTTGCAAACATCTGAGGGCTATTCTGAGACAAAGGCCTGTGTACTACACAAACCACAAGTTAAAGAAGTTCCCTCTCTAGCAAGAGGCCAGCTGTTCAGGGCAGTTCTTTGGGGACACAGGCAAGAATGGTGGGTTCTACCTCCAGGAGAAACAGATCTATGGTCTAACAACTGAGAAAGGAGCTCTTTTGAGAACAAAAAGTAAACAAAGTGGTATCTAGCCCTGTAACTATCTCACAAAAAAAGTATAACCTACTGTCATTTTTATTTTCTTCACTTCTAGTGTTTTCAAAGTTCTTGGAAAAGACAAAGGGCTTGGGTACTAAGAGACATCTGCAAAGGCTTCAAAAACATTTCCAGCATGTTTACAGGGTACCTCTATAGCTACATACAAAGATTTTATTTTGTAAAAACTCATTCAAGAAATATTTCTGAGCCAAACTTCACATGACCCTTCATCCAGTGTTTTACATTCCAGCGTCACGGACCAGAAACACCAGATGAGTCATAAATGTATGTGGATGACATGAAATCCACTAGAAGTTATTTTTAAATAAATACACTTTTATCACTTGTCAGCATTTATAACTGCATTCTGCACTGTCAGGAGAACTAGCTGTGCACTTCTGTGCAGCGTGCCTTCATAATTCGATTAGCCAAGCCGTTCTACTCAGGATGTCCTAGAGTTGAGGCATCCTGTGTCCTGGAAAATTTTAGTGGAAACAGATCACTGTTTTTATTCAAGAGCAAGACATCAGAGATGGAGAAATGCCAATTAGAAGCACCAGAATGAGGTACAGAGTCTAATGCATATGAGTGCAACCCCAGTCCCAGCTACTTACACAGTCAAAGCTCTAAGACATGCCTTCCAGCCCTTCCACCATCTTTGTTGCCTTTCTCTGGATGCAATCAAGGACCTCAACATCATTCTTAAATGGTCGGGCCCAGAACTGCACACAATACTCAACGTGAGGCCATGCCAACACTAAATACAGGTCTGCTTGCAGGGCTGCTCTCCAGCCACTTCTCTTCCAATTTATACTTGTGCGTGACATTACTCCATCGCAGGAGCAGAATTTGGCATTTGTTTCTTCTAAGTTTCATGTCACTGATGATTGCAAAGGTACTCACCAGCCTCTCACGCTGACTCATCTGATGGCCATAAGATGATCCCTCTCCTGTGATACCCTGGGGAGGAACCAGATTAGGGTGTTCCTTTTCCACTTGCTTTAGATTAGTGGTGTTCTCTCACCTTGCGTTTATGAGCCTTTATCACATAACCTAACAGAATCCCCTGAAATTTGCTATGAATGAGATCATGAGTGCATTGTGTTTAACCATGGCACTACTTTCTCCCACAGAATCAATCAAGGGAAGCAGGGGCTAGGAGTACAGGTTAGAACGAACATGCTGCAATTTTATAAAAGCAACCCAATGCCTTTGTTAAATACCAACTTTAAAATTCAGAACTTGCTCTTAAAAATTCATATCCCCCCTCTATAGTGAAGCTATTGTGTGTCTATTTTCAATACATTGCAGTATATATGGATTATAGTAGATATGAATTAAAGTATTTTGATGTCTCCTGCCAGCAGGGACACTAAAGAAATAAATATACAGCTCCAGAGTTACTTCTTCCAGTGATTTGTTTCTTATGAGATGCCTTTCAGAACTATTTACTCTTCAGTGCAACACTGCACTATCAATACATTTCCCCATGCCTTTAGACAGACTTGTGACAAAATCTTCATGCCCTGCATGCTGGAGACCAAATCAAATCACATATGTTATTTTCAACTCACCATCTTTTATGCTGGTTGTGAGTTGGTTTTGTTGTTTTGTTTTGGTGGGGGGTTTTTTT
>NW_015090825.1:1739520-1742436 GCF_001431845.1 Calidris pugnax
TAGGTGTGTGCTTGTAGCACCTTGAAAAAAAAAAGAGAGGGGGTAAGCAACCTCCTGCATACTAAGAACAACATGAAAGAGAGTTGGGTTTGTTCTGCGAGAGAAAAAGGACTGAGGCAAAGGAAGAGGAACTGCTTTGGAGTTCAGAGACAAACGCTACAAACAGTATGAATAGCACAGAAGAGTGATAGGAGGAGGCTCAGCGCAGGGAGAACAAGAAATTCAAGAACAAGAAACACTGGGACTGAGTGAAATATAGATCGTGGGTGGAGGATGAAAATTTCTCAACATACTTAGGGTTGGCTGGAGAAAACTCCAAGATTTTTACTTTAAGATACTGTTCTGTACCAGCTTTCACGCAAGGAGGACCTGAACGCCAAGTCTGTGGAGAACAAGGTATCTTTGTACCGGTCTGCACACAGCTGTTTATTCAATAACATTATTTTATCACTAACAGTGCAGTCTCTTTCTAGGTTGCAGGGTTTTTGGCAACTTAAATCCAAACTCCTGGGTTCCTCTGGTCTCCCCACTTCCTCTGTAGCACCCCATCCATTCCAGGAGCTGGCATTTCTATCTGTTCAGTGAGACATTTGAAGAAGCTGAGCTGATCACAAACTATCCCTATTAAAAAAGCATCATCAGTCTAGCCAGGGCAGATGCACAAGGCACAAAGGAAAGCACGCACGGGGGAAAAGAAGGCAGGGCTAGATCACAGCAATCCCAGTTTAAAGTCAGCTTCAAAAGCTGTGCAACCACATATTCTTGTGCAGCAGGACATGCCTATTTATCCCATTTCATGGATAGCAAAGAGATGCCAAGTAAAACTGCCAAAGCTCACACAGGAAACCTCTGGCAGGCCCAGGAGGCTGAATTTAGGCTTGTCACGATTCAAGAAGTGCCGCCTCCAACAACTGGACCCTGGCACTTGAAGCTGTCTCTACAGTAAAGAGCTAGAATCCTAAGAGACAAAGGAAGTGCTATTTTAAAGCTGAGAAGAAGATACACATATAAGAAAAGTGACTTTCCCAAAGTCTGAACCATAGAAAACCCCACAGCTGACAGAAACCACAGGGAAAAAAATAGTTCAGAACTACAGAAATTCCTGCTTACGAGACAGTCTTTGCCTAATATTATGGGATCCTGAAATGAAGAAAAACTTTAAAAAAAAATAATTAACCCCTTAAGTTCCTTTTCCCAATGAGGAAGAAAATAATGATTAAACAGCCAGCTGATAAGCATCAGAAAATATTCTGAGCAATGTTTCAGTTTTTGGTTCTTGAGAAGACATATTTTTTGGCAAAATCAAAAGCAGCACATAATTTTCTACTAAGGGTATAGAGGAGAAAGAAGAGAATACAAGTGCTTGTGTATCAAATCATTCCATGCCTCATAAGGTATTTGGGTTTTTCCTATGTTTATATCTAAGACGAAAAAGACAGGTTCTCTCCTTTAGCTTAAATAAAAATAATAGTGCACTGAAGGTATCTCATGACTAAGAACTTCCACCCCTTAGAAACTTAGCAAGGTTTTACATTTTCCCTGTCGCCTTTCTCAGCTTTTGATGATTCCCATCCTGCTCCACCCGTGGCAGTGGAGACAGTGCTTTACCAGAGGCTTTAGATGCTAAGGGGTATAAGGAAGCAGGTTATGCAGAAAGCATCTATTTCCAGCACAGGAATGCAGCCTGTAACTATCCCATGACAGGGATAGTTCAGCTCAAATAGAAAGTGTAAGCCCAAGAATATCAAAGCACCATGACCACTGCATCCTGAGATACCAGTGGGAAATCGGGGGGGAGGGGTAGGAAATGAATAAGCATTTAAGTCTCAAAGAGGAAAGAGAACAGTAAGGCAGATCCTGAAGTTCTATAAGGGAGGCTGAACGCACCCCACAGCCTTAGACTGAAAAACTCAGCATATAAAATACCAGAAAAACGCAAAGCAAAACGACCCCCCTCAATAATAATAAAAATAAATCAAGCCGAAATCAAAACCAAGTGGCTATAGCAGACAAGTTCCTTAATTCTTTAAGATGGAAGTGGCATTAGCACTTCAGCCTCAGATTCTTAAAGCTCAGAGCCCAACAGCCTTCCTTTTAGTATCCAGAGGGACTCAGCACTCTACAGCTCTTTCACATGGAGGACTTTAGTGTCTTAATAGACATTGACAGGAATTATGGATTTTGAGGTGACCATGTGAGAGCTAATACATTTTACAAAATCTATTCCTACGTGTAGCCCTCCCCCAAAACTAAAATGAAGCAAAACAAACCTTGCATGCTCAGTGCTGAACTAAAGTATTGCCTAACTGTTTTGAAGGTCGTATCTTGAGTTAGCTGTGAACACTTAGGCTACGCATACAATTCTGAAATACTGATATATCTTCATTCCAGCTCTCCCACCCTACCGACAAGTGTAGCTTTCCATTTACACACAGAAAGCAGGAATCATGCTGCCCACAGACAACTCAGGACCTGTTCTCATCAACTGAAATGATCTTTCACATTTGAAGCCTACAGAGCTCACCTCTGATCACAACAGGGTGTTAGTTAGATCATTAATGAGGACTTTTCACTTTCTCCATATACTCTTGCTCATCTGTGTGCTAGAACATGAGTCCAGGTGAACACTACCATGAAAAGTGGTAAGTATTTAAGGAAATAATTCACAATTATTTGTGTTGCTTCCTTCATGGAAGGAGCAAGTAAATAGCATGAAATTTCTCTGAGACAGCAGAAGCACTCAACAGGTTCGTCTTAGATTCTAGAAGAAAGTAGAGGGGAATACATAACATAATTAGAGAGTTAAATGAATCAACCTCATGAATAAGGAAGGGACTTTCAAACAACATCACTTTATCCTCATGCACAATGACATTTTGGGCAAAATCATCTCCAGAAAAAAAAAAGGGGGGGGGG
>NW_015090825.1:1742446-1761679 GCF_001431845.1 Calidris pugnax
CAAATTTAATGAGAAAAGATGACACGTGAAGAAAAGCCAACACCAGGCCACATTCGCAGTGACGAAAATAGCAATATATTTATTCATAAACATATTTATAAACTGTGTCTTGTCTTCAAAGGGGACAAATACCAGGGACATGTTCCTGCAGGTCTACTTTCTACATAAGATGGTGGGGGTTGTCAAATACCATACAGGAGGAGTTCTGAAGCTCACCAGAATGGCATGGAAAACCCAGCTTACACTGAAAGCCCTAAGAAATACCAGTGGCATAGATCAGCAACGAACAAGAACACAAATATGAAGAGTCTGTGGAGGACAGAGACATGAAGAGGCCAGAGGAGAAGATGACTAAAATAAAATTACAGATACACAAGCCACCGCTGACATTTGATCGTAGAGACAAACTTATCTTTGAGGGAAGGGGAATTTCCTCCAAGAATGAGTCCTTACCAGAGTGCAGGCTGAGATCCAGCTGCCTTTTTAAATATCCCACCGCACAGCTAATAGCTGCAACGCCCAAAAACAAAGCGACCAACACAGAGGACAACCACTTGGCAAACACTGATGGAACAGACATCATCAGCAAAAGGGGCAGAAATCAGTGCTGTGAATCTAGAACCACCTGCCTACAATCCATCTGGAAGGGCCGAGAGGGATTAAGGTTTACTTTTTTTAAACCTGGGAAATGATATGCCGAGATCCACATTAAAAGGACATTAGGATTACCAAGTCGCCCACTAAAGAGTGGGAATCATCATTGTCAGCACACTGTAGGTCCATTCATGCGATCACAGATTTTTTTTTTTCCTCTGTGAAAATAAAGTGGCTTCCAACTCCGTGAGCGTGACCAGCTTGCTCTAGAAAGCAACCATTATCGTGTAGAACCTACAGGTCCTGGGATGGAGACAGCCAGGGATGCACAAATAGGAACAATGCTCTGACAGTCAAGGCAGCCAACTCCTGTCCTTGAAATCCAACATATTTACCTTGTATTTACCACAGAGCTTTTTTGCAATGCATAGCAAAATTCCTCACATAGTTGTGTTCACACTACTCGTCTTCCCTCTTTCTTAGTTGTGTTACTTGAGACCAAGGATGCTCTGCAGGCAGAATGGCCAAGCACTTGCAATTACAGCAGGACCAGCACTGTGAACAAGGCCTGTTATTTAACATCAGGCGTCCTGAAAATATAGAGGGTCTAAAACTGTGCATCCAGACAAGAAAAACTGAATCTTGTTGAGTCCAACTCCCATGTGTTATAATGGAGAAAAGGCAACCCTCCATTTTCACTCAAATGAATACTCTGAAAAATTAAGTCCTAAAATTTTATGAAGCACTCCAGTATCATCACAATAAGGTCACTCCAGGCTGTCTTGAGAGCAAAGTTTAAATGGCACATACTCATTACAGCTGAAAAATGGCTAAAAAGCAAAGCAGGTGCTCCTTGGCTGTATAGCACAGCACAGCTCCTCCTGAAAGACAATGAGATGGCCTCTCAGGGAACTGAAAGGGGCATCACACTGAATCCCCGTAAAGCAGCTGAACAGAAGTCACGCACCTTAATCCCATTGTTCCCCTAACTTTCACAGAATCAGACTCACAGTGAAGTAGGGCTCAAGAATTCATTTAGTTCACCCTTCTCTCTAAAAGCAGGATCAACACGAACAGGCACCTGCTCAGCAGAAAGCTATGCCTCAGTTCCAGCTCTGCCAGATGTTGCATGCCACGCTTACAGCTGGAAACAAGTAGAGATCCTGCGGAACTGCTCCCCAAGAGACCAGCAGAGGATGAAAAACACCACCTCTCTCACAGCTCTGTGGGAAACATTTCATGTCTGCCCGACCCCACAAAAATTGCAGAAAAATCTGCTCACTGCCCAGGGCTGCACTCTCCATCTGAGTAGCTTGTACAAGACATTTTCCTAAAAGCCTCCAAGGCTGGAGGCTTTGTACCTTCTTCAGTCAATCTGTGCCAAGGCAGGTGTCAGAACTGCCACCCTGAGCTCCCTTTGCTTTTTATTTCTTGTCAGTGGTTAACTTTTGCAACCTCAGTAATGTTCTTTCAGTTTCCTCCGCAGTGTGTAAAACCAGCATAGTATATTCCTATTACTGGGTTTACTATATTTGCTTTTAATTTCTTGTTATGTGAAAGCAATATTGTTGTGTTTGCACTAAGTCTATTTGTAGCCTCCCTTACAGTCGGTTCTGAACCACCTAAGTTCAAAGGAATTCAGTCTCCTGGGACTCTTCCTGCCTCAGCACCTCTGCTGACACTGCAAATACAGACTAAGCAGCAAAACTGCTTTTTCTCTACCAGAAAACCTCTACTCGCTACTCTCTACTGCCTGGAGAGAGCTCACCAGAAAGCCTTACCACCTGCTGTATGCAAACGAGTGATATAGATATGCATTGTTCATCCTCCTGGAATTTTTTCCCTTAAACACAGTGGAAGGATAGGTTTAAAGGGAAGGTCAACAGGAGGATGGCAAGCAAGCAAAGGCAAGCTGAAATGCTCTACAACTTGAAGGTTTAAAGAACACATCAGAGAACTACCTTCAAGTTTCTGCATGCAGAATCTCATCTTGGGGTGACCCAGAGACATTCTTTCAACCATCAAGATTACAATTACTCGTAATCAGCATTACTTCCACATCTATTTTACCACAGTAGTTTCTTATTTATTTCAGTACCTGGCCACCAAGCTCACATGGGAAACAGTGGAAGCAAGCTTTAAACACAACGATTTTACCACAATATCTATTAAAATAGAAAGTTGTCTTTTCTCCTACAACCTCATCTAAATGCTCGCCAGCCTCCTCACATCAGCAAGGCTTTTATTAGAGAGAGAGAGAGAGAGAGACTCCCTGATGGAGAGCACCCATCAGGTGTAATTTTTGCTTTTGTGCAGAGATCCCTAGGGCTTATTTCATGAAAGCAGAGCCTTTGGGTTTATTTCATTTTTTCCAGAAGACAGATAGATGTTATTTAATGTTTTTGGCTACAGCTTCTCACTAAATGAGGTAATAAAAATCTTCCCACCCATCATTTATAACTTGTAACAATGAAAATTAAGTTCCACATTCAGAAACTGTACCAGCAGTTGCTGGAAAGGATGACTCCAAGGGTGGGATATCATGACAACTGTAGCTGAGATTGATCAAAGATGCTTGTCTTTTATGGTCTTCATTTGCAAAGCACCAAATATTACTGGATTACCAAGTAATACTGTACAGCTCAGAATAAAAGGGCATTAATTTTCTTAGGCTAGAAAAGACTCTGATTTTTTTTCTTGTAATTACACCAAAGTGTAAGCCAACTCTAGGGCTACAAGGGAGCAATCATGAGCAGAAAACCAGGAACAAAACCTTCAAGTGGGACTTGAACTGGGGAAAATAATCCTGGCATGTTCAGAATTAGCAACACCACTTTTACCTCCTCTGATGAAAGTTCACACTGCTCGGCTCTACGAAAGCATTTGAAAGAGGAGGGAGGAAGGGAATCACAGGAGGATTGAGAGGGAATGTGTATTGCCTCTGATGAATGGCGCGGTGCCCAGGCAGCTGCTGTGCGAATGCCAAAAGTGAGACCTTCGTTGCTTCAGCTGGATTCCTCTTGAAGTTTTGAATTACAGTTGGATACCTCACTTTCTGCTGCAACACGGCAACGCAGAGCCTGCTTGCTACATGTGTCTTTTTCATTCTGAAATCGAAACCCTGGTGGGAAACCAGCCCCTCCAACAGTCTCGCGCAGCAGCTAAAAGTACGTATTTCAGCACTTTTTACACCAGACCTTGCAGGAATTAACAGTATCCCAGATCTTTGTTCATCTTTCAAATGCAAAAAGCGAGATCAAGATCATAATTGACTTCAGACAGCCATTTCTTAAAAATAAAACCTGAAAAAGCTAAGGTGTGCAGAGTAACTGAAAGAAAATAAACTCTTTAAAATACTGTGAACAACTTGGGAGGGTCATTTTCCACATAGTAAACACAGTAGGTAAAAGAACGAATCATAGAATCGTGGAATATCTCAAGTTGGAAGGGACCCATAAGGATCATGGAGTCCAACTCCCTGCTCCTTGCAGGACTACCTAAAACTAAACCATATGACTAAGAGCATCGTCCAGACACTCCTTGAACTCCAACGGGCTTGCTGTTGTGATCACTACCCTGGGGAGCCTGTTCCAGTGACTGACCACCCTTTGAGTGAAAAACCTCTTCCTAATGTCCAAGCTGAACTTCCTCTGATACAGCTTCATTCCACTTCCTCGTGTCCTCCAGCTGGACACCAAAGAGATCAGCACCAGGATTACCCTGTCCCAGGTGGAGAATCCTGCATTAGCTCTTGCTAAATTTCATATGGTTGGTGAGTGCCCAGCTCTCTAGTCTATCCAGGTCTCTCTGTAAGGTCTCTCTCCCCTTGAGGGAGTCCACAGCTCCTCCTAGTTTAGTATCATTGGTAACTTAATGTACATTTGATTCCTGCATCCAGATAATTCATAAAAACTTTAAAAAGTACTGGTCCTAAAATTCAGCCTTGGGGAACACCACTAGTGACTGGTCACCTGCCTGATGTAGCCCCATTTAGAACAACCCTTTGAGCCCGATCCGTCAGCCAATTGCTCACCCAAGATATTATGGACTTGTCTAGCTGTGTGCTGGACATTTTACCCAGAAGGATATTGTGAGGAACAGTTTCAAACGCCTTGCTGAAATACAAATAAAAAACTGGCTTCCCTTGGCCAACTGTCTTTGCTTGGTAATCTAGATGGCTGACCTTATCATCAAAGAAAATTCAGTTGGTTAATCAGGACTTTCTCCTCGTGAACTTGTGCTGGCTATGACCAATGACTGTGTTGTCTCTCAATGCTTTAAGTAAGTCAGATATATGGGCAAGTATAAGGCATATTTTAATCTGAAATGAAATAACTAAAAATTCCAAGTTGTGACCGCTTCTAAGATCTAAAAATTGCCAAGCTATTACAATATTTTTAATTAGATAAACATATTCAAGTATTCCAAGTTTATTGTTAAATGAAGTGTAGAGTAGAACTGGGGGATGTCACCTTTGACCGCAGCAGTATTTTCTGAGAAGTATTTTCTGTTCTCATTCCAGCCTAATCAATTAGTTCTGTTTCGTTACCACCTCACATGAAGTTGCAAGCTAACAAAAAAATTTTAAAAAAGGGAGGGTAAAAAAAGCTTGGTTGCTTCCTGTCTAAAAAACTCCCTTGATACTCAAGGATAATTTCTATGCTCATACTTTCATACTTTAACACAGTGACTAACAAATACAGTTCAACATCTTAGAGATACTCTGCCCTAACACTAATTTTAAATGCAATGCATGTTTTTAAAAATATTTTTCTTTCATTTCCCTAGTCCTACTCACCACACTGTTCCTGATACAGGCCAGGATGCTGGTGGCTTTCTTGGCCACCTGGGCACACTGCTGGCTCATGTTCAGCCCACGGAACGCCAACTCCCCCAGGTCCTGTTCTGCCAGGCAGCTCCAGCCACTCTGCCCCAAGCCTGGAGGACTGGAGGGGGTTGGTGGGACCCAAATGCAGGACCCTGGAGGGGGTTGATGTGACCCAAGTGCAGGACACGGATGATGTTGAACCTCATCCCATTGGCCTCGGCCCATCCATCCAGCCTGTCCAGATCCCTCTGCAAAGCCTTTCTACCCTCCAGCAGGTCAACACTCCCACCCAACTTGGAATCATCTGCTAACTGACTGAGGGTTCACTCCATCCCCTCCCTCCAGATCATTGATGAAGATACTACTGGGGAACACCACTTGGATTTAACCACCAACTGGATTTAACTCCATCCACCACCACTCTCTGGGCTCAGCCCTTAAAAAAAAAAAAAAAAAAAAAAAAAAAAAAAAAAAAGAGATTAAAACAATACAATTTCTCCACAGAGAGCAACTTCCATTTCCAGTGTTACACTCTATGACTTGACAGCATTTTGCCTTCCTGTGCGGGTTTTTTCTTTTCTTTTTTTTTTTAATACAGCAGCATAGTTTTATTTTAAACAATAGATTTAAGTAACATTCAGTCATTCATTTTCTTAAATGGTGCTGCATTGTCGGCACCCTATAATTATTTTAGTGTATGAACGTGGTAGATCAGAATAAAAGTCTGAAATTTATGCAATGTTACAGCACCTCTGGCATAAATTATATGCTCCTAGATATTTTGCATGATAATTCAGCCCGTACAAAACCTGCCAGCTCTTGAAAATGCCTTGTATTAAAGACTACCCAGCAGATTTGTTACATTTATAATATTCCTATCAGCCAGTACTATGCAATTAAATTCAATATAAATTATCACAATAAAAAAAATAAGATCCAATTAAGTCCAAACTGCCAGTTAACCAGAGCAAAAAGACCTTACCTTAGAACAGCTAGGACTTGTAGTTCTTACCACTGTGTCATATTTCTTTCATATACTTGCCCACCTGTTGTAGTCTCACTTCCAAAAAGTATACAATTACAACACATTCCTCTTCACATACAGGCGTATAACCCTCCAGGTTGAACATTGAGACTAGAAAACTTAAAAATCCTGAAATTCCCAAAGTGGTGTTTGTAAGAAGACTGACTTTCCATGCCCAGGGCTTCCATTGGCTACAGGTATCCCAGCCTTTCAATGAAGAAAGTTCCACACTCAACAGCTGAGGCATGTGATAAAGCTTTCATCCAACTCAGGCACTCAACTATGGAGAAAAAGAAGAATCCTTATATGCTCAGAGATAATGCCCATTTTTCTACACTCGCGCTCCAACTACGCTCCTAAGACAAGCCATCATGCTCCTACACCACAGCTAAAAGCTGACACATCAATAGAACTCTCTCAAACCAAGCCATAATCCATATTGTTCTTGCCCCACCACAGTGCTGTAGAAGGTCTTGACTAGCTTGCTGACTGACCCATGCAGCCATTCTTAAGGGGATTGAAAAGGTCACACAAAGACATGAGAAATTCAAGGTAATATCCATGATGTATGTGATCTACCTAGCATTTCTCAGATGTTCTGTCAAGTTTTTGAAACTAGATAATAAACATATGATTTGGAGTTTTTGAGAGAAACTAACCAGTAAAAATGTCAAACAGGGACTCTTCAGATAAACACAGAAAACTTACATCCCAAGCATATATGAGGATCGGTGGTGGTCCAAACTAAAAATACTAACTATTGAAATTTGCTTGCTTAAAGTTCTGAAATTCATATTTAAGGTCAATTTGTAAAACTATTGACTCTCCACAATCTTGTTGGAAAATCTTTTCATACAAAAAAAATGGAAATATATCCAAGTCAGCATTTTTTAAGTGCGAAAGTTTGAAAATGTTAGCCTAAACATAGCTCTGACAGAATTCATTATCTCCTCTATTTTGAATCAAAAGAAACTATGAGGAATAACTTTGAGAATGAGACAAAAAAAGTAGAAGCGAGACTAAATGGATTTGCCCAATTGTCTTGAAGGGGAAGAAACTTTTAAATTCAATCTTAAGACTACAACTAGCTTATATACTCAGTAACAGTTCTGCATTTTTTTCTAGTTAAACTGGACTTTTATCTTTTTTCTTGATTCACTAAATGTAACAGAATTTTTGACACTTACTTTCCTGCACAAAAACTTTAGAATTGGAAAAAAAAAAAGGTTTTGGGTGAGATTTAAGCACTAGACCTTAATAGAATCAATGACTCTTGGGGGAAACAAAGCAAGAAACAAGCACTACAATAATCTTAAAATAAGATTAAAACCTAGAAATAAAAATTTCCCATAATACATGCAAAGATAAAGTGGCACTATGTGCCCTTAAAACAAGGCAGGAAAGGCATATTTCAACATATGCTCCTGTAGCCAAATGGCACTGATCCATCATCATACCCTTAGTTGGTTATTCTTAGAGGTATACTAATGCTCAAAATAAAGGAGGCACTAAAGTTCCTGAGGGTGACAGGAAACCCAGCAGAGTAAGAAATTTTAGACAGAGTTATTTACAGATATTTTCCTGTGAGAAAAGAATGCTAAGAATGTAGCTTGAACATTTACAAATCCACTAGAATATCGGTCTGTCTGGTATAGTCAGCAGGTTTGGAGGGGGATTCAGTGGGGCTGGAAATTCAAACTTTAGCTTGTAATTGGAAAAATCCTACTTTAGAAATTTGAACCAGCAGCTAGAGACATGTAATATAATACAGAACTCTCCTAAAAAGGTACCCAGCTATAAGGATCTTATACCGTGTATGAGAAGTCTATGACTATTTAGCTAACAAACAAAAAAAAGCATCAATGACACTGAAGCTCGTTGTTATTATTCTGCAGGGATCTATTCAGAGGTGAGTGGCATGAACAAAATCTGCATTTCCTTCCTTTTTTTTCCTTGGGAATGGTGCTGCAGGTCACATGTGCAATTCTTCCATTAGGACCTTGACAAAGCAGAAGTTAAACCAAAATAAATTTCCAACTGAAATAGCCTAGTCTATTCTAAAGATACACTCATGGAAAATGAATTAGAATAAATGACTTTGGAAAGAAGATGATTCAAAATGCTTATTCAGATTGTTTATGAAACAATTATTCAGAATGTTTAGGCAACAGTTACTGCGAAGTAGGAAGGCACGTGCAGCGGGGTTCTACGGAGATACAGTTCATATCCTACAAATAGCCAAGAATGTAATTGTTAGCTTTAGAAATGAGAAGTTCAGTACAATGAAGGAAGCCCAGAAATAACTACTTCCCTGTTGCCTTAGTATAGCAAGACCTATTTTATATTCTTCTCCCAAGATACTCCCACAGCCACCAGGAACATCACTGTGTAGTGCTCATTTTCCAGAGTACCAGTGATTCCTCAAAGAACACTGACAAATACACCACACTAGGACTTGATGAGACTTGCAAGAGGCAAGTCCATAAAAAACATCGTTAACAGAATGAACCAGTTAAGTCCACTTCCCCAAAGCAAGTTGCCAATCAGTTTTCAACACCTGTTTTCAGACCAGTGCTCGCTGAGTTTAAGTGCATTGTTAAAGCGATCTCCCTGCAACCTCTAGGTCAAGAAATACAAGGGAAAAAATGCACTTTCATGATTGCTTATTGTGAACATTAGCCATACCAGATGCAATTTTCAACCAACAGCATTCAACACCCGGTAGAAGAGGGCTGAATGTTCTGTCCTGATCAGAGCATATCAAAATCACATAGTCAGCAAGTCACAGATTGCTAAAGAAAGCAGGTCCCTCTTGACTTAGGAAAGTCCTTCCCTGTTTCTTAGTAAAAGAAACAGAAAGGTCCATCCAAGATAGTCACAAAGCCATATTTGTTTACAAAAAATTGCATTTCCCTCAACTCAAGATGTGCTGAGCGTTACTTGTGTACTGGGAAACACCACCTGCAGTCCTCAGGGCTTCCTGGAATGTCATAAGGATTTCCATCTAGGATCTCTTTGACTTGCCCAGGATCAAAGGTAAGCGTCAAAAGCAGTCATTTGAAGTGTTCGTTTCAGCCTTTATGTCAGCAAACATTCTGTAGTGTAGGACATCCTTCCTGAATAAGTGAAACACAGAAAGGACTCATACAGTCCTCATCAATGGGGAATTCCAAGAGCCCTGAAGTGGAGGAACACTCTCTTAAACTTTACACAATGAAGCCATGCTGCATCCAACAATCACTCTTTCTCCCTAGGTCACCTGGCAAGATACTGTTTTCAGTCTGAACTCACTCTGAGATACCAAACTAAATGAAATTTCATGAAGTTGTATTTGCCACTACCGCTTTCTCCTCTTGACAAGTTTGTAGGTGATACAAAACCAAGAAGAGTGGCTGATACATCAGATGGTTGTGCAAACGATTTAATGAAGCAAACATTTCAGAAGAGAGAAAAACATCCAGAATTGTCAAAGTGTTGTGCACCCTTACCACTTTTCAAGATGGAAGAATATAAGGTGACAAACCCAGTCAGAAGTATTTTGCTTTAAACTGTCTTAGGCTGCACAAAGTAAGGTCGTATTTGCACAACAGAATTCACAATATGCACCCCGTGTAGAAATGAGCCAATATACAACGGCATGTAACACTTAACACAGACACTTTCTATGCAAAGAGCATAGAAACCTAAAAATCAGCTGAAAATAAAAACCCAAACAGACCAATAGATAATGAATATTAAAATGGGCAGTGGCTTCATACCTGCAAGTTGTTTTTTTGGATAAGCCATTTAATATATGATACCACTGTGACAATCAATGAGTGACATGGCACTAAAGCTGCCAAAAGGAACAAATCTGCTGGCACCCAGTGTTAAATCAAATATTGATACAGCTAACTACAGTGCTCAGGCATTTGAAAAGTAGAGCAAGGGAATAAAACTGCTTAACCACTTTCTGCCAGCAAGTCTGCAATTCTTACCCTTTGATATTTCTGCATCTTATGTGTGCCTCTTACCTAGGAATTCAGCCTTCCAGCAGGCAATGGTGCAAGTTCTGCTACGGCTGCACATCGCTTAACAGCTACACGCACGCAAAAGACAAAAATGATGTTGTCCTTAGCACAGAAGGGTCTGTGGTGCTAATGAAATATGTGGTATTAGGAGACAATGAACTACTAATAGTTGTGGCAGCTTGGAGGGTAGAGAGAAAAAAAAGAGAGAGAAAGGGGATACGGATGGGAGGGATACTGGAGGACTGGAACCAAACTAACAGCTAGATCAAAACAGCTTCAGACAAGAGGTATCTTTTGAGTTCCCACACCCTTTTCATCCTTCTTATATTTTATCAGCTACAGGGAAAAATGTAGTAGTGCATAAATAAATTATCTAGTATTGTAGTCATCAACCCTGTCGGGTCATCATTCATCACATCGTGAATCTTCTTTAAATAAGCATGTAACCACACTGATGATGAGCACTACAGAAAACCCCTTAGCAGAAAAATTAATGCAGAGATGACCAGAAAGCAAATCATCAATCACTGTCACATCCTACACAAAGAGGTTTTGCAGCTACCTATTAGTTCAGAATTCTCAAATAAGTGTCACACAAAAACAGAAAAAAGGGGTTGGGGGGGGGTGTTGGAAGGGGTGGGAGAGAATCTGCTCTGTGTGGGAATGACTGGTACCCAAAGGCTGGTGCCTACTTATTTACCTTCCTGTAGATGGTGATGGTTCGGTTCTGTGATAGCCAAGCACACACAAAAGGAGCACAGAGAGGAAATGGCAGGTGGGGGAACCCCATTAACACCTTGTGCAGCTATTCCCAGGGCCATCAGGAGAATGATCAACCCCTGAAAGGCTTTTATGCACACTTACACATATATGAGCCTGAAGATATGGAGACTCCCAAAAAGTCAGTCAGGAAAACAGAGTCCCAGTTGCCCACTAAGGCTGTCCCGGGAGAGCCATCAGCCCAATTGCCCAGGTGTGATGCCCACTGGATGAGTCAACTAGAAACTCTCTCAGGGTCACCTTACAGTCTAAGGGAGGTTACTGCCCAGAACGGTAAAGTTCACTCTTTCAAGCTCATTTTTCACAGTCTTGGAGACCAGAATCAGAATCTCCACTCCCTTCCCACTGTTAACCTGAATCAAAAGCTCTCGAAACCAGCAGCAGTTTAGAGAAGAGATACTGCTTTATTCAACGTCGGGTGCTAGGTGGAAATCCACAAATCCAGCACCCCTTACCAGGGATGTTAAGCCGTTATTTATACACATTATGGGACACAGAGGAAGACCATTTGGGTATTGCACAAGAATTATTCCAGGATGTTTAGGGTACAAAACAAAGGCAAAACTACTTGCTAGCCAAGCAAGTAGTTAAGCTCGGCAGACAGGTATGTGTGTGTCTCTGGCAGTGAGGCAACTGGTGGAACTGGCTTCTGGAGAGATCAGGGTGCTCCTGGTCAACTTTTGGAGAGACTCAGATCTGAAGATCAACTGGAAGACCCACTACTGGGTGGACTCTGTGTCCAAGGCTAGCTACTAGGGGTTCCACATGCCAGAGGCACAGGAATGGGGGGCTGGCTGTGAGTGAGGGACTCCATACCACAACCAGGAGTGGGGCTACAGCCTCGGGGACTCATATGTTCAGGTGCCAGCAAGTGGGGAGACTAGGATCTAGAGCCCAGCTTCCAGACAAAGCTTCAGCGTGCCTCCTTTATCCCCTTATTTCCCATCTGTTTCCCTTCGTACTAACTTCATACTAATCTTGCTGTCGTCATACTGCATACATGCATCTGGATTTCTAGTGTAGAGGGTCAAATAACCTAAGTAAAAAAAAAAAAAATAGAAGAAACTAACCCCTTTAAAAGCATTCTTCACATGGTACAAAAGCAAAAAAAGAAATTGGTTTGGGTTTTAATTAAACTTACTGTATGAGCTTTAAAGCGGACCAAGAAAGAGCAAAGCAAACAAGCTCTCAGGAGGCCATCCTTAAACACATTACTGGCAATTATTTTGTGATTTTATGTTTACTCTCTCTTTTAATGATTCTTCTCATGCATGCTTATAGACCGAGAAATACAGTTTGCAACTGGAATAGCAACATCCACATTTGTTCTTTGTTCTGAAAGAACCAGGATTAGGATAATGCATACATGTTTTTCACCGCCACTCCTTTTTTTTTTTAATTATTATATTTAATTACATTTTCAGACTATGCTGTCCTGTCCTATGTATATACTTATGCTACATGAACAGGCACAACATCCCTTTGTGTTGCTCTGCATCTTGGACATTTGCATGGTCCTGATCAAACAATGAGCTGGCGGGAAAGGGAGCTGAAGAAAGAGTTCAGTGAGACATGAAGATGCACAGTGGGATTTTTTTTTTCCAATCTAAGGCTGTCAAAATAAGGCTCCAAAGGAGCCACTGCCTCACACAATACAGTTTTGTTCAGTGCTTGTTTGGTTTTTTTGTGGGGCAATTTGTGCTTTCATCTTATTAACGCAAACTGTACACCAAAATGCTTTATGTCATTAGATAACAAGAGACAAAAGCAAGAGGCAGACGTGGAGGGTAGGTCTCATTTGAGCCTGGATATGAGAGGGGAATTCACCAAAGCAGACAGACACAGAGATTTCGGCAGTGCAAAGGCAGCAGCTGTGGCACTGATAGTAATTGGACTGGGCTGAGGACCTGAGGAAGGGAAACCGTACAGCAGTGGAAGAACACAAGGTAAAGGGAGATAGAATCCTTCCTGAATCAGCAGGTTATTACAAGTTTTAGAGGTGGAGGAAATAAAACAGAGTAATTCTTGCATGAATGTCAGCGTCTTATTGAAGAAAAAAGCTCGTTCAAAAGCTGTTAAACAAGTAGTGGTGATGATGTATTATATGAAACAGAAGCAGAAAACGTTGAAGTTACTATCTTTTACTTCTTTGGTTCACATGGATACCCTTTTCTGCATACTGGGTACACAAAGTTATAATAGAAAAATACAATCCCTAGTAACTGGCTGCAGGAGAGCGAATTTCGTATTGTCAAATTCAATACATCTTACAAGCAGTATCCCATCTAGCAGACGGGGATATTGAAGCAGAGGCTGATAAAACCAGCCAACATCACAAAGAGGTTTAAAGAACCAGGAACAGAATTCCCCCCACTCCCCTGATTATATCTTTTTATGGCCTTATGCAGCCAACACACTCCTCATCATCCCAGGTTCCTAGTAAAATGCTCTTTGACTGCTGACCGTTCTTCTCCCTCTTCTTTCACTGCCAGTTCCCGGAGTTTTCTGATGTAACAGGCACTGTCAAGACACCCAAGTGAGAGCCAGTTGACCACCACCTGGAAAGTCTGCTGACTGTTCTTCTCCCTCTTCCTTCACTCCCAGTTCCCGGAGTTTTCTGATGTTAACAGGCACTGTCAAGACACTCAAGTGAGAGCCAGTTGACCACCACCTGGAAGGCAATCAGAAGCTCACTCTAGCAAATAAATACGAATCAGTACACGAATCCCCCTCCTGCTATGCAGTGGGATAGGAATGCACAGCTGTTACTACATCTCATTTCAGAGAGGATCAGAAACTTGACATCCACGACCACCACAAGCACATTCTGAAACTCTGCCCTACTCAAGGTCCTCGCTGGCGACCGGCCAGGCGCTTGTGATTGGGACTACTGTGCACAACACGTACCAGATGGCACGCTGCCTTTTGTCATTTCTGGAGCTGGATTAAATCAGAGGACTGCTGCAACGCTTCACCTTGGTCCCACGGCCTCCTGCCTCACATGGAGATGGGGCACTAGTCTGTAGCCTTACAGAGATGTAGCCAACAGATAAAACACGCCCCAGCCTTGCAGGTTCTACTGACTTCGAGTTACAGAACATGGGATTCCACTCCACAGCAGACAAATAAACATAGTGCAATTATGTTCACTAAAAAGAAATATCCCCAAACGATAATTCCTTGCTGCCTCATCTTTCAAATCAAGGAGGTACTGCTTAGCACTTAGATGTTAGCAAAGTTCCTGATAGAAGCTGCAATAGCCTAGGTCTTGCACCTATTTTATTATTAAAAACAAGAGTATAAAAAAAAAAAAAATCAGGGAAACAACCAGTAGCTGGGTGAATAGTGAATAAGCTTATAATTAGAAGTTATACCTTCAAATGAAGGCATGTGGATTAACAGTTCAAGTAAGAAACCACAGCATATTGGCTGCAGGAGATTTTCAGCCACTCCTCTCAGGTGCAACACGGTCGCTGCATCTGGTCACTTCGTGCCATCAGTGCTTTAGGATCCTGTTACCAAAGATAGGCCTCTGCTCCATTTATAACCATGTGCTAACTAAAATGGGGTTTGCTTCCTGCTAACCTTCTGCCTGCATGAGAAACTAGTTAATTTCTGAGCTTCTTAATGTGTGAGAAAATGGTTAGTCACCGAGCTGATAGTGATAAGAATGGGGTAACAAGAAGTAGTTAATCACCTCAAGGTTCTCTCACACGTCAAAGTGTGTACTCCTGTACCAATTAGGACAGAGCTGGGGCTACTTCAAGGAACATCCTTATGACCCTTGAGAAGCTGGCAAACTTACAGTAAACTTTGACTCAGGACCTTACAAGGACAATGTGGGGAAGGGTATCCCTACCCAAACGGCCACCGAGGAGCTCACGCCCGCACACAAATGTTTTGCTGACGCTGCAAAATTTAATAAGCATGTGCAAAAGGGCTATTTGGTCATCCCAATGAATATGTAAGCCTATGTGGAGTTACGTACGAGATAGGTGGAATAACGACACTCTTTTGTGTATAAATAACGGATTAATATCCCTGGTAAGGGGTGCTGGATTTGTGGATTTCCACCTAGCACCCGATGTCAAATAAAGCAGTATCTCTTCTCTAAACTGCCTCTGGTTTTGAGAGCTTTTGATTCAGTTTAACAGTGGGAAGGGAGCGGAAATTCTGGTTCTGGTCTCCAAGATTGTGAAAAATGAGCTTGAAAGAGTGAACTTTACCGTTCTGGGCAGTAACCTCCCTTAGACTGTAAGGTGACCCTGAGAGACTTTCTAGTTGACTCATCAAGTGGGCATCACACCTGGGCAGTGGAGCTCTTATTTCAGGTAACAGAATCACCTCACAACTGGAACAGGTTGCCCAGTGAAGTTGTGGATGCCCATTCCCTGGAAGCATTCAAGACCAGCTTGGATAGGGCTTTGAGGAACCTTGTCTAGCAGGTAGTGTTCCTGCCCGTGGATCCCTTTAAGATCCCTTCCAACCCAAACCATTCTATGCTTCTGTGAATTATCTAAGAGACTAAGTCTTGCTGACAACTGCCGATGTAACAACTTTGCTTTGGAGATAACTGAAAATAAACTACCAAAGGGGGTTCTCAAAGACAGGTTCCTCACTTGGTTTGTTCATGTCCACTGGGAGTTCACCACAGTTTAAATTCACTTGGACATATAAGGACATTCTTTCTTACTCCTCCCAACCTTTCCCAAACTCTAAGAAAGGGATGGGTTGGAGATTAGGGGTAATTGACTTACAAATAGTCCATTTATTTTCATTTCATTTGTCAATAAAGGACCTATACCACAAATTAGGCTCTTACAGACTTTCATTAAACACAGACTCAAAAAAACTAAACCCCAAACCAACGAAAAAAACCCTTTTAACAAAAACCCTTTACCCACACAGATATTCTGACCACCTCACCTGACCACTGAAGCAACTGAGAGCACAGGATTTCACTTAGTAGATCTCCTCTGATATCTGTAAAAGTGTTTTGGAAAGACTTGCCAATTTTGCTTTAGCTGCTTCCAGTTAAGGATGTTTAAATCCATTTTGAACCAATACAACGACCAGAAATTCATGAAATCACTAAAGAAGTCGTTAGCACATCAAACACACACTACCCATCCCTATAACCACATCTACGTATCTCTTGGTTTATAAGTAAGAACATGATGGCTCCTCTCAACATAAAATATAGTTTACCAGGGCAGTTAAAACAGAGAGGTGCCGCTGCCATTCCTGTTACGTTCCTCTAGAATCATGTAATCTAAGTGTATTATCAAAATGCAATAAACTACCTCTTGAAATATCTTCAAATGCTTCTACACTCAAATCTTCTAATGCCATCTATTTAGAAACCACTGAAAACCATTTTCAATATTAAAAAATGGAATTATTTTATTCGCATTGAAAACATTTGCCACTGTTTTCCTTTACTTCTACAACCTGCAGTTAAAAAAATATCCCAGATATTTCCTGAAGTCTAAGGTATTTCCAACAACTAACACGACACACAGGTCAGATTTTAAGCAACTGAATAGATACATTACAAGCAGATTTAGCTTCATACAGAAAGAAGTAGCTGTAGGATTATTTAAGAACACAGTCACAGAGTGCAGATGTGCTGATCCACAGCATCCTACGTCCCCAAGAAGCAGGGAATATCTGAGTGTTTTAGAAACCAGCATTGCCACTAGTGATTTCCCACATCATTACATATGGGAAATACACTAAGCAACCGTAACAGAGTTCATCTGTGAGAAGCTGGGGCACTGTATGACTCATGTCAAAAAGAAGTCTTCCTGCAAGCACACTTCTTCTGGGGTTATTAAAAAAACCCAAATAACCACACAAATATAGTTTACAATCATTCAGTAAGACCCAGAATAAAAATTACTATGCTAGGATTGGTTGTGGGAAGCTGTAACTTATCATAAGTCAAAGCTGATTGAAAATAAAACACTTGTAGTTTTGCCTCATTCTTAAGAGTATGACCTTATTGTACAACAAATAAACCTATTGTGCACTTCTCCCTTTTCTCCTCTATAAAAATGAAATGTAATATTATGCCACTTGGCAATGTATCGGGATGTATTGCCTGTAAAAGGACAACTGCACCAGATGCTTCATGATCAGAAAACTAAGAGAAACTGGCCCAAGACAGAGGAGGCTTTTGTTACTGTTAATGCTTCCATGTTTGTTCTCAGGAGCTTGACACCCTTAGGGAGGAAGAGACCATTATATTAGTTCCTCACAGACTTAACTAACTTACAGGAGGAATTCAAGCTATTCAGCCCACAGCCAAACCAATGTAGCGCTGCTGTTACACACAGCAGTCCAATTCATTTTATACTGAAAGAAGCACAGGGACAAACGAGAAGCAGCTAGTTGCTCCTGCAAAACTCTTCTGCTGGGAGAGTGTTTCTCAACTCCTGATCTTCCAGAGGGAGTGGGATTATGGAGGACAGTTCACATATTCCACTCCTACGACTTCCTTACACGCAACTACTGCACAACAGAGGACAAAATGGCTATTGCTCCATGTCCCCGTCCCACCTGGACAGACTGGAGTGGAGTACAGGAAGATATCCAACGTTCTCACTGCACAAAGAGATTTGAGGTGGAAAAGAACAAGACTCACGGCCCACCTTGTGACTCTTTCACCAGCTCGGTGTGTTTTACTCCTCCTGACCCTCCAGATCTAGACTGCTTTGTGCCACATGGCTGGTATGCAAAGCTTCAAAAAGATCCCAATAAAACCAATGCTGTAGAAGAGGTAGAAGGTAACGAACGGTAGCACAATTTTCTAGGTCAAAAACATCACAGCTTTAGATTTTTGGAAAAGGACTGTTTCCTTTAAATTCTTAAACACTAAAAGAAGCTGTAATTGGCTATCAAAATCTAAAAACTTCTCTAAAAACTTTTCTCCCGAGAGCACAAAGTAACTGCTGCCAAGACATCGCATAACCAGGCAAAAAATTAAGCAAGTTACTAAAAGAGGCTAGTCTCCCAATCGTTCATATTTTAAGAAGGAGCAAGGGGAAAACAACAAAGCAAAGCTTATTTATCTACCAGGACCTTCAAACATGAAACCTTAATATTAAAATATAGAAAGTGCCTACTGCAAAGTGATTTCTTTTACAAGAGCCACATCCAAAGAAGGATGGCCTATTAAGCAGTAATCTCAAATTCAATCTGCTCTAAAATGTCATCAGAATAGCAGTGTCTTTCCACCAGGTTTATTCCCTACGTACAGCCACAGTTTCATCTATTAAATATAATGATAAAAATAGCCAATAAAGGGTTATCGCTCCTTTTTGTCCTAAGGAGACAATGCAGTTCAGAGAGAGGAAGCTGAAGTGTACCCTTGACTGTAAGTCATCAAAATAACTTACAGCTGGTTGAATTTCTACACATCTACAAACAATGAAATTGCATAGTGACAGTTTGGGGAATAACCACAACTCGACAATTAAGTATCACAGGAAGAAAATTTGGCCCTCAGCAACTTCTCCTCTATTGGTTATAAATAAAGCCACTATTATCCCTCAATTTGCAAGGCTGGCAGTTAGGAACAAAATTAAAATGCTACAGATTTGCTCATTTTAATTGGTTCCTACTGTTGACCCAGAACCAGTAAGAGAAAGAAAAGTGCTCTACTGATGCATTTTTTAAGAATAATTTCTATGGAAAACCAGCTCTTATTAAAGTAGTACTACAGCATTGTACAAAAGCCAAACACACCCATATTTTGCAGAACCCCGAAATTAAGCAAGCATTCACCATTTTCAAAATTTGTCGTATCAATCAGCACAGGGTAGTGAGATTGCCCATGTTATATCCAAAACTGCCAAGGAAGTGTCAGAGACAACAGATAGTCTCTGCAACATAAAAATAAAATTATGGGAGAAACCAAGCAAAGGCACAAAAAAAAAAAAAAAAAAAAAAAAAAAAAAAAAGCTTCTTTTCGAGAATTTAAAAAAAAAAGAAAA
>NW_015090825.1:1764993-1806699 GCF_001431845.1 Calidris pugnax
GTGGGATTTTTTTTTTCCAATCTAAGGCTGTCAAAATAAGGCTCCAAAGGAGCCACTGCCTCACACAATACAGTTTTGTTCAGTGCTTGTTTGGTTTTTTTGTGGGGCAATTTGTGCTTTCATCTTATTAACGCAAACTGTACACCAAAATGCTTTATGTCATTAGATAACAAGAGACAAAAGCAAGAGGCAGACGTGGAGGGTAGGTCTCATTTGAGCCTGGATATGAGAGGGGAATTCACCAAAGCAGACAGACACAGAGATTTCGGCAGTGCAAAGGCAGCAGCTGTGGCACTGATAGTAATTGGACTGGGCTGAGGACCTGAGGAAGGGAAACCGTACAGCAGTGGAAGAACACAAGGTAAAGGGAGATAGAATCCTTCCTGAATCAGCAGGTTATTACAAGTTTTAGAGGTGGAGGAAATAAAACAGAGTAATTCTTGCATGAATGTCAGCGTGTTATTGAAGAAAAAAGCTTGTTCAAAAGCTGTTAAACTAGTAGTGGTGATGATGTATTATATGAAACAGAAGCAGAAAACGTTGAAGTTACTATCTTTTACTTCTTTGGTTCACATGGATACCCTTTTCTGCATACTGGCTACACAAAGTTATAATAGAAAAATACAATCCCTAGTAACTGGCTGCAGGAGAGCGAATTTCGTATTGTCAAATTCAATACATCTTACAAGCAGTATCCCATCTAGCAGACGGGGATATTGAAGCAGAGGCTGATAAAACCAGCCAACATCACAAAGAGGTTTAAAGAACCAGGAACAGAATTCCCCCCACTCCCCTGATTATATCTTTTTATGGCCTTATGCAGCCAACACACTCCTCATCATCCCAGGTTCCTAGTAAAATGCTCTTTGACTGCTGACCGTTCTTCTCCCTCTTCTTTCACTGCCAGTTCCCGGAGTTTTCTGATGTAACAGGCACTGTCAAGACACCCAAGTGAGAGCCAGTTGACCACCACCTGGAAGGCAATCAGAAGCTCACTCTAGCAAATAAATACGAATCAGTACACGAATCCCCCTCCTGCTATGCAGTGGGATAGGAATGCACAGCTGTTACTACATCTCATTTCAGAGAGGATCAGAAACTTGACATCCACGACCACCACAAGCACATTCTGAAACTCTGCCCTACTCAAGGTCCTCGCTGGCGACCGGCCAGGCGCTTGTGATTGGGACTACTGTGCACAACACGTACCAGATGGCACGCTGCCTTTTGTCATTTCTGGAGCTGGATTAAATCAGAGGACTGCTGCAACGCTTCACCTTGGTCCCACGGCCTCCTGCCTCACATGGAGATGGGGCACTAGTCTGTAGCCTTACAGAGATGTAGCCAACAGATAAAACACGCCCCAGCCTTGCAGGTTCTACTGACTTCGAGTTACAGAACATGGGATTCCACTCCACAGCAGACAAATAAACATAGTGCAATTATGTTCACTAAAAAGAAATATCCCCAAACGATAATTCCTTGCTGCCTCATCTTTCAAATCAAGGAGGTACTGCTTAGCACTTAGATGTTAGCAAAGTTCCTGATAGAAGCTGCAATAGCCTAGGTCTTGCACCTATTTTATTATTAAAAACAAGACTATAAAAAAAAAAAAAAAAATCAGGGAAACAACCAGTAGCTGGGTGAATAGTGAATAAGCTTATAATTAGAAGTTATACCTTCAAATGAAGGCATGTGGATTAACAGTTCAAGTAAGAAACCACAGCATATTGGCTGCAGGAGATTTTCAGCCACTCCTCTCAGGTGCAACACGGTCGCTGCATCTGGTCACTTCGTGCCATCAGTGCTTTAGGATCCTGTTACCAAAGATAGGCCTCTGCTCCATTTATAACCATGTGCTAACTAAAATGGGGTTTGCTTCCTGCTAACCTTCTGCCTGCATGAGAAACTAGTTAATTTCTGAGCTTCTTAATGTGTGAGAAAATGGTTAGTCACCGAGCTGATAGTGATAAGAATGGGGTAACAAGAAGTAGTTAATCACCTCAAGGTTCTCTCACACGTCAAAGTGTGTACTCCTGTACCAATTAGGACAGAGCTGGGGCTACTTCAAGGAACATCCTTATGACCCTTGAGAAGCTGGCAAACTTACAGTAAACTTTGACTCAGGACCTTACAAGGACAATGTGGGGAAGGATATCCCTACCCAAACGGCCACCGAGGAGCTCACGCCCGCACACAAATGTTTTGCTGACGCTGCAAAATTTAATAAGCATGTGCAAAAGGGCTATTTGGTCATCCCAATGAATATGTAAGCCTATGTGGAGTTACGTACGAGATAGGTGGAATAACGACACTCTTTTGTGTATAAATAACGGATTAATATCCCTGGTAAGGGGTGCTGGATTTGTGGATTTCCACCTAGCACCCGATGTCAAATAAAGCAGTATCTCTTCTCTAAACTGCCTCTGGTTTTGAGAGCTTTTGATTCAGTTTAACAGTGGGAAGGGAGCGGAAATTCTGGTTCTGGTCTCCAAGATTGTGAAAAATGAGCTTGAAAGAGTGAACTTTACCGTTCTGGGCAGTAACCTCCCTTAGACTGTAAGGTGACCCTGAGAGACTTTCTAGTTGACTCATCAAGTGGGCATCACACCTGGGCAGTGGAGCTCTTATTTCAGGTAACAGAATCACCTCACAACTGGAACAGGTTGCCCAGTGAAGTTGTGGATGCCCATTCCCTGGAAGCATTCAAGACCAGCTTGGATAGGGCTTTGAGGAACCTTGTCTAGCAGGTAGTGTTCCTGCCCGTGGATCCCTTTAAGATCCCTTCCAACCCAAACCATTCTATGCTTCTGTGAATTATCTAAGAGACTAAGTCTTGCTGACAACTGCCGATGTAACAACTTTGCTTTGGAGATAACTGAAAATAAACTACCAAAGGGGGTTCTCAAAGACAGGTTCCTCACTTGGTTTGTTCATGTCCACTGGGAGTTCACCACAGTTTAAATTCACTTGGACATATAAGGACATTCTTTCTTACTCCTCCCAACCTTTCCCAAACTCTAAGAAAGGGATGGGTTGGAGATTAGGGGTAATTGACTTACAAATAGTCCATTTATTTTCATTTCATTTGTCAATAAAGGACCTATACCACAAATTAGGCTCTTACAGACTTTCATTAAACACAGACTCAAAAAAACTAAACCCCAAACCAACGAAAAAAACCCTTTTAACAAAAACCCTTTACCCACACAGATATTCTGACCACCTCACCTGACCACTGAAGCAACTGAGAGCACAGGATTTCACTTAGTAGATCTCCTCTGATATCTGTAAAAGTGTTTTGGAAAGACTTGCCAATTTTGCTTTAGCTGCTTCCAGTTAAGGATGTTTAAATCCATTTTGAACCAATACAACGACCAGAAATTCATGAAATCACTAAAGAAGTCGTTAGCACATCAAACACACACTACCCATCCCTATAACCACATCTACGTATCTCTTGGTTTATAAGTAAGAACATGATGGCTCCTCTCAACATAAAATATAGTTTACCAGGGCAGTTAAAACAGAGAGGTGCCGCTGCCATTCCTGTTACGTTCCTCTAGAATCATGTAATCTAAGTGTATTATCAAAATGCAATAAACTACCTCTTGAAATATCTTCAAATGCTTCTACACTCAAATCTTCTAATGCCATCTATTTAGAAACCACTGAAAACCATTTTCAATATTAAAAAATGGAATTATTTTATTCGCATTGAAAACATTTGCCACTGTTTTCCTTTACTTCTACAACCTGCAGTTAAAAAAATATCCCAGATATTTCCTGAAGTCTAAGGTATTTCCAACAACTAACACGACACACAGGTCAGATTTTAAGCAACTGAATAGATACATTACAAGCAGATTTAGCTTCATACAGAAAGAAGTAGCTGTAGGATTATTTAAGAACACAGTCACAGAGTGCAGATGTGCTGATCCACAGCATCCTACGTCCCCAAGAAGCAGGGAATATCTGAGTGTTTTAGAAACCAGCATTGCCACTAGTGATTTCCCACATCATTACATATGGGAAATACACTAAGCAACCATAACAGAGTTCATCTGTGAGAAGCTGGGGCACTGTATGACTCATGTCAAAAAGAAGTCTTCCTGCAAGCACACTTCTTCTGGGGTTATTAAAAAAACCCAAATAACCACACAAATATAGTTTACAATCATTCAGTAAGACCCAGAATAAAAATTACTATGCTAGGATTGGTTGTGGGAAGCTGTAACTTATCATAAGTCAAAGCTGATTGAAAATAAAACACTTGTAGTTTTGCCTCATTCTTAAGAGTATGACCTTATTGTACAACAAATAAACCTATTGTGCACTTCTCCCTTTTCTCCTCTATAAAAATGAAATGTAATATTATGCCACTTGGCAATGTATCGGGATGTATTGCCTGTAAAAGGACAACTGCACCAGATGCTTCATGATCAGAAAACTAAGAGAAACTGGCCCAAGACAGAGGAGGCTTTTGTTACTGTTAATGCTTCCATGTTTGTTCTCAGGAGCTTGACACCCTTAGGGAGGAAGAGACCATTATATTAGTTCCTCACAGACTTAACTAACTTACAGGAGGAATTCAAGCTATTCAGCCCACAGCCAAACCAATGTAGCGCTGCTGTTACACACAGCAGTCCAATTCATTTTATACTGAAAGCAGCACAGGGACAAACGAGAAGCAGCTAGTTGCTCCTGCAAAACTCTTCCTCTGGGAGAGTGTTTCTCAACTCCTGATCTTCCAGAGGGAGTGGGATTATGGAGGACAGTTCACATATTCCACTCCTATGACTTCCTTACACGCAACTACTGCACAACAGAGGAAAAAATGGTTACTGCTCCTTGTCCCCGTCCCACCTGGACAGACTGGAGTGGAGTACAGGAAGATATCCAACGTTCTCACTGCACAAAGAGATTTGAGGTGGAAAAGAACAAGACTCACGGCCCACCTTGTGACTCTTTCACCAGCTCGGTGTGTTTTACTCCTCCTGACCCTCCAGATCTAGACTGCTTTGTGCCACATGGCTGGTATGCAAAGCTTCAAAAAGATCCCGATAAAACCAATGCTGTAGAAGAGGTAGAAGGTAACGAACGGTAGCACAATTTTCTAGGTCAAAAACATCACAGCTTTAGATTTTTGGAAAAGGACTGTTTCCTTTAAATTCTTAAACACTAAAAGAAGCTGTAATTGGCTATCAAAATCTAAAAACTTCTCTAAAAACTTTTCTCCCGAGAGCACAAAGTAACTGCTGCCAAGACATCGCATAACCAGGCAAAAAATTAAGCAAGTTACTAAAAGAGGCTAGTCTCCCAATCATTCATATTTTAAGAAGGAGCAAGGGGAAAACAACAAAGCAAAGCTTATTTATCTACCAGGACCTTCAAACATGAAACCTTAATATTAAAATATAGAAAGTGCCTACTGCAAAGTGATTTCTTTTACAAGAGCCACATCCAAAGAAGGATGGCCTATTAAGCAGTAATCTCAAATTCAATCTGCTCTAAAATGTCATCAGAATAGCAGTGTCTTTCCACCAGGTTTATTCCCTACGTACAGCCACAGTTTCATCTATTAAATATAATGATAAAAATAGCCAATAAAGGGTTATCGCTCCTTTTTGTCCTAAGGAGACAATGCAGTTCAGAGAGAGGAAGCTGAAGTGTACCCTTGACTGTAAGTCATCAAAATAACTTACAGCTGGTTGAATTTCTACACATCTACAAACAATGAAATTGCATAGTGACAGTTTGGGGAATAACCACAACTCGACAATTAAGTATCACAGGAAGAAAATTTGGCCCTCAGCAACTTCTCCTCTATTGGTTATAAATAAAGCCACTATTATCCCTCAATTTGCAAGGCTGGCAGTTAGGAACAAAATTAAAATGCTACAGATTTGCTCATTTTAATTGGTTCCTACTGTTGACCCAGAACCAGTAAGAGAAAGAAAAGTGCTCTACTGATGCATTTTTTAAGAATAATTTCTATGGAAAACCAGCTCTTATTAAAGTAGTACTACAGCATTGTACAAAAGCCAAACACACCCATATTTTGCAGAACCCCGAAATTAAGCAAGCATTCACCATTTTCAAAATTTGTCGTATCAATCAGCACAGGGTAGTGAGATTGCCCATGTTATATCCAAAACTGCCAAGGAAGTGTCAGAGACAACAGATAGTCTCTGCAACATAAAAATAAAATTATGGGAGAAACCAAGCAAAGGCACAAAAAAAAAAAAAAAAAAAAAAAAAAAAAAAAAGCAGTGCTTTCAGGATATTACAACAAAAAGAGATAAAGCCATTCCACTCTCAGTGACTCCATCTCAGGCCTTTCTCTCCTCAAAGGTGGGAAAACTGCAGTTCATAGTTTTGCATCAATATGAGCTTTACAAGCCGATACCTGAAACCACTCTTGTCTTTTTTTTTTTTTTTTCCTCCAAAATAATAAATTACACATTTTTTTTCTCTTATTGGTTACGCCTATAGCTTAGGTATTTTAATTCTTGTCTCCAGCTCTGGAAGCTAAAGGTAAGCTTTGATAAAAATAGACAAGATGTTTTTCTAAATACACAATTCCAGCAGCTTAGCTTGGAAGAGAAAACACTATGTCCTTACTGTCACTACAAAATTGCTAGGGTGCAACTAAGAGCTAGGGTGCCCTAAGAGGCACAGGTTACTTTTCAGGCCACATAATTTCTAGAGAGGGCAACAAATCATCTGACACCAAGTCAAGGAAAAATCCGATTAATCTCTTACACTAACCACAAGATACAAAGAGTTTCTTTCTTTAAGGCTTACTGATACTATTTTGTTGCTGTTCCAAACACCATTCCAAGTTCAAGTGCAAATAAACATTTGATCGCTCAGCTGCTGAAAAATATTGTTCAACACTTGCAGTAAGCATTCAAAACAGCGTGAGAGGAAATAAAACCCAAAAAGATACATAAGCAAACAACTCACAAAACAGAATAGATTCTTACTTTACAGCCAGAACAAATGACTATCACATCTCTGACAATACAGCCTTGAAGCAACTTACAAAGAACACCGACTTTCACTATGTATTTCACCACACTTTCCTAATAAAAAGTGTAATGTTCCCGATTGTAGGTTTAAGCCAAGCAAAACTCCTGTGGCAATCTTCATGTGAACTCTGAAAATAATCAGTTTTATCTGTTTTGACCTTTCCTTTCTAAAGTCTTCATATTGGATTATGCTTTCTGATCGCTGAGAGGATAGAATAACATCTGGAACAACAGGAGTTGCTATTTTGAAGCTCTGCTAGGGCAAGAAAGATTACTTTGAAGCATAGAATAAGATAAGATCACCTCAAGTGTTTCGGAATTTAATTTAAAATTACATAATAACAACTACAAAATTAATTGGAAGTGCTATAAAATAAACTTTACTTTCTTGAGAAAAATCAACAGTAGAGATCTTGAATACATTCTCATCTTCAGCGTCTCTGTTTCGAAACAAGGTGGCTGAAAACACCCATCTAATCATACAGGAAAGATACTAAAATGTGAAACTATTGCCCCTCCTTGGCTGCTGATCAGTCCAACTGCATGATAAAGCTACTGCACAGAGCAAGCTACAAACTTAAAAGCTAGACGTTTAGTTTTTAAAAGGACTGAAAGAAACAAAACAAATTAATTGCTAAAAATAAACATTATATAATAGGTGTTTAACAAAACTTCTTTCTTCTGGTAATGAAAAATGAAAGCTCTTCTGCTCTCCAGGGTTTTTGTGTTGTTTTTTCGCCAGTTCTGCAGCTGGTTTTCTGGAAGAACTGAAGAGTTTCAATCGCCCTCTAGTGTTAAAGTTAAGGCAAAGGCTAGGCAAGGGGAAGACTGAAAAGATAGTTAAGAAATTTATTATTATGCTGTCTTGTTAAACCCTGTAAAGCTAAAAAACAAAAAACAGATTTTTAAGAGAGCAGTGGGCTACTTTTGTCTTTAAAACAAAGGTTTTCAAACATCTTTCTAAGGTGTGATTCTGCCCCACAGCATCTGGCTACATGAAATCATGGGAGTTCTTCTACTCAACTTCAGCCCTATATTTCTACGCAAACTGAAAACAGTGCAGAAGGAAAAGTTCTGCTTGATGCTAAAGAAGGAAATGTTTAGAATTTTAAAAGAGAAAAGAATCAATCACCTATTTCCCCAGAGCAAGCTGTAAGATAAGCAAATATTAAAATTAAAGCAGATTACTGGCTTTTATAAATTACTTCAAATATAGTTGTTTATATATAAGCATAGCTAAAAAATTCCTCTTTTCCTCCTCAGGTCCAACATATGAATTTTAACATGAGTTTAATTAGGATGCAGAACAAGGAAAGCTCAGAGGGAAAACTTCTCTGAAGGCATGAAGTCCTTCACCAGCAAATTAAATGAATTCCTGAGCACCAATAATAAAACAAAGAATAAAGTCAATATGCCAAAAAGTTAATATGCCAAAAACTACTCTTTCCTAATGGTACTGATAGAGGAAAGATAAATGTTCTAACAGATAAGCTCTCCAAATAAGCTATCTAATGGCCTAAAAAAGCAAAATACAGATGAAGGATTTAATGACTAGGAAAAAAAAAAATATGTCATCGCTACACCTGGATTGCTCCCACTGAAGGAGTCAGGGCCAAGTCTAAAGCTACATATAATGCACATAGTTCAATGGAAATCAGCAGATTCGTTATTTGTGGGTAGGTTTGTTGTATGAAATACAGAGCTTTTACTCTAAGCTAGTACCAAGTTCACTGCAGAACCAGTGACAGTGTAATTGCTTTGGGACAGCGGTCGTGGGTAGGTTTGTATGAAATATAGAGCTTTTACTCTAAGCTAGTACCAAGTTCACTGCAGAACCAGTGACAGTGTAATTGCTTTGGGACAGCGGTGCTCCTGACCTAATTAATCCTGTTGAGAGATTGGAGCGATTATCTCGTTTGTAACACCGTAACAACACACCTACTCCACTTTCAGGACTCAGATACCTCCATGTGATACCATAGGTATACTTCAGCCAGCAATAAAGGATTTTCTGAACACGGTGTCTGGTATTACACGTGTCCTGCTGTCTTTGCAAGACCAGGGACTGTATTTATTACAGCCTAACAGCAGGCCAGTCACATCACTAAAACCTACATCACACCTAGTCCAAGCCTCCAATCTCAGGAAAATCAGTAGCCTGGTTTGGAACGAGTGACCTTCTAGCTCTTAAACCAGGGCAGGAGAGGCTGGCAGGTCTCTGATGGCAACCTCCTCCCGGCACAGGGACAGTTTGTTCTACTCCTTAGGGAAATAAGTATACACGGAGGAGATGGGCTTGGCTAAACTAAGAACATGGGAGAAAAACTAAGAACTTGGGAGTGCTTACGGACGAGAATGAGCCGGCAGTGCGTGCTGGCAGCCCAGATGGACGAGAATGAGCCGGCAGTGCGCACTGGCAGCCCAGAGAGCCAACCGTGTCCTGGGCTGCATCAGGAGAAGTGTGGCCAGCAGGTCTCAGGAGGTGATTCTGCCCCTCTGCTCTGCACTCATGAGACCCCACCTGGAGTGCTGTGTCCAGCTTTGGAGTCCTCAACACAGGAAGGACATGGACCGGCTGGAACAGGTGCAGCGGAGGGCCACGAAGATGATCAGAGGGATGGAGCACCTCTGCTGTGAGGACAGGCTGAGGGAGCTGGGATTGTTCAGCCTGGAGAAGAGAAGGCTCCGGAGAGACCTTAGAGCAGCCTTACAATACCTGAAGGGTGCCTATAGAAGAGCTGGACAAGGACTCTTTGCCAGGAGGTGTAATGATAGGACAAGAGGAAACGGTTTTAAATTGGAAGAAAAAAGATTCAGATTAGATATCAGGAAGAAATTTTTTACTATGAGGGTGGTGAGGCACTGGAACAGGTTGCCCAGGGAAGCTGTGGATGCCCCATCCCTGGAGGTGCTCAAGACCAGGCTGGATGGGGCTTTGAGCAACCTGGTCTGGTGGGAGGTGTCCCTGCCCAGGGCAGGGGGGTTGGAACTTGATGATCTTTGAGGTCCCTTCCAACCCAAACCATTCTATGATTCTATGATTCTATAACATAGGACTGAGTTCTAATGCAAACAGGGCATTCACAAAAAACAGAAGCGAGGGCAAATTACAGAGCAGGAATACAACATCCCTGCCTGCCACGCAGCGCTGCTAGGAAAGTCAAAGCCCACCTAAATTTGAAACTGGCAAACAGGGCATTCACAAAAAACAGAAGCGAGGGCAAGTTACAGAGCAGGAATACGGAATCCCTGCCTGCCACGCAGCGCTGCAGAAAAGTCAAAGCCCACCTAAATTTGAAACTGGCAAGCAACATCAAGGGCAACGAGAAAAGCAACATTAGCAGCAAAAGAGTAAATGAGGAAAACATCAGTCTGCTGGGGGCCAGATAACTGTCAGCAGATACAAATAACGCCACCATTCTTAACATCTTCCTTGCCCTAGCCTTCATGAGGAAGGTCTCAGACCCCTGTGTCCAGAGAGAGGGTTTGAAGAGGACTCTCAGTAGCAGAAGATAATAGAGTCAAGGTATCTCTTAAAAAATCTCAGCCCATCGAAGTCCTTGAGACCAAGAAGGATGCATTCTAGGGTGCTGAAAGAATCAGTCAATGTAATAGCGAGACTGCTTAATATAATATTTGAAAGTTTGTAGAGGTCATGCTAGACCTCCTACAAAAAGGCAAACCTGTCCTCAAGAAGGGAAAAACGATAATCTAGGGAACTACAGGCTGGTCAACCTCACTTTGATACCTAAGAAAAATCACAGAATCATTGAGGTTGGAAGGGGGCTCTTGAGATTAACTAGTCCAGCCACCTGCTCAAGCAGGGTCAGCTACAACAGGTTCGCCACCATTCTTAACATCTTCCTTGCCCTAGCCTTCATGAGGAAGGTCTCAGACCCCTGTGTCCAGAGAGAGGGTTTGAAGAGGACTCTCAGTAGCAGAAGATAATAGAGTCAAGGTATCTCTTAAAAAATCTCAGCCCATCGAAGTCCTTGAGACCAAGAAGGATGCATTCTAGGGTGCTGAAAGAATCAGTCAATGTAATAGCGAGACTGCTTAATATAATATTTGAAAGTTTGTAGAGGTCATGCTAGACCTCCTACAAAAAGGCAAACCTGTCCTCAAGAAGGGAAAAACGATAATCTAGGGAACTACAGGCTGGTCAACCTCACTTTGATACCTAAGAAAAATCACAGAATCATTGAGGTTGGAAGGGGGCTCTTGAGATTAACTAGTCCAGCCACCTGCTCAAGCAGGGTCAGCTACAACAGGTTGCCCAGGATTGTGTCCACTTGGGTTTTGAGTATCTCCCAAGATGGGAGACTTCCCAGCCTCTCTGGGCAACCCATTCCAGCGTTCGACCATGCTCCTCATGAAAAAGAAGTATTTTTTCTTATGTTCACAAGGAATTTCATGTTTTATTTTGTGTCCGTTGCCTCTTGTCCTGTCAGTGGACAGTACTGAGAAGAGTCTATCTCCCTTTCCTTCATTTTCCCCTCATCAGGTCTTTATACACATTGGTAAGACTTTTTCCCCCTTGAGCCTCCTCTTCTTCGGGCTTCATAGTCACAGCTCTCACAGCTTCTCCTCATACGAAATACCCTCCAGTCCCTTAGTAATTTTTGTGGACTTTTGCTGGACTAGCTCTGATACATCCATATCTTTCTTTTCCTGAGGAGCCCACAACTGGGCACAGTACTCCAGATGTGGCTTACCAGTGCTGAGCAGAGAGGAAGGACCACCTACAGGTTATGTGCTTAATTAGTAGCATTTGCTTCAAGAAAATTTAAATCAGCATCCCCACGCCCTGCATAAGGTTATATAGACAAAGTTTTTATCAGGCTGGAAGCAAGTGTTTGGAAAGCTTCCGTGATGCAGATGGTCACTGCCCTGCATAAGGTCATATAGACACAAGGTTTTCATCAGGCTGGAAGCAAGTCTTTGGAAAGCTTCCGTGATGCAGATGGTCACCCTTGGCCTGTGTATCTATAGTACCATTATCCTTACTGTATCTGCTCCATAAGAGTCATCATAAGCATGAAGGTTGCCAGTTATAGAACAGTGTCAAGTATCTGACCGCAACAGTTAATGATGTGACCCGTATTTAATGTCATTAATCTCGATTAAAACTTGTCAGTCGTAAGTAGACTTGCTGCCACAAAACGCTGAGAGCAGCAATAACCCAGCAGGGCCAAACCAAATCACTGCCTGGTAAGCAGGGTCTGATGTAATACTTGGCTGCCAGTTGCTCCCATGACTCTCAGTTACACATGCAGAAACAGTCACCCACATTACACAGCTACTTTTGTTCAGCAGTTTTGTAAAATCTGTCAAAAAATTACATGCTGTTCACACCAGTTTCAGCAGTAGGCATTACATCACAGCTAGCACGCTGGATCTCTGAAGCACATTTAAATATTTAGGAAGACAAAAGATAAACACCATTTTAAAAGAGAAAATGATGTTTATAAGTGTTTCCTGGGAATGCCAAAGTCTCTACAGTAGAGGAGACCAGAGATCATCAAGTACAGAACTTTCAAAATCACTTTGCTCAGCTACATACATTCATGACAACGCTTCATGCACATTCTCAGCATGAGAACATAACTCTGCTGCATGGGCATGCTCAGATACCAAACCAGCACATGTTCCATCCCTTGGGAATCTCTGAGTTAGTACAGACATCTAGTCTGGCATCCATCCATTTTTATAACATCTCCCCCAAGGCCCATTTCCCATCATCTTTGTTGACCATCCCACAGCTGCGGGCAGACTAATTCCCCAGGGGCCTGCAGCCTGTTTCCTTTCTCTCTTTTTCCTGACGCTCCCATAATGCTCTCCCATTGCATGACAGAAGTTACGGAAACGGGAGGAAAATGTCTCCACTTTTGCCGAATAATAAACACGCAGCCAATCTCATGGAACAACCTTCCCATCACATGGTGACACGCTCATGCGCCATGTTCTTCCAGGACCAGAAGTTCACTGGTCCCTTGACAGGAAGCTTGTGAGCACCATGGTCCGAATGGAGCAGATACACCATGATGGAGAGCCTGTTGATGCTTCACTTAAAATACTACATCATGTGCAGTCTTGAAATGCCAAGTGCCATACTCTGACAGGAAGGAACAAGAATGTCACAGCAGTCAGTGAAGAGAGAAATTGTTCCCACTTGAAAATCCCTAATTGAACTTAATAGGTGGATAATAGACTTAAGAGCTGAAAACAAACATTTAATTCCCCTCTACAAGTAGGATTTCTTGAGTATTATATTTAGTTGCTCATTACCAAACGGTACCCCTAAACTGGTTTAAATGCACTAAACTCACAGCCCCACCGTCAGCCTTGAGGATGACTTCTACAATCAATAATGATGATGTGTTGTATGAAAAGAGGCACACAATTTTCTTTCATATTTTTCCCATGTTCGAGTTTCAGTGAACCTTCCCTTCTTGTACATGACAGAAAGCAAGCAAAATCTTTCTTTTAAGAATCTTAGAAGACTACCAAATTAAAAGATAGGACGGCATGTATAATAATACTATATATTTTCAATTTTAAGTATTTACTTCGTATGTTTGTTTTGAGTGGGTATCCATGGAATTATGATAATGCAAATAAAAATGCATACGGTGAATTAACAGATGTTATTTTGAAACAAGGGTAAACAAATATCTACTGCTTTCTGTAAATTGAGTGCAGAGAACAACAAGTGAACAGTTGTTCACTAAACAGTTTCAGTATTTTAACCTACAAAAACGTTGAAGGTTTTGTCTTTTTCTCTCTCTTCACACACCCTCCCTTAAAAGAGAAAATTTCCATGCCCAAATTTTTTCTTTCCAGGTACCACTGCTATCTTCTCATTAATCTAAGGTTCAATGGCCTCCTTTAATACATTTCAAATTGGGTAGCTCTAGATGTTTTAACAAATAGGAATTTGTCCGAGCTTGGCTATGTTCCCTCAACTGCACCCTCATCCACCAGTTGTAGATGACTGGTACTAGCCAACTGTAAACCACTGTTCCTGAACAAGTAACAATTGTTTAGAAAAAAAACAAAGAACCATGGAGTTTAGTCTGTGTATTGTTCTGTGCTGCTATCAAAGGAAGCACTCGCATGAAAATACAAAAGCAGGAAACATTAAAAACGTACATTCCTTGGCACCAGCTCTTTGGCGGCTTAAGTCTTCATTGCGTAGTGCATCATGCCAATAAATAAATGATGCCCTGTGACCAGCTTTAAAGCAAAAACAAACAAACCAACCCAAACCAAAATCCAGACAAACCAACCACGCACCCCGAAAAAAAAAACAACAAACAAGCAGACTGAAGACTAAAGCAGCAAACACTTGTGACTTGTAAAAAATCTTAACAAAGATCAATGTTGTCCCCAATATTTTTATTTCACCCATTAGCTTTGAAAGACAGTCATATACAAACATCAGTAAATGCCAAAGGTAAAAAACAGTACTCTTATACAGTCATACTTGCTGGCCTTGCACAAACTTATTTTTTTTTTTAATTAATAAGATTATAATAATAAATTACAAGGAAGGATACCAGTTTTGCTAATATGCCGATTTTCTTATTCAAAACTGTAAAATATCAATATTCAATTCACCCCTGGAGTCCTCCTCCCATTGTGCATGTCTCTGGAATGACCCAAATAGCACCAAATATCATAGGTGTGGCTGGAAAAACTTGACACTTTTTGTGTGTGAGGTCTCCCATACAGAAATCAGCTCTTAGCACATCTTTATTTTCTAGTAGGTGAACAGGATGGAGAATCACAAGCCACAAGAAGAAAAACAGGTTTAATAATGCATATTTTAAGCAACACTGCTCACAATCCTTTAAGTTTAAATTGTATAGCAACCATTAAAAAATTAACATCAAAATAGTGAACAAAACGTACATGTCACAACATGCAGCCCTCTTAACTTCTTCCTGAAAGTGTTTCTAATATTAATATGTACAAGGCACGTAAGAAGAAACTAGGAAATGCTGTCAGAGAAGCATGTAACTCTTAAGCATTAATTAGATACGTAAACACTAGACTACAAATAAACCCTTGGAGACAATGTAAATCAATTGTTAGACATTATCTTAAGTATGTTTATAAAAAAGCAAATATATTTTAAAATCAAAACTACTTTAAGAAATGACACCTGAAACTACGTAGTTTTCTGGTTTTACCTTAAATTGCATGAACACTTTCAGAGGATTACAAAAATTAACATGACAAAAATACATACATTATTATACCAGTTTTGTCCAGTAATTGGTATTAACACACTTATGACTTTCAGTAGTGTTGCGTGACACATCCATCACCCTTCAGCTTGTTTAGGCTGAGAGCGATCCAAAATAACTACGGTGTCAACACTCTGCACGAACGGTCGTGTCAGAAACAGAGCCCCTGCAAAGTCTGACTGTGCTTTTAGCTCCCTTTTTACACAACCTCACTTTTCTGTAAGGATGAGTTCATGCTTTTGCAACTGCTGCCCACAAATCTGTCACCAAATCCTCTTTCTGTTCTTAGCCACGCACAGTTCACTCTCCGTGCTCACAGCATCTCCCACCCATTGCTAGTAATGTACAGTCAACCCTGGCTTTGTTACTGAATCTCTCACCAAAATCCAAATAGCTTTTATCAATCCTCAATTCAGTCAAATAATTGAATCAGATAAGGGTCTGGGACTTGCTTGATGGAGCCCGTGTAGAAAAGGAAGTTTCCTGAGTTACTTTAGGGAATCTCTCCACGATCCTCTGAAACCCACTACTGAGGGCAAATTAGAAGAAATACAATAGGCTTTCCATCTCTCCCATCCTAAGCTCTGTATAGCAATAATGCATCTATACCATATTTTTCCCCACTAATAGCACTGCTTTGCATTCTCTGTCCTCAGATGTTGGACACCAAATACTAGCTAACTGTTTCCTAATTCCCCTGTTTTCCTTCTTAAACGCTTGTGGAGTGAGGACAGAAAAAATTCTACAATGCTAGGTCAATTGATCTTCAGCCTGAGGACAATATAGAGGCAGGCAGTGAGGGAACTGGCAGGATGGAAAAGACAAAACAGCCAAGTAGCATAGTCAAGAACAGCACAGGACTGAGAACAGGCCAACAGCCTCCTCCCAGTACCACAATGGTAAGAACACAAAGGCGAAGAGTGATTAATAAGCTCAATAGAAGAGAAAGAACTAGGATTAATGGCTATTCTCATTACCTACCAACTTTTTTTCAAAAGCACTGAACTGTCAGCCCAAACAGTGGGCTTGGCCAAAACCTTAGCAATGACTTCCACGATCCACGATGATACAATATACAAAAAGTCTAGACTTACGTAAGGAGAAGGATTCCGACTTCTGCTCTGCAGAAACCTGCACGAGGGGCACTCAACTGCCTGAAAATCTGCAGCAAGTGAAGCAAAGTGCCAGGAAACTCATCAATACAATGGTTGATATTTTATATTGGCTCTATAGCAGGCAAGGAAGTTTAATGTTCTCCCCTCCCTGCCATCTCTAACCGCTAGGATACTACAAACGCTTCTGCTGAGTAACAGAGGTACCCCTTTGAAAACGATGGGGAAGAGATCAGAGCTACTAGCAAGGAAAGTCATGCAACTCCTGAAATTTCCACCTGTGGCCACATGGAGCTACAGATACACGACCAAAATTCTCTCCTACACTGAAGGAAATTGTTCAGGGCAATAATTTTATGCAAATTAATAAAAGAAAGCAAGAATCCACTGATAATGAAAATTTTGGCACGCTAATAAGTTCACTGACCACCTAAGGAACCTGAAGGTACACAAACCCATGGGACCTGATGAAATCCATCCAGGGGTCCTGAGGGAGCTAGCAGATGAAGTTGCTCGTCCGCCTTCCATTATATTTGAAAAGTCATGGCAGTCTGGTGAAATTCCCACAGACTGTAAAAGTGGAAACATAATACCCATTTTCAAAAAGGAAAAAAAGGAAGACCCAGGAAACTACAGGCTGGTCAGTCTCACCTCTGTGCCTGGAAAGATCATGGAGCAGATCCTCCTGGAATCTCTGCTAGCACACAGAAAACAAGGAGCTGACAGGTGACAGTGAACATGGCTTCACCAAGGGCAAGTCATGCCTGACAAAATTGGTGGCCTTCTACGGTGGAGAGCAACTGACATCATCTACCTGGACTTACACAAAGCGTTTGAGACTGTCCCGCATGACATCCTGGTCTCTAAATTGGAGAGACATGGATTTGATGGATGGACCACTCAGTGGACAAGGAGCTGGCTGGATGGGTGCACTCAAAGGGTTGCAGTCAGCAGCTCCACATCCAAGTAGAAACCAATGATGAGTGGTGTTCCTCAGAGGTCAGTACTGGGACCAGTGCTGCTTGACATCTTTGTTGGCAAGATGGACAGTGGGATTGAGTGCACCCTCACAAGTTTGCCAATGACACCAAGCTGTGTGGCACGGTTGACACGATGGAGGGAAGGGATGCCATCCAGAGGGACCTGGACCTGGAGTACTGCATCCAGCTCTGGAGTTCTCAGCACAAGAAGGCCATGGACCTGTTAGAATGGGTCCAGAGGAGGGCCACAAAGATGATCAGAGGGCTGGAGCACCTCTGCTATGAAGACAGGCTGAGAATTTGGGTTGTTTAGCCTGGAGAAGAGAAGACTTTATAGCAGCCTTCCAGTCCTTAAAGGGGGCCTACAGGAGATATGGGGAGGGACTCTTTATCAGGGCATGTAGAAATAGGTTGAGGGGTAAGGGTTTCAAACTGAAAGAGGGAAGATTTAGACTAGATATTTGGAAGAAATTTACTGTAAGGGTGGTGAGGCACTGGAACAGGTTGCCCAAAGAAGGTGCAGATGCTCCATCCCTGGAATTGTTTAAGGCCAAGTTGGATGGGGCTTTGAGCAACCTACTCTAGTGGGAGGTGTCCCTGCCCATGGCAGGGGGTTGGAACAAGATGATCTTTAAGGTCCCTTACAATCCAAACCATTCCATGATTCTGTGATTTTCTTTGTTTCTTAAGACAAATATACCTAACCATACATAGCCTCTCAGAGCTGAGCAGCAGCAGTATGACGTGCAGAGCAGGCATGAACAGCTGGGTCAAGAATTTAAATACAGCAGCCCAAAAATCAGAGTTCAAAGTGGGCTTGAATTGACTGTACATAGAGCCTCTAATAGAAAATGCTTAAGGTCTGATAATAGAAAGACTGAAATCTAATGCTTTAAGAAATGTAATTTAGTTCACAGCTGTCCAACAGGCTAACATATGAACATATACATATCACTATTAAAAATAAGGCCTTTCCATTTCATCACAGAGATGCAGACAATACGCTGCATGCAACAAATCACGTACCATGGGCCAGCTCAGACCAGGAGAAGCATCCCCCAGTTGCTTTCAGAGGCAGCCATGCTCATGAACTGCTGTATGGAAGGCAGCCAGGGACCACAGCTCTTCTGGAGGTTGGTGACAAGCAATAGGGACAACAAGCTAAGGAAGAGCAGAACATGGTGCTTCATCAGTGACCACATTCCTCCAGTGACCAATGAATAAGAGGAGCCTCACCCCACCATTCATAAAGAGATCTGGTTATACATGTCACTAAAGACTCAAGTGAAAATTTTTCTCCATGTTAAGAACTTTAATTAAAAATTTACCTGTGGGAGAGGGCCACAAATCTGATATTCCAAGGGAGAAGTAATAAGAAAACACATTTTCCTGCTGACAGTGTAGCAAAGAGAACCTCTGAAGTTAATTAATGATGGCGGAAAATATTTTAGGTTCAAGCAACCTGAGAAGAGCCAGCAATAACTCTTAACAATATCTTCGGAATAAATAATTTTCCATTCCCCGTAAGTAATACATCTTTTGCCTGTGGGGTGCTCTCATATATGGAGATTTAAGTTTATGGCACATTAAAGCTTGGCTATATCATATTACGTAACAACTTACAGGACAGGATCATTTAGAATTCTGCTTCAAGGCCTCAGAATCCAGTTTAAAGCAGAGACCCCTGTCCACGAAATTACCTTGACTTGGCCAGAGGCCAACCCCAGGACTGCTCCCCAGAGGAACCTTCTTTTCCTCATGCTACCTTAGCAGGACTTCTACTAATGTTCCTGAAGACCTGATCTAACTTTTATCTATTTAACTGGATAAGCTCCTCATGTGACAAAGAACAAAGACCGATGCCAAGAAGTCACTCAAATCAGACACAAATGAGGTGTTGGCCTGACTGTGGAACGCAACCGTGTCATCAAGTTATTTCTTTAAGACAGCCAGATAAGTTAACTAGATCTGTTCCCATACTTCTCTTTCTCACCTGGCTTGTCTGATCTCACCTTGGATTAAACTTTACTGCCTATATTTGTACATTCTCAGGCCGTCTTCTCTGCACCTCACTCTGCTGGGCACAATAGAAAGATTTTGGGAGCAATAACCCTGCTCACGGTCCAAAACAAACCAGACAAATGAAAAACAGAATTGTCCCAATGAGGTACCTGGGGCCACCCTACAAAATCCCACAGTCCACCACACGGGTAAGGCACAGTGCCAACTTGTCCCACACAACAGCACCTCCAACATTTCAAATCCATTATTCAATACATTCTATATGTTAAAATGTCCACCTTATTGAAAATGGCTGCCCACCAAAAACATACCATCGCAAACCACCTCACACACTCTTTCTGATTCCATTATACAACAGTGAGAACAGTTAGGGCTTGCAGTGCTTTACGGACATTTTAAAAAAAAAAAAATATCACAGTAAGTGGTGGTTTTAATAGATAACTGAAGACTGTGTCCACTAATCGTGTGGGTCTGACTTCTCTACTGAGCTGTTTCCTGCTATACCTTTTGCAACACACTGCATTTAATTTTGAATTATAAGTAGGAGTATTTCACTCTACTTCAATAACACATGCTAGCAAGGCATTCAAACATTTTATTTATCAACAAACTTACTGTTCAGATACTAGAAATTCAAGTCTGGCAAGCTTTTTAATATACATAAGTATACTTCATAGAAAGTAAAAAGCACGTTTGCCATTCTGCTCAGCATGACAAGGTTCTACCTTCTTAGCAGAAAAGGACACCTTTGAAAAGAAAATCCTTGAATTACAGTAAAGGGTGTCTGAAATCCCATAGCTAACACTGAGCAGCAAGGTGAAGAAAGTGAGGCAATTTTTAGACCTCCATTTGAAAAATTAGTATCCCATCTCTATCTGCTGTGAAATTGATTTCAGTGACATAATGGAAAGGAGAGAAAATTGCATATTACCATGCATGCAAGAAAAATGTTTGAAATACCCTATTTATCTTCTCTCTCTGAGGGATGTGGATTCTTTTGTACTCCTTGATGATGTCATGCACAGTTTAGCATCCTGGGAATCAAGCTGATGCCCATCTACCAGTGTAATATGATCATTTAGCATAATTAGCATTATGATATTTCAACACTGCCATGGACTTGGACCAGATTTGAAATGTAAATATTTGCCAAACAATACATCCTAGCACCCAGTGCTACATAATGCTGTAACTTAAGACACTCGCTTGATGTGCTTTCTCTTCTGGGGGAAGAGTTAAGGCTGCTGTGGGAATTCTCACTTTCATAACGTAAGGTAGTTGAAACATTATAGATAATGCTACATTAATTTCTGCAGTATCAAATTTTAAAGGGTGGAAACAAGATGAAAGAGCTCCCAATACAGCAATGATTTCAAGTGGCACATGGATGGACAGACAGAAAACTTCTGGAACAAATAACAACCATTTCAAGCTCCCCCAGCTATCTTTCCCCTGGTGTACCCCATCACCCAAGAACAGAACCCAGCTTTCCTAGGATACAGGAATCAACTTTTTTTTTTCCTTGCAAAAGAAATATCCAGAAGCTGTATGTACAACAATAGATGTTCTTTGCCTGCAGTTGTCTTTACAAGTGTTACACAAGCAGCACCGAGGCATGCAAGAGTCCTTGGCAGGCTAAGAGCATGAGTGGACTATTAGCTCTCTTGCTTCTCCCACTGCCAGGAGGTACCAACCTGCCCTCCTTGCAGCCTTTGGTAGAATACGTGACATTCAGCAGAAAGGTGGCTCTCATCTTTCCTTTCCCTGAAGGGCCAGAGTTTGCTCCCTCTACTACATCAGAAACACAAGAAAAGGCAAGCAACGCTACACTTTCCACTCACTTCTTAGCCAAGGCTAAATCCCTGAGGAACGCAGGGAACGTCAATAGACCAAGCAATAGGCCTACAGCTGCACTAGGACACCAAACGCAAGGGTAACAGTGGGGACCTCCAAGATGAGTCTGTTTTTCCAAGCTTGTTTATAAAATACTATTTGCATAAAAGGACAAGAGTGGTACGGACTAATGAAAGTGCTATCAGCAGGAGTCCTGTTTGGTTCTTCCCTGCTTCTGTCCCTTCAAACGTCAGAGACAGGTAAGAAAACAGAAGAGAAAAATATTTGCATATAATGAAGAGAATTACTGTCCTCCTTTGTTACATTTCCTTGGGTACCTACAACAGCACGTGGAGACAACCCTAACAACCACCACATCCCTCCGGACTCAGCACTTTTGACAAGAAAATAGCAGATCACAGGAAGGTTTCATAAGTGTTGGCCCATCTCATCTCCCCTTAATGTTAATGTGAGCAGCACTGAAGATCAGATTGACTGACTCCGAGTATCCTTAGCAGATATCTTGCTTACTTGAAGTAACTGGATGTACGCCAATGGAAAAGTCACAGACCACACCTGGAGAAATTAAGAAGACCACAGTGAACTTTGGGGATGGAGCACCTCTCCTATGAAAACAGGCTGAGGGAGCAGGAATTGTTCAGCCTGGAGAAGAGAAGGCTCTGGGGGACCTTATAGCGGCCTTTCAATACCTGAAGGGTGCCTATAGAAGAGCTGGAGAAGGACTCTTTGCCAGGAGGTGTAATGATAGGACAAGGGGAAACGGTTTTAAATTGGAAGAAAAAAGATTCAGATTAGATCTCAGAAAGAAATTCTTTACTATGAGGGTGGTGAGACACTGGAACAGGTTGCCCAGGGAAGTTGTGGATGCCCCATCCCTGAAAGTGTTCAAGGATGTGGCCTTAAGGAACCTGCTCTAGTGGGAGGTGTCCCTGCCCATGGTGGGGGTTTGGAACTCGATGATCTTTGAGGTCCCTTCCAACCCAAACCATTCTATGATTCTATGATTCATTGCCTTTTGTACTCGCCTCCCATCGCAGACAGAAAGGAGAGAATGAGGGGGGGAAAAAAAACCCAACAACAGGAAAAGTTATGTCAAATCCCATCTGCTTCTGAACAAGGAGTAAGTCTAAACACTGGTCTCAAGGACATAATATACTGATTTTATCTGGACTCAAATTTAATAATGACAATAGGCAATTATTTAAAACAGACTCACAGAAAGTAAAGGGAAAACAGAGATTAAGGGGAAAAGCAAAACGTGTGTCAATTGTATCAGAAATGCGAGTCGGAAAAATCCAATGCTTCTTCCCCTTTACATTAAGGTCCCCTATCATCCCCAAAACACCTGATGACCTGTTCACAGCAGCAAGAACAGAAATTAAGCAAGACCTTTCCTGCTGAACTCTCCTGCACTAGTCCCACTTTCTTACTGGTCTTATCTTTGCTTCTCCAGCCAGGTGGAAGAGAGACACAGAACAGTACCGTCTCCAATGTTTAAAACCCCATAAAAATCATTGCCGCTGCATACACAAAGTATCTATTGATTACTAAAAAAATGTGATTATTCACCAATCTTCGTGAACCGAAACGTGTCTATTATTCCATTCTTGTTGTTGGGGTTTAAATCAATGCTTTCTTTCAGCCTACCTCACATGTATTATGCAAGATTCTGAAACAGAGAGAGACTCTGTTTCCAGAGTCTAGAAGCCACAATAAGTACTCAAGCTTATCTATGAAAAAAAAATTAATTTCTAAATGTTTTCAGATTTCCAATATAAGGTATTTTTTTTAAAGACGGACACGAAAACATGATTTCAAGAATGGTGTTTTCAAAACTAACTACTGCTCCTTTCAGAAAAGTAAATACGGAGCTAATTAGTTGCCTTCATCGTCAATCTTTTCACATTTAGTTTTAAGAATTAATTTAGCTCAAATTAAGCACTGCCCTTGTTGCCAAGAGAAGATCTCGTTGATTTCACAGTTCACGCAGTCTATTCACTACACCTGCTGGAGCACATGTCCACCTCAACATATCTACACATCAGTTCTACACATCTTCCATGAAGTGAACTAAGACTATACGAACACCAGGCTCACTGCTGATGTCAGGCTCTACGTCAAGCACATGCAGGCAACCAACCAAACCAGCTGCCTAGGTTTGGAACTGGGAGCTAGGGACACAAGAGGCAACTCTATTTCAGCAACTGAATTAATCGTATTGAAGTCAAATGTGTCTTAGTAAAGATTAATATAAAAATAATTTCAAGAATGAAATAATCCAAGTTTCCCATGATTCCACTGCATAGATGTTGGCTACTTAGTCAAACTGACTCCACTAGCAGTACACTGTCAACTACATTTAAAGATTAACTTCATTCACCGCTGATGTAAGCCTGCTATGAACACAGCATAATCTGCAGCAAAGGCAGAAATAGTCTAAGAAGAGTCCTTCAAGTCATGTAATCCAGTTCCAGGTAGTGGTCCTCGCCACATCACAGATATGCTGGTTGATGTAAGACAGGTCCATACAGTAAAATTAAGAAAGGAAAATCAAACGCTTGCAAGGAAACTGTTAGAAGAAAAAGGTCTTGCTGTCGACCAAGGTAAACGTTGATAACAAACTCAAAGAAACAAGAATCTTTTGACAGATCAGAACTGGTGAGACAAAAACTCATAGGCAAATGCAACTGAAGAGCTCAGTTCATGCCCTCCAAGACTCACTACAAGACTCAGGTACGTACAAGGTTGTTGTAACAAATGATGATGCAAGGAACAGACATCCTGCAAGTTCCTCAGAAACTTGCATCTTTCACCATGTTGTCTACATGAGTGGGGAACTGTACTTAACAAATAGGCAATCTGTCCAATCCACTGTTCACAGCAGAAGGAGGTCAGGAGTCCGGGCTGCCTTCCAAACCAGAAGTCCTATAATACAGAATCGCAAAATAGTTTGGGTTGGAAGGGACCTTTAAAGGTCATCTAGTCCAAACCCCCTGCAACGAGCACGGAAAAACATGAGAGCTAGAAAAAAAAAATGTAGATATTTTACATTCTAGAAAGCTCAATGATTGGTAGGCAATTACCTTCTGATAACAGTTAGGTACATCACCACATTTGGTACTCTAAAATCAAGCGTACTTGTCTTTCAGTTCCTCAAATCATGTCCCAAGGGCAAGCAAAGTCTGTTTGCTTTTGTAAACAGATGTCTTGGACTAATGCCATCAGCACCAGGTAAATATCTATTTTGGCTATCACAGACAGTTTCAAGTTTGCCATGGGGATATTTTGTCCCTGAAGCATGGGATAAGCACATTTTATTAATAAAATTAAAACCTACATCACTAGTCATTTTCAGATATTTGAAACAGGGCTGTCTAGTGATCTAAGCAGAAACAGCCCGATAGCTATCTGCTTCTGACTTCAGAACAAAGAACATAACCTCTCAGTACCTCTTAAAAGCAAAGGAGAGGGATGCCTTAGCAGGCCCAATAAAGAAAAGTGCCTTAAGAAGATTTTGAGAAGTGACTTTCAAGTTTAAAAAACGGAGGAATTAAATACTATTTGCTAAAACACAAAGAAAGGTACAGATTCCTGCAAGAAACAACATTTCTCTTTAAAGTTCTTTTAAAAGCAGTTCAGAGAAAAAAAAAAAAAGCTGCATATCTAAATGACTCAAACTAGTTTTATTTCCTTTGTTGTGGTTTAATATAAAAACAGCAAGGAAGAAACTGACTACAGACAGCAAAAGAGAATGTGTGGTTCTCTTACCATAGAATGAACTTCCTTAGCTCTTCAAGGAGGAATTGATGAAGAACAGAATGAGAAGGAAAAATTGAAGATGGAAACTACATAGATGGGAAATTCAAGCTAGGATGAGACATAACCAGGTCTTTTTTGCTTTCATAAAAGAAAGCAAGATGTAATAGATTGCCTGGGGGTCTGTGGAGAGTGGGAAACTTTAACTGGTGGAGTAAAAAAAAGGAAAGCCTAAGAGTGAAAAAAAGCAAGGAACCTAATGAAGATGGATTTTTTTAGGGAAAACTGACTGCTTTAAAAAAGTTGTCTTGGGAAATTATTTTAAGAAAAATAGTATTAAAAGGGGAGAGCTTCTTGTATAATCTCTTGGGACATATTTTGTGGTGACCATCCCACCAGGACAACATGGAACTTGGAAAATTGAAAGCCACACAGAAGACTGTCCACACTGATGTGGGAACTTAAGACTCCGTCCTCATTTCCTCCTTCTGATTCTCCCTAGAAGACCCCTTCTCTGCTTCACAGTCCTTTTCATTTCGCCTTATACATTTGGAATAGAGAACACTTCCATAAAGCTCCTGTTCACAATGAGTTATCTTCCTCTCTTTCATATCCCTCTACAGGTCACTATTCCCAGCAATTACTTTTACCATGGCTTTCTTATTCTAATCTAAGACCACATTCACCTGAAATACCATCCTGGGTCTCCCCCATTACCCACCCCAAACTGGAGAATCTTCATAGTATAGGATCTAGCCCCTCTTCCATCCTGAGTGGTTGTGAGGAGAGTAAGTTGGATATTTTTCAAGAGTTGCAGTTCTTTTCTCTTGCTCTGCATCATTTACAGCACCAAATAACTCAGCAATAAGTGTCTACACAATTTATAAGCTCCTCATAGCTGCTTCTGCTGCTACCTACGTTGTCCCTGGTGCTATGAAATGCAGAAGTCTTGCCTGTCCTGTCACTTTCTCCACTGCTGGGAAACAGAGCAGCAAGAGCCTTTTTCACACTCAGAGTCACTGTTACTTGGCAAAACTTTGTGAGACAACATATCAGCACTAGAGAGATCCAAAGGCTATGCTGTATGAATCACTTTATTAATGTTTGGAAGGATTCTTTTACAGGCTTTTAAGCCAGCCATTTAGTATTTATTTTACAAGGAGACATGCTCCTGGCTGCTTGTTAGTACACATCTCTTCTACTGCCAGAGTCATTATCCCATTCCCTTGATGGTATTTTGTCCACGTGTATATAACTACATATAAACAATAATCTGCACACTGTCCTCAAGTGGAAACAACATGATAGACATTCTTAGAACATTGCTTTCAGCCCTTCGTAACTTCAGCTGCACTTTCTTCAAACAAAGGAAATCAACAATCTTCACTCGCATAAGGTTACAGTCTTAACCCAAAATGAAATGCAAAGCTGATTTTGGGATAAGCACATATTTGAGAAATCAAAGAACTGTTCAAAATAAAGCTAATTGAACATCCTGGGCAGAACCACCTTACACTGAACCGTATGCAGAGTTATAGGTAAAAAACAGCAACAGACACAGAGAAAGGAAAATATGCTTTCAAAACTATTTTTGAATTATTTAACTTTTAGAAATGAGCAAATCCAAATAGAAAGTCTGTGCTCAACATGAGTTTTGAGTATGGCTGCAATCACCATAACACAGGGCTTGTCAGTAGACTGTGATAAAGCACTTGAAGAGACAACATTCACTACCAAATTGCAAAAGACTAGGAACTGGGGTTAGTGACACCAGAGTACGCAATGCTATCTCCCAGGCTTTGCCCCTCTCTAGCCATATTCATTTTGATATTAGTAATGATTACCTAGAGGTTATACAGAACAGTGCAACCCCTCAATACAAATAAAACTGCCAATCAGAAAGTGCCACACGTCTAGCTTTGTCACATTCTCTTTCCTATAAGTCCTTCCCATCAGTGTCCTAAACAGAGAATTCCTTCAACTTCGAGCCCTGCCTCCCTCAATCCTTCAGGTCAAATTGCTTCAATTAGGAGTGAACTTGAAGGACACCAAATACAGGAGAGCTCACAGAGCCCTCCGCTCTGTAGGATTTGAGGTCCCCCCCGTTCCCTAGGACAGTTAGGAGATTTTGAGCTAAGTCTCCTTCAAATCTGCTGGGTGTGACATTTCAGCTCTCTGTTCAGTGTACCACCTCATCCTTCCTTTTCAGACCTTCCTCCCAGGGGAGGGACGCAGACTTCCTCTCCCTTAGCTGACTGCGTTCGCAAGACTCCTGCATTTTCACTTACTTCCCCCCTTCTTCAGTCTAGCCCTGCCTCCTCCTCAGACATGCCACTTAAGAATAATAATGGTCCTATGCCTGCGTGAGGTTGATATACCCCGTCACATCCTTATTATCAGCACACACAGCTCAGCCCAAGCAATTGTAAATCAGTAAAAGACTGTCCACAGCAAATGCAGTTCTACTTTAACAATATCAGTAGAAACTAGAAAGCTCAAGTCACACAGTTCACCTGATTCTAGAGAGATGCAGTGACTTGGCCTCAGAAATACAAACGGCTTTTCACCAGTTAATGCAGTTTGTTTCCTTTTTTGCAGCTATTAGTCACTTCCACCTTCAGAAATATCAGGCATTAAAACTGGCAGGACAGAGTTTGCATTAGAAAGGGGAACTCTGACAGCAAAAGGAAAAAGCGCTTTCAGAAGAACTTAAATAAGAAAAAAATTCCAGTTACGCCTTTTGAAACAAAGATTAATGCAAACCAAATATTTTAAACTGATGTTATTACTTCAGTGTTATCATAGTCACACCACTGCAAAGAAATGCTAGGCTTAATTAATACCTTTGTTCACTTAAAGGATTATTGGAGCATATGTTTATGATTTAGTCTGCCTCATCTGCCCGGAGCTATCCCCAGAACATGCCTCTCTGTTTTATACTCTTGATTTTAAAAACTTTTCAACAACAGGATTTTCTCATCCCTCCCCAGCGGGCAGTTTAACAGCCCCATACATCTCACTGCCACCAAAATGCAGTTCGTTACCTACTGGGGATCCCACATTTCCTATCTGTTCTTTCTTCTGTGTGAAGCACAACAGTCAGGTGCCTCCTGTTTTACTATGCTTGCAGACAAACAGCAGGCAAAAAGGGAAAAGGAGCAGGGCTCTACCCAAGGACCATTTCTTATCCTACAAACTCCAGCCTTCAAGGTTTATTTTTGATAGCAACAAACGCAAGTGCTTGGAACAGAAGAAGAAACAGTTTAATAGATCCTGAAAAGGAAGTGCTTTCCAAAGCAGGCCTGGAAGGAAAGGTGATGTAGGGGTTGAAAGACAGCTGAGGCACAGTGCTGTCTAACTGTGGCAATAGACAACTCACAGAGACACATAACTTTCCGAGAAGCACCTGTGCAACAAGGAAACCATCCAACGTCCTGCCTCATTACAAATCCATCACAGCAAGTATGTCCTCAAACCAGAGGAAGTGACTCACGAGACCAAACTGATGGTTTTTTCCCAGGAAACAGCACTGACATTCAGGAATGCAGGTTTCATCTGAAAGAGCCTACAAGGAGCAGCAGAAACAGTTTTTGGAAGTCAGCTTTAGGAGGCCAGGAGAGATGGAGAGGAAGGACAGAGTGCACTAATGATAGCTCTTTTGTCTCAAATACAGCATCTTGTTACACATGAGCAAAATATATGAAAGTTTGTATCTTCCCAATGAGCACTTCTCAAAATTAAATCCTAGCATGCACTGTGCTGAGTGAAGAGAAGGCAGTTTCTCAGCACATCCCTACTTCACCACAATTTCGCTGCCATGTAGACAGGAAAAGACAAAGACCTATTTCTGATCCACTCATATTCTCTGGGTATTGTTACGGTTTGACTCAACCCAAAGGTCCATTAACAACCATGCCACAAATGGGGAAGCGCTCTGCTAATCCTGACACGTTTATTCTATTTTCTATAGACTTAAAGAAGGTAACCCTCAGGTATGATCTTCCCTGATCATACACTGTCTTTTCCCAAGCTTACCACCACGTTGTAGTCATCACACTTCCTCCACGAGTTTGGAAAGAACACAGCTTGATCTATTCCAGAACGCATCTTTAAGTGATGGTACGCTCAAAAGGCACTTTGTGCATTAAAAATCACTAAAGGAAAGCAAGTTTCCAAATAGAAAGTATCTTCACCCCCCTGCTCCTCCCAACACACACACCTTTCCACCATAAGCTCTAACCATAGTAACAAAAATTTTTTAATTCAGTTTTTTAAAATTCCTTTACTAAGTATGAGGTGATCTAGTTCCACTCTTGCTCTCTATTCTACATAGGGTCAGCTATGAGGGTACAACAGGACTTTATCCACTCTGGCCTTGAACACCTGTGAGGACAGACATCGCACAACCCCTTGGGGCAACCTCTTCCAACACTTGCCTGTCCTCGCAGCAGAGAAGGTTTTAATTACATCTGGCTTGAACTTCTTGTTTCAACTTATATTTGTTATCCCTCATCCAACCACCACGTACCAGTGTGAAGTGGCTCGCTCTGTCTTCTTGATAACTTCCTCTTAAGCACTGGGAGGTTACTATAGGTCCCATTGAAGTCTTCTCTTCTCCAGGCTGCCAAGCCCAGTCCCCTCAGTGTCTAACCCTCATACCGTGTCAAGACCCTGAGTGTAGTGAAAGGCCTTTAAAGGCTCTGATCAGCCTCACCTGATGCCTCCACCCCCACTCTCTGCCCATTTAAGCTCTGTCTTCAGCCTTCAATCCCCACACAAGCCATGTTGTAGGTGTGCCTGTCTCCAGCCACACCTGTACATGGTCATGGACCTTGTTGATCCAGGCCCTGGCGACGTTGTGACCTCCTCTCTTGACCTCAGACCTGCTGCATTACTACGGACCTGCTCAGTTAGAACCGGACTGTGTCTGACCCCAATTACCATCACCAGGCCTGATCCTGACCTCATGATTCATGTCTCAACTTGATCTTGGACCTGAGTTATCACCACAAACCCACCTGGCAATCTAGACTCCAGCTTGGCACTGGCTGCCCCACTCGGTACCATGGGCTGGGACCCTGGCTGGTGGGGTACCAGCTGGGTTACCACACTCGGCTCCTTATCAAGGGCCACATGCTCCAGCCCCCTGATGGTCCTAGTGGCCCTCCACTGGACTAGCTCCAGTTCATCCATTCCTTGTCTGAGTGCAGAGGTCTGGATGCAGTATTCTAGACTCTGTCTAACAAATGCTAAGTACAGGGAGATAATCACTTCCCTCCATATAGTGGCTGCAGTCATTTTTAACATGGCCCTGCATACCATTGGCTGCCTTTGCTCCCAGGGCACACTGCTGGCTCATGCCCAGCTTCTTCAAAGCCTTCTCATCATCATTTTATGCGTCAATAAGCATAGTGACATTCTTGCAGCGTAGAAAACTAATGGGGCATCAATCACCCGCAAATAGCACAACACTGAAACACGACAAAAGTGAAACACTGAGATGGGTTTTGATTTGTCAAACTCAAGTGCAACAGGAAGGTTAACGTTCTGCTTCTAAAACAAGCCGATTCTTCTGATCGAGGCCCAAGCAACTCCACACCAGCTGTCTCAGAGTGATACTGAGATAAAGCCTTGAATTCTCTAGTGCAAACCTGCTAGTTTAACATGGGCCATAAATGTGAAAGTAACACCTCCAAGCCATGCTGCAGCCTCAGTGTTGTTTTGATGCTTCATTTCGTGCTGTTCCCACCTTTCACTTCTTTATTGCAACGGTTTAGTTTGTGCATTTAGGGAGGGAGGAGTTAAACAAAAATAACCCACAGTTGCATTGGGAATATCCTCATGGACAGGCTGAGGTTTGGCATGCTTTGGATGAAAGTAACTTAAAAAAGCAAGCAAAGCAAAGATTTGTGAGATATGCATCTCTACTGCCTATAATAGCCACAATAACTAAGATAACACTGATATTCCCAGTTAACCCGTTAACCTTCTCAAGAGAGACCAAGAGGATCATTCCAACCTCAGAGCTTTGTCTGGATAGTGCAAATGATGCTGCTTTATTTATATTCCGACCCCAAGGTCTTCTCATACAGCTTTATTCATGAGAACTAGTTTTAAATGAAGTGTAGATGCCCAAAATCAAATTTGCCCTAAGTTCTACAGCCCCGTTATAGAAAAGGCTTTGTCTGGAGGATTTGAAATTTGAACAGTACAGGTCTAAATATGTGAAACGGAAAGACACAGAGTCAGAAGCTACATTAGCTCCATCACTTTTCATTCTTGGAGCTCAGAAAAAAAACATAAAATGGAAGCAAAAACCATAGAACTGTGAGGACTGACTCTTTTCCTTGGTGTTATTACATTGATAATTTATCTTTTGGTATTTTTTAAGTTATTGAATGCTAACTTTGACCCCATATTCTCTGCTAACTCATATGAATGCATTTCTTCAGTGGTTGTTTATCCTCTGCCGTTATGCACGCTGACTATAAAGAACTTCATCTATCAACTTAAACAAACGATTAAAACTACCTGTGCCACCCGTTACCACGAACTCTGCGACAGTATTATGTTAAGTTTTGGCATCCACAGGGAAAATTTAGGCATATCTAGGAATAACAGCACAAACAAGCCTCATCATTTGACTCTCGTGGCTGCTCTGGAGATGATCCAACTTTTTCCCACCCAAATCCCAGCTGACTTACCCCAAAACCTTTAAAATAAGCCCAGTGCAATCAGGTAGGAAAATCAGATTGCCCCCCTTTTCCTAGCCCTGTTTTCCAAACCACACAAAACTAGGAGTAAAAGCATAGGGAAAAAAAAAGAGAGTGGATAGAAGGACTAAGTGAAGAAAAGAGGCTTCATTCACCCTGGTAGCCTAGTCCTCCCACCATGGTACCCCCACACCACGGGCCTTCCCCTCTGCCCACCCCAAATCTCCGCAGCTGAGAGCGGCGGGACCTCCCGGGCAGGAGGAGGGGTGACGGGCCGACACCCCCAGATTCAGTAACAAAACTTTCCAAAAAAAAAAAAAAAAAAGCTTGAACAGGAAAAAGCTAAAGCTGGGGGGGGAAGAGTCACTGTTTTCACCACACACATACCCCCCCACACACGCACACCGGGTCTTACCCGCGCCTCCCTAAGCCGAGCCGAGCCGGGCCGGGCCAGGCCGGGGCGGATGGGGCCGAACGTGGGGCTACAGCAGGACACGGATCCAGCTCCTACCAGCGGAAACGGGAGGAGGGGCTCGGACACGGCGCTACCGAGCGGGGAGGAGCTGGGGGCGCTGCCCAGGGGAGGCTCCAGCCCCGCGGAGGAGGAGAAGGGAAAAAGGGAGGGCCGCCGGCCCGATCCTGTCAGGGCGCCGGGAGCGGGAGGCCGACCGCCATCCCGCGCCGCATCCCCCTTGGCGCAGCTGGGCCCGCTCGGCCGGGGCCCGCCCCGCTGCCTCTGCCCCCAACCGCGGGAGCTCCCCGGGACCCCAGGCCCACGTCCAGCCTGCACCCGCCCAGAATTCGGGGCCTGCGCCGGGGCTGACACCTGGGATTCCCCAGCAGAAAAGGACCCGGGGGTGTTGGTGGATCCATACAGACACCAATGAAGCCCTACAGACCCCTACGAACCCCCACAGACCCTCACAACCCCCTACAGACCCCTGCACAACCCTGCAGACCCCTACAGATCCCTACAAAACCCTGCAGACTCCTATGAACCCCTGCACACCCCTACAGACCCCTATGAAAGCTTGCAGACCCCTACAGATCCCTACGAACCCCTGCAGACCACTGCACAACCCTGCGAAACTCTGCGAACCCCTGCAGATCTCTACGAACCGCTACGAAGCCCTACAGACCCCTGGAGACCCCTACGAGCCCCTGCCGACCCCTACAGACCCCTACAGAACCCAAAAGACCCCTACAAAGCCCTAGAAAGCCCTACAGACCCCCATAGAACCCTACAGACCCGTGCAGACCCCTGCGAACTCCTACAGATCCCTACAGACCCTTGCAGACCCCTACAGACCCATACGAACCCCTACAATTACCTGCAGACCCCTACAAACCCCTATGAACCTCTGCAGACTCCTGCAGAACCCTCAAGACCCTTATGAACCCCTACAGACCCCTGAAGACACCTATGAACCCCTACAGACCCCTATGAAGTCCTACAGACCCCAACAGACCCCTATGGACCCCTGTAGACCCCTACGGACACCCACAGGGGTTCGTAAGTGTCTGCAGGGGTATGTAGGGATCTGTAGAGGTCTTTAGGGGTCTCTAGGGGTTCGTAGGAGTCTGTATGGGTCTGCAGGGGTCCGTAAGGGTCTTTAGAGGTTTGCAGGGGTCTGTAGGGTTCCATAGGGGTCTGCAGGGCTCCGTAGGGGTCTGTAGTGCTCCGCAGGGTGCTTTAGGGGTCTCTAGGGGTTCGTAGAGGTCTGCAGGGCTCTGCAGAGTTCTCTAGGAGTCTGCAGGGGTCTGTAGGGGTCTGCAGAGGTCTACAGGGGTCTGCAGGAGTCTGAAGGGGTTCGTAGGGGTCTATAGGTGTCATATAGGTCTGTAGGGGTCTGCAGGGGTCTGCAGTAATTTGTAGGGGTTCGTGGGGGTCTGCAGGGGTCTGTAGCCATCTGTAGGAGTCTCTATGGGACTGTAGGGGTCTGCAGGGGTCTGCAGTAATTTGTAGGGGTTCGTGGGGGTCTGCAGGGGTCTGTAGCCATCTGTAGGAGTCTCTATGGGACTGTAGGGGTCTGCAGGGGTTTCGTAGGGGTTTGTAGGAGTCTGCAGGGGTTTGTAGAGCAGGGGTTCGTAGGGGTCTGTAGGATACCATAGGGGTCTGCAGTGCTTCATAGGGGTTCTTAGGGATCTGTAGGGGTCTGTAGGCATCTGCAGGGGTTTCATAGGGGTTTGTAGGAGTCTGCAGGGGTTTGTAGAGGTCTGTTGGGTTTCGTAGGGGTCTATAGGGCTCCACAGGGGTCTGGGGGGGGGCGGTATAGGAGTTCACTGGAGTCTGGGGGTTCCGTGGGGGGTACTTGCTGGAGAGCAGGCAGTGCCCTGATTCCCCCAGATACTTTAAGGAAAATTGAAGAACTGCAAATGCCCCAATCAAGGAAAGAATTGCAACAATTAATGGGAACTTTAGGATACTGGAGGAAGCCTGTGCCTGGATTTTCTCTTAATTTCTCCCTTTTACGGAAAGGTAAATCCTGGGAGGGGAGGTCAGAACACAGCGAGGCAGCAATAACTCTGATTGAAGAATTAAAACCATCTCAGTCACTGGGACCAGGACACCCCCGCCACCCTATCATAGCCCAAGGGGGTTTTTGGGAACACTAATATGTTCCCAGCTGGTCCCGATGGGCCGAAAAGACCCTCTATTGTTGAGCTCAATTGCGTTTAAAGAGGCAGAACAAGAGTGCTCTGAATGCAAAGAAAGAATTTTTGTCTTTAGTCCCCCGTTCCCTGAGCAGTTAAGTTGAGAAAATTCATCAGGGCCAACCTGTGCCAAGTAGAGGACCCTTTAATTTACTAGAAGCATCCTCAAGGGAACTGCTCCCCCCGAAGGAGTCGCACAGAGACCTCCCATCAGAAACTGGTCTGCTGATCTGACAGGAGTTGCAGAAAATCGAGAGTTAACTGAAGGACGGACACTTTAGCTTTCCAAATGGCAGATGCCCGTAAACACTGAGCCTTTAGCATCGCAGCAGCCTTTTCAACCTGCCCCCGTTCTGGATACACTGCCTCTCCTTGAGAATACCCCAACAGAAACCCTTTGGGTTACAGAGGCTTCTGCAAAAAGAGTAAGTGGCACTGGTGAGACCTCACCTCGAGTACTGTGTTCAGTTTTGGGCCCCTCACTACAGGAAAGACATTGAAGTGCTGGAGCATGTCCAGAGGAGAGCCACCAAGCTGGTGAGGGGTCTGGAGAACAAGTCCTATGAGGAGAGGCTGAGGGAACTGGGCATGTTTAGTTTGGAGAAGAGGAGGCTGAGGGGAGACCTCATTGCCCTCTACAACTACCTGAAAGGAGGCTGTAGGAGGCAGGTGTTGGCCTCTTCTCCCTAAGGACGAACGACAAGACCAGAGGAAATGGTCTGAAGTTGCAGCAGGGGAGATTTAGATTAGATATTAGAAAGAACTACTTTCCTGAGAGAGTGGTCAGGCACTGGAACAGCCTGCCCAGGGAGGTGGTGGAGTCACCATCCCTGGAGGTATTTAAGAAACGTATAGACATGGCTCTTCAGGGCATGCTCTAGTGCCCAAGGTTATTGGTTTATGGCGAGGTGTTGAGTGTGGGGTTTAGTTGGTGGGTGCGGTGTTTTTCGTGGGCGTTTGGTGTGGTGTGGTTTTTGGGGGGGGTTTTTTGTATTGTTTTGTTTTGTTTTGTTTTGTTTTTTGGTTTTTGTTTTGTTTTTTGTTTTTTTTTGGTTTTGTTTGTTTTTGTTTTGGGGTTTTTTTTTTGTGGTTGGACTCGATGATCTCAGAGGTCCCTTCCAACCACTAAGATTCTGTGATTCTGTGATTCTGTGAAATGGCAGTATAAGGCTGTCACCTTAGATATTCCCTCTGGCAAGCAATTAAGAGAGGAAGGTGAAGATGGGAGCCTTTCTAAAGTAGTCCCTCAACTAAATAATTGATAGGGGCCCACTGGAAGCCCCAGAAGCCCAGCATTCTTGGTCAAAACTGAGCTCAGCGCTCGCTCCATCCACCGCTGAAACAATATCTGACCACATTCCAGCCAGGACAGTTTGTGATGGCCAATTTCCCAGCTGTAGGTATTGTGCCTATGGCTTTAATTCAACCTGGTGGCCCACCTGCCTGGGAAGTTACCCAGAGCAGTGGGCCAAAAGATAGAATTAGCGCATGGTGGGGTTTTTTTCCTTCTTTTTAAGGGGGTTGACCTGTTGGGACTCTCCCCACCCCCAAATAAGCTTTTGTTTCTTTTTCCCCTTTGAGCACTACAGGATGCCAAACGGAACTGCTGTTTTGGTGCTGCTACTCCAGACCTCGAGGATGCTGCTCCTGACCTGTGGGGAGCAAACGCCAGAATGGCCACGGTCTCCAGCTGGGGTTAAGTGCACCAGGAGTAGGGGAACACACTCCAGTGAGGGAGATTTCAATCTTTCCACTGCAGTCAGTCATGCACAGAGGCAAAGTCTGCTCAGAAAATGAACTGAGCTGGGACACAGACGGAGCTGACAAAGTTTTCCGACTACAGGGAATGGCCGGGATAAGAATTCCAATAGGGTGCCAGCCGGTCAGTGAGGGTCTCCCCGTGAGAAAGCATCTCCCATCTCAGTGTACAACACAATATCAAACACGGCAATCAAAGGTACGAAACCTTGAGCCTCTGAAAAACGGGACTGTTGGTACAAATTTTCCATAGTACCACCTGTTTGTGTCGTCTGTCTCTGGGCTCACCCTAGCGTGGGACTATCATTTAAATCCAAAATTGACATTACCGAGCCTCACACGACAACACCCACCCCAATTGTAAAGAAGGAGGAAACTCTATCCCCAAAAATTCCCACAACTGGACCACATGTGACCAAAAATACAGGCCAACACCAAGCGTTATTCAGTCCCTCATGGTCTCTTAAAGGAGTGGAATGGCTGCTGCAAATTAACATCTCTGCCATCAAACCAGCCTTCTTGTCATTCTTGAGCACATCCCGTGCAGGATGGTTAGCAGGGTTGGGTGGGTGAACGCTCACATCTCCAAGAGGAACAAAGAGGCATGCGACTGGTGTCGTAGGGACAGGACAAGGAGCCTGTAATAGTAGAAAGGCTGAAGCACTTGGCAATAAAGCGAGCACAACACCCAATGATTTCAACAGATTGGAACACCCCTTGGGATCTTCTCTCTTAGCCCTGGGAACTCACCAATGGCTCTCACCTGATGTATTGCCCGGGTGGGAAGGAATGAAGAAGAGGGATCACCAATTGATTGCGGACGCGCTTGATGCAGCCCAAACCAAGGTTTCTCTTAGTTGTACCCAAGCTCGGCTGGGGATGCAATCCACAGTAGAGGCAATTAGACAAGAGGGTGCAGAAGGTTCCTTACCCACTGAAATTCCAAAGGCAATCTGGGGTAACGGAGTGGGATTTGCAAGGCAATACCAATCCTGGTGGCATTTGGTCAGTTTTAGTGATGACTCCATCCACAGGAAAGCTACAGCTTTTGTCCTAACGACACGCGATGCTTCGGTACACACCATATACCCAGTCATTGCAGTAGGATTAAATCCCAATGGAACTGTTCTCTATCCATTAGAACAGGGAGCGTGGGCCCAATGGAAGGGGAACCAAAGGCAGAGTGTGGAGGTTCACGTGTGTGTTGTAGGGGAACAATAAGGATTTCTTTGTGAGAGCGACACCATCAAAGCCCAAGGCGTTTGTCTTGATACTGAACAGAACGTTTGTCGTTTTGAAAGTCATCTGGATGAAACCCCCGAAACTGCACTTGTATCTCTTGGAAAAGGATGTGTTTGTGTGAGAACCGTGAGTCTCTGAGCACAACCAACCATTGCAGACCCCTGCAGACCCCTACAAACCCCTGCAGAACCTGAACAGAACGTTTGTCGTTTTGAAAGTCATCTGGATGAAACCCCCGAAACTGCACTTGTATCTCTTGGAAAAGGATGTGTTTGTGTGAGAACCGTGAGTCTCTGAGCACAACCAACCATTGCAGACCCCTGCAGACCCCTACAAACCCCTGCAGAACCCTGTAGACCCCTATGAAGACTTGAAGACCCCTGCAGAAACCTGCAGACCTCTCCAGACCCCTACGAAGCCCTGCAGACCCCTACCGACCGTTGCAGACCCCTGCAGACTCCTACAGAAACCTACAGACCCCAAAGAGCCCTGCAGACCCTGCAGACACTTACGAAGCCCTACAGACCCCTACGAATCCCTGAAGAACCCTGCAGACCTCTACATACCCGTACAGACCCCTAGAGACCCCTACAAACCCCTGCAGATCCCTCCAGACTACTGCAGAAGAGTGTGACCAGCAGGTCAAGGGAGGCCATCCTGCCCCTCTGCTCTGCCCTGGGGAGGCCCCATCTGGAGCACTCTGTCCAGTTCTGGGCTCCTCAGTTGAAGAAGGACAGGGAACTGCTGGAGAGGGTACAGCAAAGGGCCACAAAGATGATGAGGGGCCTGGAGCCTCTCCCTTATGAGGAGAGGCTGAGGGACTTGGGTCTTTTTAGTCTGGAGAAGAGAAGACTGAGAGGGGATCTGATCAATGCTTATAAATACTTAAAGGAAGGGCGTCAAGAGGATGGGGCTGGTCTTATTTCAGTGGTGCCCAGGGATAGGACAAGAGGAACTGGGCACAAACTTGAATATAAGAAGTTCCACCTAAACACGAGGAGGAACTTCTTTACTGTGAGAGTGGTAGAGCCCTGGAAGAGGCTGCCCAGAGAGGTGGTGGAGTCTCCTTCTCTGGAGACATTCAAAAACCGCCTGGACAAGATCCTGTGCAACCTGCTCTGGGTGGACCCACTCCAGTGGGGGGACTGGACTTGATGATCTCCAGAGGGCCCTTCCAACCCCATATGATTCTATGATTCTATGAAGGAAATTGCATGAGGGCTGGAACAGGCAGGTGTATCATCAGTAATGGACTGTAGCCAGTTGGTGCCATTCATACCTACGTGGCCGACCGCGGGGGCTGGTTGGTTTGCAGAGAAGAGGTTGATTCGATCCCAGGTGGATTGGTCACCTTGTGGTGGCTAGCAATGGGGAAGAGCACAACTGCACCTGCATGGCTTTTTTTGCACCTGCTCTGTAGTACAGAGCAGGGATTTTGAGATGTTCTGTTTTCTAGGTGTTTGAGGTACTTGGCTTGTCTTTCTCCAAGCTTCACTGATTCTGATTACCAGCCATGCAGATCTTGTGGAATGCTGATGGCTTCTGTGTTCTGTGTTGTTGTTTGGAAGTCAGTTCTTCAAAGCGTTTGTTTGTGCACAGGAAGAAGATGTAGATTTTTGCTTAATGGGTGCCAAAAGTGCTTTTGTACTTCACTAGCCACTTTTGGCTCCTGCACACAGGTTACCAACACTAGCCCTACACAGTTCTGAGGTGCAGAGTCTGCAAAACTGGGGGAGGTGTGCATCTTCAGAATGATATTCATTATATCTAAAAAATAAATGGACATCTTTTCCCATAACAAGAACCAAACCCTCTTTCTCCAGCTCTGACTTCATGGCATCATCTTTGCTATCCTCCTCACCCACATCCTTTTCCTCCCAGGCTTCCAATCCCAGGTGATGACTTAGATGCAGGCCATGGGCCGCAAAGCATGGTCTTCATGTCAGAGGCAGTATCACGTCAGCTGCTCCACAGTTATGTCTGGTGAAGACTCATCCCTGTGGAGGACCTCCTGCAGGCAGATAGAAACCTGCACTTGGACAGTTACAACGCGTCAAACGGCGTTCCCAAATAATGGGAAATCAGTTAGTTCCCATTCAACATTAAATTGATTGTCCAGACCCACTGGGACTCCAGTGGAACAGAGCTATGTGTTGTAAGGCTAGTCCTGGTGCAGTTTGTGCTTAAATGAGCACAAAGATCAGAGGACACCACTGACTGGAAGGTAGCCAATGTTGTTCCAATCTACAAGAAGGGTATAAAGGAAGACCTAGAAAACTACAGACCTGTCAGTCTAACCTCAATACCTGGAAAAATTATGGAGAAGATCATACTGGGGGCTCTTGAAAGGCATTTTAAGAACAAAGCGATAATCGGGCACAGTCAACATAGGTTCCCAGAGGGCAGGGCTCAAAGGGTTATAGTGAATGGAGCTATGGCTGGCTGGCAACCAGGCACCAGCAGTGCTCCTCAGGGTTCAATTCTAGGACCAGTTCTGTTCAATATTTTTATCAGTGATCTGGATGCACGTGCTGAATGCACCATTAGCAAATTTGCCGATGATGCCAAACTGGGAGGTGCTGTTGACTCTCTGGAGGGAGAAGTGGCCTCGCAGAAGGATCCAGACATGCTCAAGCACTGAGCAATCAGCAGTGGGATGAAATATAAGAAGAACAAATGCCAGATTCTGCATGTGGGATGGAGTAACACTGGGCACAGGTATAAACTGGGAGAAGAAGGGCTGGAGAACAGCCCAGGAGAAAGGGACCTGGTGGTTGACAGCAGGCTCATGCCCACTCAGCAGTGTGCCCTGGCAGCCAAGAGGGCAAACTGCATCCTGGGGTGCATCAAACAGCATAACCAGCCAGTCAAAAGAGGTGAGGACTCACCTTGAGTATTGCGTGCAGTTCTGGGCCCCACAATTTAAGAAGGATGTTCAGGTCCATGAAGAGAAAGGCAACAAAGCTGGTGAAAGGGCTGGAAAGCATGTCCTATGAGGAGCAGCTGAGGACTCCAGGTTTGCCTCGTTTGGAGAAAAGGAGGCTGAGGGGCAACCTCATTCCTCTCTGTGGCTTCCTGAGGAGGGGGAGGTGGAGAGGGAGGAGCTGATCTCTTTTCCCTGATATCCAGTGACAGGACATGGGGGAATGGTTCAAAGCTGCATCAGGGGTGGTTTAGACATGACATTAGAAAGCATTCCTTTACTGAGAGGGTGGTCAAACGCTGGAACAGGCTGCCTAGAGAGGTGGTCGATGCCCCGTGCCTGTCAGTGGTTAAGAGGCATTTGGAAAATTCCCTTAATAATTTGCTTTGACTTTCAGTCAGCCCTGAATTGGTCAGGCAGTTGAACTAGATGATTGTTGTAGGTCCCTTCCAGTTGGAACTATTCTATATTCTGGTCTTCTGATTGAAATCTCTGTTGAGAGGAAAATCCTCAGGATCAGTCACGTGCAAGGCCAAATAAAACCTTTTGTAGGGCCTGGCATCGCCTTTTCCACCGGTACTAAAATCTTCATCCTCCAGTGTATGTCTCCATTTTATTGAGTGAGTGGCACCATGAGATTTTCATCTGACTCATGTTTATCTGTCACTGATGGTTTTTTTGTGCATGTGTCCTTTGGCAATTAGTTCCATCATGCTGTCCAATTTTGAATCATGCTCTGATTATGCACCACTCAGGCACTGATTATCTTTCTGGTAATTTACCTTTCATTTGCCATCTTTCTCTCGTTCTTCTAAGAACCTTTTAAATTGTATTTCAAATCACATTTAGTATTCTCCCAGTTCAAGCCTAGTGTTTCAACGGTGTTCAAGTTGCTCAAGTTCTCTATAGATACAGCTTGCAAAATCTCCTGTAGTGCTATCTGCAGATTCATTTACCTTACTTTCTCCCTCCTCCAGATTACTGATTATGATGTTGAAAGATCTTTTTCAGTACACCTTCCCCTCACTTAACACAGTCATCTGTCACCTTTGTTAATGGTCTTTTAGTTGTTTGCTTTCCATCCAACTGCTGCCAGCAGCAGCAATGTGAACTCATACTTCAGACAACAATTTTTGGCGCATCCCATATCAAAATTTTACCATAATAAACTTGTCTAACTAACTCAATTTATAAGTTAAATTTTAATAGTTCATTCTTCACTGTTGCTGGAATATGAATTCCGAGGCATCAACTCACCTCGCTGCAACACAGAGTCAGAAAAAGATTGTGTTAAATCCTAAGGTATGAAGTATTATACTAAGTATTACAAACCTAGAGGCAGCGTTATAGGCTTGAATAAGTTTTGCAGAGGCTTTAGAAAACAGTTGAGAGTAAGAAACTCCAT
>NW_015090825.1:1815963-1886188 GCF_001431845.1 Calidris pugnax
TTTAGTTTGGAGAAGAGGAGGCTGAGGGGAGACCTTATTGCCCTCTACAACTACCTGAAAGGAGGTTGTAGAGAGGTGGATGTTGGCCTCTTCTCCAGAGGAGGTCTAGAGTTGCAGCAGGGGAGGTTTAGATTAGATATTAGGAAGAATTACTTTACTGAGAGAGTAGTCAGGCACTGGAACAGCCTGCCCAGGGAGGTGGTGGAGTCCCCATCCCTGGAGGTATTTAAGAAACGTATAGACATGGCTCTTCAGGGCATGCTCGAGTGCCCAAGGTTATTGGTTTATGGCGAGGTGTTCAGTGTGGGGTTTAGTTGGTGGGTGCGGTGTTTTTCATGGGCGTTTGGTGTGGTGTGGTTTTTTGGGGGGGGGGGTTGTATTTTTTTGTTTTGTTTTGTTTTTTGTTTTTTTTTGGTTTTGTTTGTTTTTGTTTTGGGGTTTTTTTTTTGTGGTTGGACTCGATGATCTCAGAGGTCCCTTCCAACCACTAAGATTCTGTGATTCTGTGATTCTGTGAAATGGCAGTATAAGGCTGTCACCTTAGATATTCCCTCTGGCAAGCAATTAAGAGAGGAAGGTGAAGATGGGAGCCTTTCTAAAGTAGTCCCTCAACTAAATAATTGATAGGGGCCCACTGGAAGCCCCAGAAGCCCAGCATTCTTGGTCAAAACTGAGCTCAGCGCTCGCTCCATCCACCGCTGAAACAATATCTGACCACATTCCAGCCAGGACAGTTTGTGATGGCCAATTTCCCAGCCGTAGGTATTGTGCCTATGGCTTTAATTCAACCTGGTGGCCCACCTGCCTGGGAAGCTACCCAGAGCAGTGGGCCAAAAGATAGAATTAGCGCATGGTGGGGTTTTTTTCCTTCTTTTTAAGGGGGTTGACCTGTTGGGACTCTCCCCAATCCCAAAATAAGCTTTTGTTTCTTTTTCCCCTTTGAGCACTACAGGATGCCAAATGGAACTGCTGTGTTGGTGCTGCTACTCCAAACCTCAAGGATGCTGCTCCTGACCTGTGGGGAGCAAACGCCAGAATGGCCACGGTCTCCAGCTGGGGTTAAGTGCACCAGGAGTAGGGGAACACACTCCAGTGAGGGAGATTTCAATCTTTCCACTGCAGTCAGTCATGCACACAGGCAAAGTCTGCTCAGAAAATGAACTGAGCTGGGACACAGACGGAGCTGACAAAGTTTTCCGACTACAGGGAATGGCCGGGATAAGAATTCCAATAGGGTGCCAGCCGGTCAGTGAGGGTCTCCCCGTGAGAAAGCATCTCCCATCTCAGTGTACAACACAATATCAAACACGGCAATCAAAGGTACGAAACCTTGAGCCTCTGAAAAACGGGACTGTTGGTACAAATTTTCCATAGTACCACCTGTTTGTGTCGTCTGTCTCTGGGCTCACCCTAGCGTGGGACTATCATTTAAATCCAAAATTGACATTACCGAGCCTCACACGACAACACCCACCCCAATTGTAAAGAAGGAGGAAACTCTATCCCCAAAAATTCCCACAACTGGACCACATGTGACCAAAAATACAGGCCAACACCAAGCGTTATTCAGTCCCTCATGGTCTCTTAAAGGAGTGGAATGGCTGCTGCAAATTAACATCTCTGCCATCAAACCAGCCTTCTTGTCATTCTTGAGCACATCCCGTGCAGGATGGTTAGCAGGGTTGGGTGGGTGAACGCTCACATCTCCAAGAGGAACAAAGAGGCATGCGACTGGTGTCGTAGGGACAGGACAAGGAGCCTGTAATAGTAGAAAGGCTGAAGCACTTGGCAATAAAGCGAGCACAACACCCAATGATTTCAACAGATTGGAACACCCCTTGGGATCTTCTCTCTTAGCCCTGGGAACTCACCAATGGCTCTCACCTGATGTATTGCCCGGGTGGGAAGGAATGAAGAAGAGGGATCACCAATTGATTGCGGACGCGCTTGATGCAGCCCAAACCAAGGTTTCTCTTAGTTGTACCCAAGCTCGGCTGGGGATGCAATCCACAGTAGAGGCAATTAGACAAGAGGGTGCAGAAGGTTCCTTACCCACTGAAATTCCAAAGGCAATCTGGGGTAACGGAGTGGGATTTGCAAGGCAATACCAATCCTGGTGGCATTTGGTCAGTTTTAGTGATGACTCCATCCACAGGAAAGCTACAGCTTTTGTCCTAACGACACGCGATGCTTCGGTACACACCATATACCCAGTCATTGCAGTAGGATTAAATCCCAATGGAACTGTTCTCTATCCATTAGAACAGGGAGCGTGGGCCCAATGGAAGGGGAACCAAAGGCAGAGTGTGGAGGTTCACGTGTGTGTTGTAGGGGAACAATAAGGATTTCTTTGTGAGAGCGACACCATCAAAGCCCAAGGCGTTTGTCTTGATACTGAACAGAACGTTTGTCGTTTTGAAAGTCATCTGGATGAAACCCCCGAAACTGCACTTGTATCTCTTGGAAAAGGATGTGTTTGTGTGAGAACCGTGAGTCTCTGAGCACAACCAACCATTGCAGACCCCTGCAGACCCCTACAAACCCCTGCAGAACCCTGTAGACCCCTATGAAGACTTGAAGACCCCTGCAGAAACCTGCAGACCTCTCCAGACCCCTACGAAGCCCTGCAGACCCCTACCGACCGTTGCAGACCCCTGCAGACTCCTACAGAAACCTACAGACCCCAAAGAGCCCTGCAGACCCTGCAGACACTTACGAAGCCCTACAGACCCCTACGAATCCCTGAAGAACCCTGCAGACCTCTACATACCCGTACAGACCCCTAGAGACCCCTACAAACCCCTGCAGATCCCTCCAGACTACTGCAGAAGAGTGTGACCAGCAGGTCAAGGGAGGCCATCCTGCCCCTCTGCTCTGCCCTGGGGAGGCCCCATCTGGAGCACTCTGTCCAGTTCTGGGCTCCTCAGTTGAAGAAGGACAGGGAACTGCTGGAGAGGGTACAGCAAGGGGCCACAAAGATGATGAGGGGCCTGGAGCCTCTCCCTTATGAGGAGAGGCTGAGGGACTTGGGTCTTTTTAGTCTGGAGAAGAGAAGACTGAGAGGGGATCTGATCAATGCTTATAAATACTTAAAGGAAGGGCGTCAAGAGGATGGGGCTGGTCTTATTTCAGTGGTGCCCAGGGATAGGACAAGAGGAACTGGGCACAAACTTGAATATAAGAAGTTCCACCTAAACACGAGGAGGAACTTCTTTACTGTGAGAGTGGTAGAGCCCTGGAAGAGGCTGCCCAGAGAGGTGGTGGAGTCTCCTTCTCTGGAGACATTCAAAAACCGCCTGGACAAGATCCTGTGCAACCTGCTCTGGGTGGACCCACTCCAGTGGGGGGACTGGACTTGATGATCTCCAGAGGGCCCTTCCAACCCCATATGATTCTATGATTCTATGAAGGAAATTGCATGAGGGCTGGAACAGGCAGGTGTATCATCAGTAATGGACTGTAGCCAGTTGGTGCCATTCATACCTACGTGGCCGACCGCGGGGGCTGGTTGGTTTGCAGAGAAGAGGTTGATTCGATCCCAGGTGGATTGGTCACCTTGTGGTGGCTAGCAATGGGGAAGAGCACAACTGCACCTGCATGGCTTTTTTTGCACCTGCTCTGTAGTACAGAGCAGGGATTTTGAGATGTTCTGTTTTCTAGGTGTTTGAGGTACTTGGCTTGTCTTTCTCCAAGCTTCACTGATTCTGATTACCAGCCATGCAGATCTTGTGGAATGCTGATGGCTTCTGTGTTCTGTGTTGTTGTTTGGAAGTCAGTTCTTCAAAGCGTTTGTTTGTGCACAGGAAGAAGATGTAGATTTTTGCTTAATGGGTGCCAAAAGTGCTTTTGTACTTCACTAGCCACTTTTGGCTCCTGCACACAGGTTACCAACACTAGCCCTACACAGTTCTGAGGTGCAGAGTCTGCAAAACTGGGGGAGGTGTGCATCTTCAGAATGATATTCATTATATCTAAAAAATAAATGGACATCTTTTCCCATAACAAGAACCAAACCCTCTTTCTCCAGCTCTGACTTCATGGCATCATCTTTGCTATCCTCCTCACCCACATCCTTTTCCTCCCAGGCTTCCAATCACAGGTGATGACTTAGATGCAGGCCATGGGCCGCAAAGCATGGTCTTCATGTCAGAGGCAGTATCACGTCAGCTGCTCCACAGTTATGTCTGGTGAAGACTCATCCCTGTGGAGGACCTCCTGCAGGCAGATAGAAACCTGCACTTGGACAGTTACAACGCGTCAAACGGCGTTCCCAAATAATGGGAAATCAGTTAGTTCCCATTCAACATTAAATTGATTGTCCAGACCCACTGGGACTCCAGTGGAACAGAGCTATGTGTTGTAAGGCTAGTCCTGGTGCAGTTTGTGCTTAAATGAGCACAAAGATCAGAGGACACCACTGACTGGAAGGTAGCCAACGTTGTTCCAATCTACAAGAAGGGTATAAAGGAAGACCTAGAAAACTACAGACCTGTCAGTCTAACCTCAATACCTGGAAAAATTATGGAGAAGATCATACTGGGGGCTCTTGAAAGGCATTTTAAGAACAAAGCGATAATCGGGCACAGTCAACATAGGTTCCCAGAGGGCAGGGCTCAAAGGGTTATAGTGAATGGAGCTATGGCTGGCTGGCAACCAGGCACCAGCAGTGCTCCTCAGGGTTCAATTCTAGGACCAGTTCTGTTCAATATTTTTATCAGTGATCTGGATGCACGTGCTGAATGCACCATTAGCAAATTTGCCGATGATGCCAAACTGGGAGGTGCTGTTGACTCTCTGGAGGGAGAAGTGGCCTCGCAGAAGGATCCAGACATGCTCAAGCACTGAGCAATCAGCAGTGGGATGAAATATAAGAAGAACAAATGCCAGATTCTGCATGTGGGATGGAGTAACACTGGGCACAGGTATAAACTGGGAGAAGAAGGGCTGGAGAACAGCCCAGGAGAAAGGGACCTGGTGGTTGACAGCAGGCTCATGCCCACTCAGCAGTGTGCCCTGGCAGCCAAGAGGGCAAACTGCATCCTGGGGTGCATCAAACAGCATAACCAGCCAGTCAAAAGAGGTGAGGACTCACCTTGAGTATTGCGTGCAGTTCTGGGCCCCACAATTTAAGAAGGATGTTCAGGTCCATGAAGAGAAAGGCAACAAAGCTGGTGAAAGGGCTGGAAAGCATGTCCTATGAGGAGCAGCTGAGGACTCCAGGTTTGCCTCGTTTGGAGAAAAGGAGGCTGAGGGGCAACCTCATTCCTCTCTGTGGCTTCCTGAGGAGGGGGAGGTGGAGAGGGAGGAGCTGATCTCTTTTCCCTGATATCCAGTGACAGGACATGGGGGAATGGTTCAAAGCTGCATCAGGGGTGGTTTAGACATGACATTAGAAAGCATTCCTTTACTGAGAGGGTGGTCAAACGCTGGAACAGGCTGCCTAGAGAGGTGGTCGATGCCCCGTGCCTGTCAGTGGTTAAGAGGCATTTGGAAAATTCCCTTAATAATTTGCTTTGACTTTCAGTCAGCCCTGAATTGGTCAGGCAGTTGAACTAGATGATTGTTGTAGGTCCCTTCCAGTTGGAACTATTCTATATTCTGGTCTTCTGATTGAAATCTCTGTTGAGAGGAAAATCCTCAGGATCAGTCACGTGCAAGGCCAAATAAAACCTTTTGTAGGGCCTGGCATCGCCTTTTCCACCGGTACTAAAATCTTCATCCTCCAGTGTATGTCTCCATTTTATTGAGTGAGTGGCACCATGAGATTTTCATCTGACTCATGTTTATCTGTCACTGATGGTTTTTTTGTGCATGTGTCCTTTGGCAATTAGTTCCATCATGCTGTCCAATTTTGAATCATGCTCTGATTATGCACCACTCAGGCACTGATTATCTTTCTGGTAATTTACCTTTCATTTGCCATCTTTCTCTCGTTCTTCTAAGAACCTTTTAAATTGTATTTCAAATCACATTTAGTATTCTCCCAGTTCAAGCCTAGTGTTTCAACGGTGTTCAAGTTGCTCAAGTTCTCTATAGATACAGCTTGCAAAATCTCCTGTAGTGCTATCTGCAGATTCATTTACCTTACTTTCTCCCTCCTCCAGATTACTGATTATGATGTTGAAAGATCTTTTTCAGTACACCTTCCCCTCACTTAACACAGTCATCTGTCACCTTTGTTAATGGTCTTTTAGTTGTTTGCTTTCCATCCAACTGCTGCCAGCAGCAGCAATGTGAACTCATACTTCAGACAACAATTTTTGGCGCATCCCATATCAAAATTTTACCATAATAAACTTGTCTAACTAACTCAATTTATAAGTTAAATTTTAATAGTTCATTCTTCACTGTTGCTGGAATATGAATTCCGAGGCATCAACTCACCTCGCTGCAACACAGAGTCAGAAAAAGATTGTGTTAAATCCTAAGGTATGAAGTATTATACTAAGTATTACAAACCTAGAGGCAGCGTTATAGGCTTGAATAAGTTTTGCAGAGGCTTTAGAAAACAGTTGAGAGTAAGAAACTCCATACCGTAAGGCAGCAAGGAGCCAGAGGAATACTGAAGATTTAAGTCATTGAGGAGAACACTGTGGGTTTCTTTGCACCTACAAGCTCAACTGCTCTCAATACCAGCTCCAAAATAAAACCATGATGATTTCAAGACGGCAGCAGATTCTTCCTCAGAAGCACTGCATGAAGTGGTTGAAACTACCATTATTCAGCTAAGTTCAGTGTTAGCTAGAACTTGTTTAAAGCTGGGTAAGAGAAAGCACAGCTAGTGAAACACACAAGGAAGCCCATGTGCACAATGAAGAAGAAGAGCTACTGAAAAATTAAATTATTGACACAAGTATCTAAAGCAGCAGATTGCCAAAAGCACATTGTGGGGAAAAGCTAAAGGGACCTGAAAATCGCTGGGAAGTGAAAGAGCTGAGAGTTGATGGGAAAGATATCAGTGCTTTCTCTGACCATAATAGAGTTTGGAGGAGATAATGGAGTATAATACCAGATTATATTTTAAAAACAATGCGTTCCAGGAAGGGAATCTTCATTCCTTTTCTCTACCTATCCCCAATCTAATATATCAAGTAGAGGTGATGCTTATGGCTGAGCATTTTTCATGAATTTCAGTAAGAAGATGGGAAATATTCAACGATACTTGTGAAAAAGCCCAGTGGAAATTTACACCTTCAAGTACTCAGAGGATTAATTTGAGTCCATAAAACATGGGAAGAACATTCTCCAGGAGTGGAAAATTTAAACTTTGAAGGGGGTTGAGATCTGGATGTGCAGGAAACAAAACCATCAATCTGTGAGAAGACTCTTGGAATACCTTGTAAATGAATACAACTTCAAATATAGCAATAAAACATTTTTAAGGACAAGAAGATGGTTAGGGAGCTGGAAGAGCTATGTAAGTCTGGAGGCATCTACATATGCTGTGGGAGGAGTTGTACTGTACCTCCATGGAGCCCACAGAGCCATTTAACAGGGATACTGAAAGCTGTAAAAGGGAGTACCAAGCTCATGAGGTCTTAATAGAAGTGACAATTCCTCTCTGTGTGGCTGAACCCCTTACGTTCTGGCATTCTAATGAACCCTTATTTCTGATGGTATCTTAGATGCCTCAGAGACCTGCGAGTCCTTTTCTCTATGCCAAAAATGCAAGGTTGGAAGCATCTGAAATAAGTGTGAGAGGTGTTTCCTAAGGCGTTGAGTTGTGGAAAGAGGAAACGTAACACTATATATTCAAATCCGTGCCACGGGACTGTGCCTGGCCACCCAAAAATTGCCTGTTCAGGGGCTGCCAGGGAGCATCACCCAACTCACCTCTTCCCTCAAAGCAACATGAATGGCTGGATCTTCCCCTACATCAGCAGCATTGTGGGGACCAAGATTATTGCCTGTTAGTGACTCTTGAGTAAACAACCTCAGTCTGCAAGTAAAGCAGATGGAAACATGGAAAGCTCCTCTCTTTCCACTGTATTCACTCATCCTTTTCCTGTGATTTGCTGGTCGAATGGCATTCTTTGCAATACTTGTGCGCCCCACTGTCTGCAACTATCAGGTGGAACAATTTCATCTCAGTAAGCAAGTACTGTGCTGGTGTAGGAGGAACAAGCAGAGGCTAGCTCCCTGAGCAGTGCTAGCTCTTTATTTCGGGCAGTCAAGTCAGCAGACCTGATACATGGAGGAAATCCGCTGGGCAAGACAACATGATTTAACCCACCCAACTTTCTAAGCATAACTTCCATTTAAAAGGCGACAAGAAAGGTTGACCTGTCAACTATCAGGCACAGAAGAGAGGGAAACAGCATCCAGTCTAACAAGAGGAAGGTTGAAGAAGCCTGTGACTGCACACTGCTAAGGTGGATAGCTAGACAGGCAGATATGTAGGTTGTATGTGCAATCTCTATAGAGCCTGTGACTGCACACCTCCTAAGGTGGATAGCTAGACAGGTAGATATGTAGGTTGTATGTGCAATCTCTATACACGTCCATGTGCCCACACCTGTCTAACCCACATCTATGTATAAGCGTGTCTGTGCGTGTGTTGCCCACACTCAAGACCAGATGTAGCATGAATATTTTCAACCTGTTCGTGTGTGGTCAGGCTTGTGGAAGCTGCTGCCATGGCCCTACCTGTACGCTCCGGTGCACAGCACTCACTCCTTCTATGTGTTTGATCACACCCTGTGTGTGCGCTGAGGGAAATACGTTCCAGAGGATGCTCTCTGTGGTGAAACCCTTAAGCAGTTATTTTCCCCATTTCTTTGACTCCAAGTCTTTTCCCCATTTGCGCAAACCTGGAGATAGATAAAAACTTATTTGACCCCGGTCAATCACAAAACAGCTCAGAGGTGCTTTTCTGAAAATACACAGTATCTGCAGTTTATTTGTCAGTTTGGTATGAGGGGGCAGGCGTTGCTCAAGCACAGGCGTTTTTCTTAGACATGCATCCCAACGACGACTCAGGGCAGAGTCTCTAGTCCTTCACCAGTCGGTAGATGTGATGTTGGGCACCATGGTCACTAGCTGACACCTCAAAAACATACGCTATGCACAGCAAGGTCTCCTGTGTGTCCCTGTTTGTCACAACCTAGACAGAAAAGGAGAAGCTGAGATGGCAACTGCTGTTTCTCTGCTTACATATTCCAACACATTTAACAGAGAGCAGAAAGTTGGGAATAGGCAAAGAAAAGAGAAGTGCAAAAATGATACACAGCTTGGCCACCACAACCCCCTGTCTATGTGCCCACACGCCCCAAGCAGAACACTTTCACAGCATCAGGACTACAATGCAGGAAAGAGACAGGGAGGTGAGCCGAGTCCACTGTGGAGAAAAGCAAGCTGTGACCAAGCAGTGAATACAGAAGTGGAAGCAGGACCACTAGGTCCTCTACTTCCCACCCCCTGGTGTTGCAGATTTCAGCAGAGAGAAAGCGTTTCACAGAAGAATCTCTTTTTGCTCTGTCTGTTGGGTATAGAGAGGCCACCTGCTGTGGCACATCCACTCCTGCCCACGTCTCTGTTGATATATCACAGCCATCAAAGGTTCTTGCTCTCCATCTGCTCCCACTTGCCAGTAGTAGACAACAGACCACGAGGACTGTAGAGTATAACTCATTTTATAGGAGACTTACAGGTTTGACTCCTCCCATTCCATACACTGTAGATGTCAGGAGAAAGATGGCTGCTACACTCATGCATTCTTACAGAAGCTTTTTTTTTTCCATTTCTTTTTGAATGGTTCCACAAGAACCTCAGCTTTTCTGCAATGTGACTCAGTAACATGGTGCTAGAACAGTGTTGTCCTAGTTTCAGAAGCACGTACTGCCTACGTTACATGGCAGGGACAAGCAAAATGTTGCGCTCGGAGCTCCGAGCTCAGCTTCCCTCTCTCTGTCACTGCACAACTTTGCACATTCTTGTCATCTGAGTTCATGCTAAAGCTCCAAGCAGTTCTCTCCTGCAGGAGGAGATATGTTTTTATCAGCAGTAGCACCAACTCAACTGCAGAAGATATATACCATCTTGAACTGTACCAAAAGCCCAACCATTCTTGTGAAAACAGAAAAAAATAGCCGTTTTCAAACTTTCTTATTAATTTTAACAGCCTGGTTTTGGTCTAGTCTCTTTTCTTACTCCATGTATGGGTTTGTAGCTGAACTAATCCTTCTCCTTTCTTCTGCTGGCTGTTGTGAATTACACACATCCAGGTGTGGTAAGGCACCAGAGCCTTTTCTGAAAAATGGGCTCTGAAATCTTGGAGGGCTTAGATCCAGAGCGATGTGCAAAGCAAGATAAATCACACATGTGAGATTACATGAAAGGGTCTAGAAAAATATAATTAGAGTTTTCTCAGAAGTTGGTAGTGGGGCTTGAGGACTGACAGCACGCCTTGCATTAAGCACAACCACTTTTCAGGTCCCCATTGAGGACTGGAGGGGTAGAAAATGAGCCTGCTGCTCAGGGAGCAGGGCTGCAAGGGAATATATAAAAGGCTGTGCCAGCACCAGCATGAGACATACCTCTCTGTGACAGGAGGAAGGGATGGACATGAGATTACCCAAAACATAAAGCCCCAGAGGAAGTCTAACTATATGACAACTCTGTTGATAAAATTTCTAGCAAGTGCTGGCCTGCCTGAGGAATGAAACATGCAGAGAGCAGTTACAGCGTTCCTCAGTAGGGATCACAGCACACGAGCCTTCCATCTCTCAGTCCCTGTCCCCTTCATGACTTTGCTCATCTAAAAATCTCATACCATTTATACTCCTCTTTTCTTCCAGATGCTAAAAATCTTAGTACAAACATGGAAGAGTAAAGCCTCCTAAAGCCCTATGAGATACATTATTAACCTAGAGCTGAGGTACCTGAGCCACAGAGCAGTGAAATGAGTTGCGTCAAGTCCCAGGAGATCTCTAGAGGATGGAATGAAGCCCACTTGATTTCCAGTCTTTCATACAGCCTCTAGCATTTCTTCTACTTACCCAACCTCAAGTTCTCTGGGCAAAGATCTATGTTGCCTCTTGTAGAGGTGGGCACAGAACCCAGTCCATTAGGAAAATCCACCTTTTAAGCTGTCTTTGCCCTCTTCCCAAATTTAGGCTGCGTCAGAGCCTGGAAAGGCATAGACACTAATGCAAATCTAGTCACTGTTGCCTTGTAGTACTGCCCTACCTAGAGGTTGCAGTGATTCATGAAGGTGCTGCAGAGTTTCCCCCAACATTCCCCTTCCTTTACGTGCCTCCATATTTTTTTCAGGTTCAGGATGGTCTTGATGAAACAACTTTTTTTTTTTTTCCTATCTTGGAGAATTCTTCTCTTGATAAAATTATATAGCCCCTTAACAGTGCTCTTGTTTGTTTTTTTCACTTTCAAAAAGGGCCAGGGCACAGAAAGGACCTCAATGTTTGTCTAATAGTGGAATGAGCATTTCCTTCACTGACTTTTGCATTTTCGTCCTTCCTTTATTTCTCTGCCTTGTGAATTCTCCCTTTATCTTTCTGGTTTTTTTTTTTCTCTCTCTTAGTCAGGTCTCTCAAATTCTTCTGCTGCTTCTCTGCATGAGTTACTATCTCTAGAGCTCCGTAGAGCTTGAGGTGCAATACATGTGAGAGGCACTAAGTCCAATAAGATGCTGAGCTGTAAAAAGAAAGTTGCTTTGACTCGTAACAGTGAACTTCTGCATGGGTCTTACATGTTTCCAAGCGCCAACGAAAACAGTTGAAAGTCCCACCTGTAAGATAGTAAAGTTCTCCAGCACGCTGTTCATCATGTACTTCTCAGGGAGGTGCTTGAGTTTATGAATGAAGTTTATCATGTATTCGCAGAGAGGGGAACGGTGAATGCGATAGGAGTAGTGTCCGTTTTCATAGCGTGCATACTCTGTCTGTAGTGTAAAACATAAAAGGGGCATATAGGACTAACTCTTTACATTAGTAGCATTAATCACATAAAGGCACTCAAGACAGAAAAAATTACTAAGTCATTTTGCTAACGGTAATGAGCAGATTAATCATTCCTCCACAGTACTTCACACCAAGGTCAGTCTCCTTCAGCCCTCTAATTTCTTTGGCTTGATTTCTTTTTTACTTTAGAACAGTGGGTTCCAGCTTACGAGCAGCAAGCTGCCAAGGAGCTGTGAAAGTTAAGTAAGAGGAGCAGACCAACTGTCAGCTATACTATGGTCTGCATCTCTGCTGCAAAAAAGATTAGGTGTGGATACACTGAAAAAGTTAAAAACTGCTGCTTTAGAAAGACCAGGAAGCTCCTAGTAATGATGGTAATCGTATGCTCAGGATGTTTCACAGCTGGAAAGGACTTTTCTGGTACCTGTGAGAGGGACTATAGTATCTCTGCTCCCCCTTAGAAGAGGGTCTGGCCAATGTTATACAGAGAGATTTTTTTTGTTCACATTCACATCTTAGCTCCATCTTTCTTCGAACAGAAGGTGGGGCTGGATTCTATCATTTCACAGCAGACCCTTAAATGCCCATTACCTGCTTTCACCTCAAGAACTTGGTCTCCTTTACTGTCCACCATGACACCTTTCTTTGGCCTATCTATCCCATCATGCAAATACATAACCAGACTTCAGGCATCTCTATCCTATGACTAGAGATGGGTCTTGGGGAAGGACATGGCTTGAACTGACTGCTGACAGGAGAACACCTGGTGTTCTGCACACAACCACTCCTCCTGCATCTCAAGGCTCCTTGAGAAAGAAAGCAGCAGGAAGCAGGTCAGAGCAGCAGAATGTGGCAGCAGAAAGAATTTCTGCAATGCTAGATATATGCATAATTATGCAGCTCCACTGTTGCTCAAGCTATAAGTGTACAAGCACTAAGATAAGCCTCATAAAATCAAAAGATTATAGTCTACATTACAGTCTATTTATTAACGGCTGTAGTCTATAAATGATCTGTTTAAAAACAGTGATAAGAGTGAGGTGTTGCCTATTTGTTTTCACCTTTCTGGACTACAAAAGAAGGGTCCAGGTTTCCTAGCTTTCCTTTGCTCCCAAAACAACTCTAGAGAATCACCCCAGCAGAGAGTTTTACATATTCGCATGTCCTCAGAAACTGAGATTTAATGAAAAATTAGCAATGAAGTTCAATGAAGTCCTGAGACAAATTCATGTTGCAGACTGGAGCAATCTTACACCTGCGTGTCTCAGAGATAATAATCTATGGCATCCATCACCCTGACAACAAGCAAGGGGTATATTTTGCCTTGAGATATCCACAGGATGCAAATACTTGAAGTGACAAAACAGCAGCCAGAGAGAACCTTGCTCCCTACCTCCACTTTCTCCACCACCTGCTTTCCAAAGGAACATACTTTGGTGGAACAGGTAATGACCATGTTTTCTGGGCTCTCATATTGGCTGGAAACGCCATAGAAAGATCTGGATTCATCTTCAATATTGGTGTTTAAATCAGCCTGCCAAAAAAAAAAGGCAAGAAAAATAGATGGTTATCAATAGATGATTGTGATAGTTTTTCACTATTACCTAGAGGTCTTGTGTAGCCAAGATTGTAAGGTATTGAGTGTCCAAAGCTCCTTAAGCAGATCAGTGTGCGTCTAGCAAGCAGGGGAAATCTGAGGAGTATGCACTAAAATTCAGTTTTTCAGGATTTGCATTCTGCATTTTGCATTCCTGCAAAATTCAGGATTTGCATACACATTGGAGAAATCTGGTGGAATATCCTCCTACCATTAAAAACATATGACACAACCCCTTACCTTAGCTGGTATTTACCATAACTCAACAGTGCCAGGACAGCGTGCGGGTACCCACAAAGCACGTGGGGTTAGTGAGCCTAACCTTAGGATACGCAGGTAAGAGACAGAGCAGAGAGAAGTCATGTGTGAGTACACACACTCATTAGGCTTGTGTTCTATGATATGAAGAACTTAAGTAGACAAGGTGCAACATAAGGAATGCTGATGGATCCAGCCCAGTTCCACCCAAATACAAACCCATCTCCATTCGCAGCCAGTTTTCAAATGGGAGTGCCTACAGTTGGCCAACCGAAGCCTCACGTTGGGACCCACCTCCCAAAAATCCCGATTGTCTGAAGCTTCCACCAGAGGTCAGTCAAACCACACTTATGACAAGAAGAGGCAGTTCCCGTAAGCTCTGAAAACACAAAGGTTGGGTGGGAAATGCCCAGATCGGCTTCCTCCCTTTCAAAACTCAAAGGGTACAGCTTCTCTGCCCTGCACAAGCCCAGGTGCTGGCTCACATCGGCACAAACACAATGGTCCGTTCCCATCGGCTACTTCAGACTATTCTATTCTTCCTGCTGAGTTGGGGGAAACAGGAAACTGAATAAAGTGTATTCCTGTTACACGGTGTTAACAGGATTGCATTAGGTGCCGTTCTAGCACGGTTTTCTTATCTATTGTCAGTGAAGGTTTTTTATTTGAGATCTAGAACAGCACTTAGGACAAGCAATGCTAGACTTGGAACAGACCCAGCTCAATAGCAAATCCCCCTTTTCTTTGCTATACGAAATACCTGTGTTTTCTCTGCAATGAGATAATACTGTTAACTCCTTTCTCTTAAGTAGCAATTTCACAGGAGGTTTAAGTCAATCTAGAAAGTGCCAGTCCAGCCTTCTCCCCATCTGTAGCCACATAAGCATCCTGCTGCCTCTGTGCCACCATCAGCAATTGGATGACTCTCTGGTTAGCTGGATGAGAAAGCTGATCCCGGCCAAAACAAACTCCTGTGGTTTTGGCGGGTTAGTTTTCAGTCAGACAAGAAAGCTCACTGGGATCCTCACAAAGCTGCAGAGGCTGGAATTGGTGGGAACACACAACAGAAGCTGAGAGCACAAAGGCTGCCTATTTTGATAGCAACGTATACTCAGGTTGGCCTGAGGTGGGAAATCCCACCTCAAAGCTGAGGTTTGTTAACATCAGGCTGGTCCTGACACCAAGAGCAGTTTTTGCCCTCCTTGTTCCTCCTGTGCTAGCACAAATGCTTCTGCAGCTGTATTACAAGACTCACTTGGAATTGCTCAGCTACTTCTCAGTGGGATCAGGTCCCTGACCAGCTTCAGAAGCACTGGTGTGTGTTCAGACAAAGAATGTGTGTTGGGAGGGTAGGCAGCAACGGGGAAAGCAGGAGGCAGGACTGCTTCTTCTAATGATTGCTGTGTTTGAGTAATTACAGCAGGAACTAGTAATCTGCTAGAAGCCATGCTTTGTTGTCACTCATTTCACGTTAGATGTTTTGCTCCTAGACAACTGGCCTGGGCCATTTCTGTACCACAACACTCACCAGCAGCTCCCACCACACAGTTATTGGCACAGAATTCATCATTTTGCTAACAATGATGCCAAAAGCACTAGCAGGAAAAGCAGCCAAGTAATAATGTGCAGTATTTCCATTCAGTCCACTTCCCATGGCCGTTAACTTGCCACTTTAGGTGCACGAAGGAGGAGGTAGTAAAAGAAATAAAATATACCATCTCCCCATTTATTTCAGAAGATCCAGTTCCATTTTCCACTTAGTAAAACACTGGGTCATTGCTGCCACTGTGCTATTATGCACACATATTTCCACCTAGAGAAAAACTACCATCTGCATTAGGTAAGTGATGCCTGTACCACAACACTCACCACCAGCTCCCATCACACAGTTATTGTCACAGAATTCATCATTTTGCCAACAATGATGCCAAAAGCACTAGCAGGAAAAGCAGCCAAGTAATAATGTGCAGTATTTCCATTCAGTCCACTTCCCATGGCCGTTAACTTGCCACTTTAGGTGCACGAAGAGTTAAAAGTTTTGCTCTTAGACAACTGGCCTGGGCCATTTCTGTACCACAACACTCACCAGCAGCTCCCACCACACAGTTATTGGCACAGAATTCATCATTTTGCTAACAATGATGCCAAAAGCACTAGCAGGAAAAGCAGCCAAGTAATAATGTGCAGTATTTCCATTCAGTCCACTTCCCATGGCCGTTAACTTGCCACTTTAGGTGCACGAAGGAGGAGGTAGTAAAAGAAATAAAATATACCATCTCCCCATTTATTTCAGAAGATCCAGTTCCATTTTCCACTTAGTAAAACACTGGGTCATTGCTGCCACTGTGCTATTATGCACACATATTTCCACCTAGAGAAAAACTACCATCTGCATTAGGTAAGTGATGCCTCAGAAGATCCAAGCAAAGAAACCAATAAAATTCAATTACCATGATTTTTTTTTTTTAAAGTACGAACTCACAAGCAAGTGAAAAACAGATTTAGGATAGTTTTTTTTCCATTAAGTACAGTGGACAATGCTTCTCCTGGGGTATCTCCCAGACTAGCAGTTGTACCATTCAGATAATTCTATTGGGACAAAGATTCAGTCCAGGCAAGATGACAGAATGCTCTGATGTTCACATCAACATTGACAGCATTAGGGATGGACATACAGCTTTCCATGAAGTACAGTGGACAATGCATCTCCTGGGGTATCTCCCAGACTAGCAGTTGTCCATTAAGTACAGTGGACAATGCTTCTCCTGGGGTATCTCCCAGACTAGCAGTTGTACCATTCAGATAATTCTATTGGGACAAAGATTCAGTCCAGGCAAGATGACAGAATGCTCTGATGTTCACATCAACATTGACAGCATTAGGGATGGACATACAGCTTTCACTCTGCTCTTAATAGAGAGCACAACAGCACCCTATTTAAATACATGATCCTAAATCACTCTTCAAAATGACTGAGTTGTTTGCCACAGTTTCTACACAAATCCTTAACAGTTGCACCATCTTCATCACAGATTATGGATGAAAGAAGGTCCAGTTGTCAGAATGGCTTGCCTTGGTCTCTATGACTCACCCTTTCAAGCAGAATCCCTCTCTATGAAATAGTGACAGATCTTCAACCCTTGTGAACACACTTGGCCCTACATGTGTAATACACTCAGCAGTTTACACCACCTGTGCACTCATCCCTTTATTTTCCTAAATTTGTCACCTCCTGCATAAAAAAAAGCATCCTCTGATTTATCAGGAGGAGACAGTCGCGATGTTCACATCAACATTGGCGGCACTAGGGATGGACATACAGCTTTCACTCTGCTCTTAATAGAGAGCACAACAGCACCCTATTTAAATACATGATCCTAAATCACTCTTCAAAATGACTGAGTTGTTTGCCACAGTTTCTACACAAATCCTTAACAGTTGCACCATCTTCATCACAGATTATGGATGAAAGAAGGTCCAGTTGTCAGAATGGCTTGCCTTGGTCTCTATGACTCACCCTTTCAAGCAGAATCCCTCTCTATGAAATAGTGACAGATCTTCAACCCTTGTGAACACACTTGGCCCTACATGTGTAATACACTCAGCAGTTTACACCACCTGTGCACTCATCCCTTTATTTTCCTAAATTTGTCACCTCCTGCATAAAAAAAAGCATCCTCTGATTTATCAGGAGGAGACAGTTGTACAAAGCTGGCAATTATTTTATTCTTATGTTTGCTTCTTCTCAGAAGATAACTTCACAAAAAAATTATCCAGTTGAAAAAGTTCCTGACTTCTCTCAACTTATCCCTTTGTGCCCCTACAGTTTTCTGTCTCCTTACTGGGCTGAAAACAGATTTGGGCACACGTGTTAAGTTGCCCCTACAGTTTTGTCTCCTCACTGAGCTGAAAACAGATTTGGGCACACGTGTTAAAATATATCAATAAAACAATTTGGGTTTAAAACTTTTTTTTTTTCTTAAATCATTTTACATCACTTGCATTTGCACCACTGAGGTAGTGATAGCTCTGATGGTTTGTCCACACCAGAGTAGTGTATGTGGGCAAATCCAGGCTAGCTTTAACCTGACAGCACAGGTATTAATAAAATATATCAATAAAACAATTTGGGTTTAAAACTTTTTTTTTTTCTTAAATCATTTTACATCACTTGCATTTGCACCACTGAGGTAGTGATAGCTCCGATGGTTTGTCTACACTGGAGTAGTCTATGTGGACAAATCCAGGCTAGCTTTAACCTGACAGCACAGGTATTAATAACAAGGCACAGGCATCACAGATTTAATCATAATTCAGGTTTCCAAGTGAATTATTACAGTCGTGCTGAAGTCCTTGCTATCAAATTTTCTCCACTATAGTTATGCAGTGCATAACTATTATATATTACAATATATTATATAGTGCAAACTACTTTGCACCACAAATGTACATGTATTAGCAAGTAGCAATGCTACTGTATCCTGGTTTTTGTTTTTATTGACGTACTGTAATATGCATATACATGTCAATGCAACTAACTGTATTGTTTATACAATATACAATATACATACTCCAGCTGTGTGAATAAAGACTAATTCCTTCCCTTCTCCAAAGAGGAACTGGACTAGGAGTCCTTCACAATATTTTTCAGTTGTTTCCCTTGGGAGTGATAAACACAATGTATGGACCCAATTCCACTTTTCCAAAGAAATTGTCCACTGAGTCAAAAGAACAAAAGATCAAGGCTAAAGAAGCTTGGTCGGACCACTGCTCCAAAAACATAGCAAAGGCCCTCACTGCAGAACCAGACAAACACTTTCAGGGTCTCACTATTAAAGTTAAGGTTACACTCCCCTTAACTCTTAATGGTGAATTAAAAAATAAGTGCAGTCAATATGAGGTAAAGCAGAAAGGTGCTAGTTCTACTTCATAGGAAAAGCTTCACTAGCCCTAAGAAGCCACTCTAGGTGCCTCCACAATTTGGCATGTCTCTCTTCAAAAGACCAGACTATAGAATTTCACAGCTAGTTAACATCTAATTAATCAACATTAAACTAGTTGGCAGCAGGCAAAATTATGGTAACACTGTTTGAATTAAGCAGTCATTGCCATTCACTAATCAGGTTCCTCAAAGCCCTGTTGCAACCAAGCAATGGGGTCATGTTGGAACTCCCTGACGTTTACACTGCACCTTTCATTCTAAAGCATGTCCTAGGACTGCCATGGGCTAGGACTCTCAGACGTGTCTTAGGGTGGTCAGTCAACAAGAGCTGTGCATCCATCTGCTTCTCTCACCTCTGAAAATCTCAGCCCATAAACGGACACACATGGAATTTCAGCAAGTCCAGGGAATGACAGTAGCAGCCACCTGAGGGCTCCAGTCCCAGTTTGCAGGAGAATGGAGCTGTAGCACCTCAGATACTGCTGGCCTTACAGTTACAGCTTATTTAATTAAAGCTGCTGGTTCCCACCCTCGTGGAAGTTACTGCCCCCATACCAGAGATTATTTAGCATACACATATCTGCTCTTGAATTATCTGCAACCTGGTTTATTCATATAAACTGAAAAGGTGATGTACATGAATACGACCCCAAAGGACTGCTCAGGGGTGGAACTGCAATCTGTTAGCTTTCCATGCTACGGAGATGTTTACCTCATGAAGGGACGCAAGGCAGAAAATTGAGGAAAACCACTGTTACCTGCCATAGCCAAATCAACTTCTAAATGTCAACTGGACACTGCGGTAAATCACTAATGTATGTGGTTAAACTTCACAGGATTGCACCAGGACAAAATCATACTGCACATCATGAGATCCTTAATGGCCAAAAGAGCTACTGCTTTTAACTTAACATCTGAAAGTGCTATGGCCTCCATGCTATGACCCCCACACAACACCTAGGCCATCAGGACTAGACACCACATTGCTCCTTCGGGGAAAGGACTCCTCCTTTCTCTTCACTTTCAGAGTTTCTCTTTCTAAAGACAACCTCGTGTTAAAGCACACCCAATCCTGAGGTGAGCAGCCAAGATGAGCAGAGAGAGGTCTGCTTTACTCTGTCCGGTATATTCCATCCCAAAAAGGTGCAAGGGAATAATAGTGACTATGACTTAAAGGTAATTCATCTTCCCAGCACTTCATCAAGCGGGAAGGCTAATCTTCATTTTATAGTATGGGAACGCCTGGACTTGTTGAATACATAGAATCATAGAATCGTCTAGGTTGGAAGGGACCTTAAAAGTCATCTAGTCCAACCATCAACCTAACTGTGACAAAAAAAAAAACCCACCACTAAACCATATTCCTGAGGACCACGTCAACCCATCTTTTGAACACCTCCAGGGATGGTGCCTCAACCGCTTCCCTGGGCAGCCCATTCCAATGCTGGATAACCCCTTCCATGAAGAATTTTTCCTAATATCCACCCTGAACCTCCCCTGGCGTAACTTGAGGCCATTTCCTCTTGTCCTATTGCCTGTAACTTGGGAGATGAGACCAACCCCCATCTCTCTACACCCGCCCTTTCAGGTAGTTATAGAGTGCAATAAGGTCTCCCCTCAGCCTCCTCTTCTTCAGACTAAACAACCCCAGCTCCCTCAGGCGCTCCTCATAAGACTTGTGCTCCAGACCCCTCACCAGCTTCATTGCCCTTCTCTGGACCCGCTCCAGCACCTCAATGTCTTTTTTGTGGGAAGGGGCCCAAAACTGGACACAGTACTCGAGGTGAGGCCTCACCAGCGCCCAGTACAGGGGGATGATCACCACATAAGTGAATGCGATGCACACCTGGAGACTAGAACCTAAATGTCTCAGCTCCTCACTGGCAATAGTATGTCCAACAACAAGTGAGATGACTCTTGAATATGTTCCTTACCCCAGCCTAGGCAGTCAAAGGAGACATAGTCAGGATTTAGGAAAGTCCATAGCCAATGGGCTGAGTTGCCTTGCCTCCCAGGGTCCTACTGGTCACTGCTAGCAACAGGATGGCACTGCAGTAGGGGCAGCAGCAGCATTGAGCTGCTGGAGTGGTGTCCAGCCCTCAAACAGCTGTTCTCTGTCTCTTCAAGGTCAAAGGCAGAAGATAAAGGAGATGAGGCCTGTTACAAACTAAATCTGAGTCATGAGCCACCGACTGGACCACACTACTTTACTTGACAAAGTCAGGGTTCTTTCTTGCTTTCTGTCCAAGAAGTTCAAGGTGTAAAAAGCTGTTATCACTCCAGCATAACAGCAATCTGATTGTTTGGGATGCATTCAACTGACTGTGCAAGCTCAACACAGATGATGTACTTTTGTCCATAGCTTGCCTGATGACTTTCAAACATGCTGAAGCTACAATCACTGAGGTATCTCCGATCTAGTACATCTCAGAGGTCTATATATTGCATGCAGGAGAGCTGATCTGCATGTTTTGGGTCAACATCTGAGTTTTCCTCCTTTCCAGAGAAGTAAGCAGAATATTTAAATACATACAAGACAAAATCTCTAGAGAGAAAAGAAGGGATTTGTTCACGGAAGGGCATAGTAACCCTCACCAAGCTAGTATTACTTGTTTTTCGCTTTTAAATCATATTGGTGATCTGAGTCTCTTAGCAGCTCTACTGAAAACAGCTCTGATGAGCTTGAGTGCATCACACAAGTTCTGCAACCCCAAGAAAGAAACACTTACAGAAGAGTTGGCATTGTGCATTGTCCAAATGCATCATGGGCTGCATCAAAAGAAGTGTGACCAGCAAGTCGAGGGAGGTGATTCTACGCCTCTGCCCTAGTGAGACCCCACCTTGAGTACTGCATCCAACTCTGGAACCCCCAACATAAGAAGGACATGGACCTGTCGAGCAAGTCCAGAGGAGGGCCATGAAGATGACCAGAGGGCTGGAGCACCTTTCCTCTGAAGAAAGGCTGAGAGACTTTGGGTTGTTCAGCCTGGAGAAGAGAAGGTCTATCTGGGGAGATCTTAGCCTTCCAGTCCTTAGAGGGGACCTAAAGGAAATATGGGGAGGAACTCATACACTCAGAGAGTGTCACGATAGGATGAGGGGTAGCAGTTTTAAACTGAAAGAGGGTAGATTTAGATTAAATATCAGGAAGACATTCTTTACGATGAGGGTGGTGAGGCACTGGAACAGGCTGCCTGGAGAAACTGGATGCTCCATCCCTGGAAGTGTTCAAGGCCAGGCTGGATGGAGCTTTAAGCAACTTGGTCTAGTTGTTGGTGTCCCTGCCCATAGCAGGGGGGTTGGAACTAGATGGTCTTGAAGGTCTCTTCCAACTCTAACCATTCAATGATTCTGTGAAAGTATCTGTTGCTAGCTGCTGTCTTGTTTGCTGCCTCAGAAGTTTCAAGGACAGAATGGGCACGGAGACCAAATTACCAATCTCCGTGATTTCCGGGCAGTTTCTACCAGGTCAGGATTGAAGGCATACAGTGGGCAGGGCAGGGTGCCAAGGGGAGTTTGCACTGCTGCTGTTTTGACTGGACTTGCTTGGTACAGAAGAGAAGCCAAGTGCAGGACAGCAATCTTCAGGCCACCTTTTCAGCTCCTTCCACAAAAGTATAATTCATTCACTGGAAAGAAAACACTCAGTGATGCGACAGGTTCAGGTATCACCAAGGAGAAGAAATTACTACATTCACAGGAAAGGTCTCCCAAGCAATTCCCCTGATCCATCCCTCTGCAGGTGGCTGGCTCTGGACAAAGTACTGCCTGTCCCAAATTTCTGGTTTGTCATATTCCTTCTGTTTTCCACCCAGAGTCTCACAACTTCTGAAAGCTTTAAGATGCGAGTAGATTCTACTAATGTGCAAAGCCCTGAAAATGCCTCTTCCCCAAACTATTAATAACGATGCGTATAAGAGTTCATGGGGAGAACCAAGTAACAGGTGGTGGAGATAACATTACACTGGAAAAGAGCAGAGCTGCCACTGCCCATGTGTTGGGAGGCTAATGTCTCACATTCATTGTTGTGTGCTAGAATGCACTTGGAGCACAGAGAAATGTCACGCAGATGTCATACACAACCTGCCAATCCAAATCCAAGAGTTACTTCACTGTACCAAACTCCCGATGCCAAAATCAAGGAAGAATTGCAAACACCGCTCATGTTTCAAATTAATCAACTTTTAACTCTTAGCTATTGTATAAATAAAGTACCATTGAACAAACATGAACATCTCTTTCTCAGTCACACTAGATCCTAAGTGCTTTCAGTGATGTCAAGAAAACCCAACCCTGGTGTTTAGAGTTAGGCATCTGGTATATTGAATGCTTAGCACAGTAATGGCAGGTTCCTGCCTCAGGATCTTCAAGCCTAAAACTACATATATACAAAACCAACTTATTCTATGCCTTGTTTTTTTACATCTTTGTCACCTGCAACCACCACTTCAGTTCAGAACTTTAGAAAAATCAATTCTATATTCATGTCTCAAAACACCCCTTCAAGTATGTAGCTCACTAAGTTCAAGGTTATCAGTAATTTCCTTTTTGATAATACTTTTATCCTTAAATGATGCTATAAATTCAACAGCGTGGTAATTGCTTTATCCAACACATCTTTGGACATTGACAGTATATTTGTATAGCTGTCTAGAGCAATCAGGCAGCAAAATGAAAAAGCACGTTAGCATATACTATTAGAGAGTTATAAAAATGCAGAGGGGTATAAAACCCTCAGCGGAAATCTAGTTTTCTTCTGGATATCTTTTTTTTTTTTAAATCACATTGCCTTACCTGTGAAAAGTGTTTATTTGTTGGAGGGGTTGCACTATACACATCTGCTGCAATACACCCAACTCAGGAAGTATAAGACTGCATTGCCACAATATTTCAGGCATGTTGAATACGACGTTTTGCAACAAAAAGGTTTGCAGTTTTCCTCAAAAAAGTCCAAATTTTCTGGAGCAAAAGTTTTTTTTTTTTCAACTGCTTTAGTTAAATTGCCTTAATGATCCTGCCTGAAATCTAATAACATGATTAATGTAAGTACTCCCGTGAAACACAGCACAAATCATAGAAGTGGCCCAGAATATGGCATCAGGAATGGTGTTTTCATCACCCTACTACTGTCTACATTGAAAAACAAATACAAGACTGAATTATTTACTTCTTAAAAGCCTTAGAAGCTTCCATTCAATCAATGGTCTGACTTGTAAAATTAGCATAAATGACAGCCCATAGTGTTTCCACCAGTAAAACTCTAGATGGGATTCAGCAATGCAAAAGTACCAAAAAAAGAATGAGAAAGTCAAAAAATTATACCAAGCCCAGAAATATCACCGACGTTATAAGTGTACAGATGCAGAGTTCCAGGACATCATGCATATGTTGGAGCAAAGGTATTTCAAATCCTATGTCATATTTCTTTGTGGAAGTTGAATTTCAGTGAGTCACTGCCGTCTGAACACCAGACACCCCACGTAGGCCCAGACACAGTCCAACTTAATAACATCCCTCCACACAAATCCTTGAAAAGCCTACCTTAGGTTGGTCTGACATGATGCATAGGCCACATATATCCTTCTGATATTAAAACACAACCAAAATGCACAAACTCAACCCCACAAGAACAAAAACATGCTAACAGTTTTGATAGCTAAAATCGCAGTTGCACTAGATCACAATTCTGCTGTGACTTCTTTCCCCTTAAGTCAAAGAATGTATTTTATTCTCTCTACGTAATGTCCCCCTCTAAGCTTTTCCTTTCTGTTCCTAAAACTTCCAAAGCACTTCAGAGTGATACCACACAGGAAACAGTGCTCTTCACCTCAACATGAAGACTTTCCTGGGATCCCTACCCCACAGCAGCTCTCGTAGCTTCCGCTTTTCCAAGGCCCATTTGATAGAAGCTATCCTCTCTTGCCCTTTTTCCTTTCGTTTGTCATATCAGAATTCTGTTTCCTTTTCCAGGCGGTTCTTAGTAGGACAATCCCTACCCAGATCTTGGGAAAGGATATCCTTCTCAGCAAGGTGCTGCTGTATCTCCCAAGCATTTCTCCTTCCCAAGCAGGTTTTGTTGTACCCTGACAAGAGGCTCATCCCATGAGGCGCCCAGCTCAGTAGCACACAGCCTGTGGGCAGTAAAATTACGTGTCTCCAAGAATCACCAGTAGCTAAGGCTCTAAGCACCAGACACTGGAACAGCAGACCCTCACCCAGCATTCTCCAATTCAGTTCTAGAAAGGCTACACTTGGGACAGCTTGGGTGGTTGTGTCTCAAGGCACTCACGTTAACTCTCCCTTCTCCTGAAAGCATCAGCTAAGAGGTTTTCTAGTGCTAGTTTGTATGAAGAGTATAAGATATGAAAGCTCATTTCTCATCATCTCACTCCTGACCTGGGGTTGAATTAGAAGTGGTAAACTCCAGGTGAAAGGCTCCAAATCCCATTACACATTCCCTCAGCCATCTAGCATGCAACTGCCCCAAGCTGCTATTATTTTTAATCTTGTAATACCTATGATAATATCGATCACCAAAACTATTTTGTTTGTACCCTGAAGCACAATGGCACAGATTTTGCAAATTTCAGCTAACTCACAAAATTCCAAATTGAGTGAGTAGGCTTTTGCCAGGCTGATGACCAACTTACCAGAAGTCATTTCAGTAATATATTATCAACATAATCCAATTTCATTATATGTCTCTCTTTTTTTTTTTTTGTCTGTCCTTGTGCCTGCATTAAATACACATCTATAAATTATTAGTACTTGGGTAACACAAGATGTAGCTAATGAGATAGGACAATAGATGGAAAAATGTTGCCTCTGATTGAGAAGTAACTCAACACTAAGAGAAATGAACAAATAAGAGTATGCAGAGAATAATTTTCTCTGAATTCTTCTCTTGTACATAAATAAAAATTTTAATGGCCCCAAGTCACCACTAGGAAATAAAATCCCCAGACAGTAATCAAGAACAACTCTACGGATGACATTGTGAAAGATATATCTTGCTCCAGGCCAGAATGAGGGCCTTGTGCAGTCAAAGAAAGATCTCCAGTGACAATCACGGTTCTATTAAGTTGCCTGCACAGGGAAAATATGTTGGGAGGTGGCAGTCTTATAAAAGCTAGTGAGTCCGCTGCTTTTCAAGTCAGAACTTCATAGCACATGGGTACCCTACAAAGGGTCCTTCCCTTACCCAGAATTTGACAAGGAAGAAGGCATTAGCTGGCCCCCTTTCAAAGAGCTCCTTCAGGCCCCCTTTTTTCTCAGGAAACTTGTCATAGATCTGCCGGATATCCACTGCCTCAAGGTAGGGGTCATTGTAGCTGGGGCTTGACTGCCCAATGTGGACAAACAGGTGTTTGTTATACTGCAAGAAGAGGAAAAACATGGAATTAGGAAAGCATTCAGCACTGTTCAGTACATACTGAACATACGTGGTTATTCGCAAAAGACTACTGCACGTCACTGAAGATTTGATAGTACTTTCTAAAAGAACAGAAGTATTAGCAGAAATACCTCTGCTAACACCAGGTATTTCTTTCCTGTCAATACATCCGTCCTTCTTGCTTCTTCTGAAACATTATTGCTGGGTTCTTTCATTGCTATATAATCTGAAGTAACTTGAGATACGGAGTGTTACCTGACATCAATGCTGCTGTCCTATGAAGAGCTACCTGAAATCCCACAGCAAAGTACCAGCCAAATACCATCATCTTTTCTGAACTTTCCTGTCTCAGACAGAGGAAATTTAACTGGCCCATCACCAATGTATGTCTCAAGATATGGTATCACAAGGTTTAGTGAGACAGGCAAATCTTACTACTTCGATTTCATAGGTGGCACCGTGGAAACACATTGATGCAAACTCATCCCAATTGCCCCCAAATTTAAGTTCCCAGCACACCAGAGAAATATGTGGCTTCATGGGATCTTACCATCATCCGATTTTGGGTCTATCCTCCAAGGCTGAATGGGACAGCTAGAATAGCCCAGCAGAAGCTGTACAACTGTCTTATGACCTCTACGCCTTGAGGTCTGGTGTGTGAACATCCATGACCCTGGAAAGGGAGGCCAGAAGCACATGGCACAGAGCTGGCTATATCACTATAGGCAATTCTACCCTCTAAGAGAAGGATACGTTGTGTTTCCCAAAGATGGCTTTCTATTCTCAGTAGAGCAACAAAGCAAATATTATCATAAATACATTAGTACCATAACATATCCATGATGAGCAGGAGCTACCTGAAGACTAAAAATTAACAAGGAGTGGAAGTCAAATGTGTATCTTACTGTGTCTTGGTCTTGTTGTTGTTCCAAGAATGCAGAGAATTCTAGCATCCAAAGTTTGGAACTAGCAACCCTTCTTCCTTGCCAAGCTGGTGCTGATGAGGAAGGCAAGAGGCCGGTAGGAGATTCAAACCCTAAGCACACAGGATTTATGTAATAAAATTTAGAAAGAGAAAAGTTCCTAATAGCTTTCCAGTAGAGCACCCATTGTCAAAGGTGATTAATTACATTTTCTTATAACTTCAATCATCATGCAAAAATATCATACACGAGGTCCTCACTATGCCTGTGTTGTAAATGCCTTGTCAGTTACCCTTTGCTAACACAGCACCGTAAGGGTTGGTAATGATTTAAAAGACAATCTGCCTGGTTTTGACACCAAAGAAAACATGTTCAGCAACTTTAAGAGGACCCAGATTGAGCCCTAAAAGAACAGTGAAATAATCTGCTTTAGTATCAGAGTGAAGCATCACCATTAACATGACAATTAACCTCTCAAAATGGGGAAACTGAGAAGGAAAAGACATTTGTTGTTCTACTTAATGAGAAATCAGAAAGGCAATCATGTTATGATGGAAAACGGTGAGTACATGCAGCATGGTGAAAGAACAGTAGAGCCAGGAGGAAAAGAAACCCCAAAATAACCAACCTAAAACAGGAAGTTTTTTGTTTTTTTTTTTAAATTAAACAAAATTGAAAAGCTTCAGGTCTCTCAGTAAAAATATGGGAATCAGTGATAAGGGTATATCATATAAAAAAGATAAAGGTATATCATATAAAAATTAATTTTAGTCTCACTTAAATATTTCAAAAGGTAAACATATTTTTAAAAAACTTAAAACCTTTTTAAAGTTTTTAAAGGAACTACATTTCCTTACCTACCTGGTAATGGTAGAGGAGGCTGTACAGCATAAGGTTGTTGAGAAAAAGGTTTCACACTACAGAAGCACACAAAGAGAGATGGTTAACAAAAAATAAAACAAACAACCAAACAAAAAGACTCTTGATTAACTGATCGAGTACTTCCCCTGAGTAAGGAAGTGGCAGAAGTGGCTTTGGGAAATTATCTTTCTGTGTGGGCAAGAGAGGGTCATGGAGAAAGGCTCAAAAACCAGTAAGGGGCCAGGACTGGACTGGATAAGATCTCCTTGCAGGTGGTTCAGTAGGCTCTCCCTGCAGACTCGGAGATCCTTGTCAGCCTGTGAATACACTGGTGGCAATTCATTTATCCTTTCCTTTCAACCACAGAGAGATTTAAATTTATGCAAGTGGGTACAGGTCTGGGCTGGATGCCTCTCAGACTTTTAGGCTAAGATTCAGAGATGTTCCACACCCACAACTGAACCTAGCATTCAAGACAGCACAGCTCTTTTTTAACACCACTAAAAGAAAAATCAGGATCTGGAGACATCATCTTCATCAGGGATGGCACATACTTCAAACTCCTAAAAGATCCTCATTCACTTTCAAGCTAGAGGCATAAAATCTGTTTTTTATTTCTTACAGGATGACTTCCATCCTTTTACTAGCCGTTTTTCCTCACAAGATATTTTAATACTATCTGTTCCCTGATCTGCTCCACAAGCATTAGCAACAGCACCACAAGAGAGCAGGAACACATGACTTGGGTGAAGAACATACTCCCTTCCAGCTGCTTGCCCTTAAATTGGCTTAAATTTCTTCTGTCAGGTTAGGTAATAATAAGTGCGTCTCCATGCAAAGGAGCACAGAGGAACACTGGTCCTGCCCCAGCCCCTCCCAGGGCTGCCACAGGAGACCCATCAGTCCCATTGTCCAGGTGTCAAACCAGCCCAGTGAGCCAACTGGGAGGCTTACAAACCAGTCACGTTACAAATGGAGAGGGTTACTGCTTAGGTGTACAGGACACAGTAGGAAATTAAAAAAAAAAAAAAAAAAAAAAGGGAAGAGCATTTGGGGATTGCACAAAACTTATTATGGGGATGTTTAAGGAGAATATGGCAGTCACACATAAGAAGGTTAGTAGAGATGTCTGTCCATGCCCTGCACCTTGTCGGTGCAGTCTGTCCTATCTTCTCCTTAAATTCTATTTCTAATTGTTTTCTGCCATAAGAAGCTCTGGGTTCTGCGTGCGTGTTTCTGGAGCAGCCAGTGAGGACGTGATGACTAGTGACTATCAGGTCAGAGCAGCCAGCAAGTAGATGGTCTGGGAGCCAGCTGTGTGTGTCTCCAGGGGTAAGGATGCTTTCAGAGGGACCAAGAAGTCCAGACCTAATGACAGAGAGACTGCGGAGTCTGGAGGGGGACTGAAAGATGAATTTGTGTGTGTCTTCATCTCTGCGGGAGGTAAACCAGGGGAAAGAGAAGATCCAGCTACTGGGTGTATCTAAGCTGAGTTACTGGAGAGATTCACACTACGTGTGTGTTTGACACGTGCATCTGTGTGTGTGAGTAAGGGGCTTGCACCAGCAACCAGCATGGGGCTGTGGCCTTGGGGGCTTCCCTGCCTGGGTGGCAGCCCACAGGGAGAGGGGGGATCCCAGGGCAGCTACTGGGTGGATCCACAAATCCACAGATTCCCACTAACACACCTTCACACCCGCAGCAGCCAGAGAGGGGTACAGGATGGGGCTGTTGCGCTGTTTGTATTTATGTGAGTGCTGAGCACTAGCCATCTGTGCTGTTCTGTGCAGCCAGCCGTGTATTTATGTGTGTTTGTCCAACATATACACGTACTTCTGTGCATGCCTACGAGGAACACATGCTCAACCTCAAGGCTGAACCTGGAAGAACGGAGCTGCAGCAGTCTCACCTCTACCAGGCTGCTAAACTCAGCAGCTCCCTAGAATAAACCGTATTAGGCTGCCTGAGCCATGGGACATGAAGGGGGTGCATTCCATGTTGAATGTACCACAGGAAGGGTTTTATCTATTTAAGACTCTCTCGTGACTCTCAGTTTGTCTTCAACCATCTCAGATCCATGGTCTGTCTGATAACAAAGACCACATTATCTTAGCGTTTTATAAATCTCGTAATAGCGCATGGTGTCCCCCGGGCACCGCAGAGGAAGCAGCAGAAGCACCTGCTCTCGATGCTCCCGTGAAGGAATACTCACTCTTGGGAAGATCCAGCTTGGCCTGGCAAAGCTCCTTGCCAAAACTGCAAGAGAACAACATAAAGGCAAAAGTCACCACTCCCAGGACAGAGGTGAAAAGCAAGGCTTGCTCCTTTCCGAGGAAAGAAACTGCAAGCTCACAGACTTTCACTCTTCTTTCTACCTTCCTGGCTTCATCCTTGAGGAGGTGCTGACTGGTCTTCACTTTATTTCTACACGCTACTACTAGTGACATGCAAGCAACTGACCCATTTGTGGTTTTTAGTGTTAAATACTATGTATGCACCTTGTGCCTCTGTCTCCAAAGCTTTAATGATGTTCGCTCTCTTGGAGGAACTGTTTTCCTCAGGAAAGCTCCACAGGAATATTTTGGCAGGCAAAAGCTCACTAGACCCAACTCATAGGTTAGGGGATGCTGACAGGCCCCCTCTATTAAGGATTTTATATAATTTGTGACCTAAGCACTCAGGATGATCTTGGGAATGACAAGCTTGAGAAAGGGTCAGGATAGCCCAAAGGGTTTTGACCTAACAAGATCATAGAATCATAGAATCGTCTAGGTTGGAAGGGACCTTAAAGATCATCTAGTCCAACCATCAACCTAACTCTGACAAAAAAAATAAATAAGGAATAAGCAATTAAAAAAAACCCAAAAAAACACTAAACCATATTCTTGAGGACCATGTCAACCCGTCTTTTGAACACCTCCAGGGATGGTGCCTCAACCACTTCCTTAGGCAGCCCATTCCAATGCTGGATAACCCTTTCTGTGAAGAAATTTTTCCTAATATCCAGCCTGAACCTCCCCTGGTGCAACTTGAGGCCATTTCCTCTTGTCCTATCTCCTGTGACTTGGGAGACGAGACCGACCCCTGCCTCTGAACTGGACTAAGAAAGTGATACAAACACCTAATAATATTTCAGGCAGCTGAAAACCCAAAGGATCTGATTTTTCACTCACTTGTCTCATATTAAAAGGAGCGTATAGTGAAATTCTATTGTGCAGTGTGAGCAAAGAATCAGACCCTGACCTTTGAAGCCATAGGACAGATTTGCTCTACAAAGACAATGCCTTTTGGCCCATTCTTTCTAATGTTCTCAGGGATTTCCTGAGGAGGCCCCGACCCCTTTCAAATACTCAAGTGTCTTCAGCCCAACTCCTGCAAGACACTGATTCACTCACCCCAGAAACAGCAGGGTAGGCTGGTCGTGGGAGACCAGGCAAGGCCATTTTACTATGGAAGGCAGATGCAGAGATAATCTGGGCAGATGACATTGTAGCCATACTCTGCATGGCTTTATCTTTAGCTGCCTGATCCTATGGGCAAGAGTAGAAACAGAAAAAAAAACACAAACAAACCAGAATTATTATAATGATAAACAAGTTGCTTGGTCTAATGCTGTAAAAACCAGGATTCTCATCAGCTTCCTTGTAGGGAACAAGCACCTCTGAAAACCTGGGCAGCAGATTTGCCAATAACTGTCCTAAGAACTCTTCAAAGCATGTAAATCTTTCACCTAATACTGTAGCTTCAGATGCAATTAATCATCTTTTCTGAAATATTGGGATGACTGGTTTAGAGACTGCTAACTAAGCATTTATCCTTTCTGTCTGAAGGCTTTCAGCTGTACAGAAATGTTTTGTTATGGAAATTACAACCTTAATTGACTCCTGTGTTTTAATCATTAGTAAGAATATTCAATGGGAAAGACTCTTGCTTATCAAAAAACCTTCTAAAACCAAGCTCACAAAAGGAGTTTGTCATCATCACTGCAAAAAGACTACCTTAATTTGAGGCTGCATTAGTCTCAGGTAAAGCTGATCATTTTATTCCCATCCCTGGGGAAACAACAAATCTTAATAACCTCCCAGGACACGTATGCAAGGAGCATAGGTGTACTTTTTGTACTTTAACAGAGCTGTGGAATTGCTCTGTTTTTTTAACACATTTTTACAGGCAATGACTAGGGAGTCTGATATAAGTTTAAAACAAATAGCATTTTTCATTTCTTCTTCAAAGGAATAAACAAACAGAAGGACTTTCCCACGTTCTTCCTTTCTTCCTACATCCACTACAATTAATCTTCATCCTTCAAACACTCCACATTTATCTGTGACATTATAATTTTAAGTGGCAATGCCACAGACGAATTCATGGCCTGGAGAAAGTGCTGAAAGAGTTAAGCTCCTGCTGCCTTCTTCAGGAATTCTCACTTCCAGCTTCCTTGAACTGCAGTAACTTCTCACCCTTAGGTCCCTCTTCTCTCTAACCCCTTCACTTTCTCTAAGGTATTTTAAAGTTCAGACCCCACAGATTCTGACACGTCTAACACAAAAACATTTGGAGGAGGCATCATAACTAAAATTCAAAAATAAATGATAATGTGTAAGTGGAATGATCAGTAGGAATGGGCAACACTTAACCCATCCTCGTTTCCACAGTATTTGTGACTCCTGGTAGTACAATTCCAGTAAATGGAAGGGAAACATTTTAATTGCTGAAAAAGTTCCTAGGATTCTCCAAAACTCTGGGAAAGTTTTTCAGAATCTAGTTTAAATTACGCTTCAGGGAATGCTTTAAGGATTACCTACAACATTTGTTAAAGGTAAGGATCCTTTTCTGTTTTGTCATGACATACATAAGGACCACTTCCCAGTTGCCATTGCAGAAAAGGATTTTTAACTTGCCTTTACTTTCTCACTGGAAAAATCGTATTTGTCTACCTGAGTTTATATAAAGTTTATAGGGAAGAAGCGTTTACTTGTGGAGCTATTAAAGTAAAAACCAAACAAACATAAACAGTTAAGAAAGGAAAACATTTTATCTATTAGCTGTTGTGTTTTTCTGTTTTGTATAAAAGCCTGAGACTGCTGGAAAAAGCATGCTTTGGTAAAAGACACCTCCTTTCTCCTCAGCTAACAGTTCTGTATTAATTTGTATTGTGTTTCCAGCCCACACAATAACAAAAAAAAAAAAGAAAAAAAAATAAAATAAATGAAGCAAAAGCTTTTACCAAACATTTGTAATGACTGTACTTTCTTTTATTATTCTCAAAACACATAAATAATAATACCACCACATTTCCCTCCTTTTCCTTAGTACAGGTGATATTTATTAGCCACCCAGGACATGGAAAATTATTGATTTCTGGGAAATTTTTCTCAAAGCTGTAGCCCACTTCCCCACCTTTATCAGTGACAGGCACAGTGCATGCTTAGAGAAGACACCCCAATTTAAAGTAATTGCTCTGAAAAGCCAGCGTGTAGCTGCTCTGATTTCTAGGATATAAATATGAAAATGTACAGTCGCTGTGGAAAATGAACAGTGATGGAAGAACACACAGCTATCAGCAGGAACTTGGAAGAAGGGCAGCAGCTTTTGTGATTTCGTTTCCTTGCTCCACGAAAACGAGTAGGGAAAGCAAAGAAGTAAATGAGTGGAATCAGTGCTACGGACTTGCCTCGGCAGGCAGAAAGGAACAGTTTGGTACTGGGGAATGGCTCGCCGCAGGCAGCTGGGCAGAGCTCACAGCATGGCCCGAGGTGGTGTAAAAGGAGAACAACCAATAGCTCCGTGGAGCTCCCCAAGACACCTTCATTCCTTGAGAACAAAACCGGCCAGCTCCTGTGTGCTAAGTGGAAACAGGCTTGGCTGACTGGCTTTTCAATCACGCCAAATCCCAGAGCTGCGACATGCAAAAAATGGAATCAAGTTTAGAGATATAAGCAGCAGTAAATCTTTTAACACCCTGGGCAGTTGTTGTTTCCTACTCGCTCTAACTTGCCTTTTAAGCAGGCCTCCACCTGAACTGACCACTTAGCAGCACCACAGGTTTCAAGCCTAGGCAGCCCTACCTAGAAGCACTGAATTAGATAGTTGTAATTTGTGGCTCCTTCTCATTACCAGAGCAGCTGGAAACACAACAGGCTAATGACAGGTACAACACTGTTTTCCACAGTGGACCTGGGGATGGGACATGGGGGGTGCAGTCATGACTTAGAGGTAATCACTGCTTGCAACAGAGATGCATGCACTTCAGCACTGGTCAAGATTGAGTGCCAGCAGTTCACTTGCAGACAGTTGACCTCTCCTGGTGCCCAGCAAGGAGTTGCCCAGACAGCCAAGAGAAAGCACTGACAGCCGTCCACTCAACAGTCAGGACTGGAATGGGCTTGGCAAGGTCCTCATCATCACCTGAAGCATGGAAGATCAGGGAAGGAAACACACTTCCCTCCAGATCACTTATTACCGTACCAAATCAAGGTGGTCAGCATGGACCTTTCTTCTCTGGCTGTCTCGGTGACAAATAACAAGGACCAGACCTCACATCCTGTTCAACAAGCCCTTTCTGTATGGCTCACATTCTAATAGGGGACACCCTCTTGTGCAATTGTCACCCATAAACTTAACCGTCTTGACATTTCTGGCAACTCAGTCTGAGCACAAAAAACATCTCCCCGCTTCAAATCTGAGTGGAAATAAGTGTCAAGAGGTATCAGTTCATTAGCGTGATCTCAGAGCTCTTCCTACAGAAAGGAAAACACAGATCTGCTCAAGCAAGTAGTCAACTATTTTCTTTCTCATTAGCGCAAGCGTCTTCAAATTAAGCCTGAATTAATCAAGGGTCAAAGTCTATTCAGCTGGCACCTTTTTACCAGAGAAGATGCCAACTGTCTTCATTGCTTCCTCTCAGTGGTTATGCCAACTCAGGACACTTTCTCACAGACAACTCCGTATGATTATCACTGGTAGAAGTGGAACTAGCACTGCAGTAACTGTAAGGCTACCCTTTCCCAAGACCACCACAACACCAGGGACTGATTACTTGTCAGTATTTGTAACCATTAACCACCTCCTTCTCAGGTAAACACTCTTGGCATAGCCTAGGCATAGGCCAAGTCTAAGGATCTTTCAGACATGGATGACAGCAGCATAAACCAGAAGTAGAAAATAGACAAATAAAAATTAAAGTTATTGTTTCTTTATTCTTTAAATAGAATTGCTCCAGACGTCACAGAACTACAAGTGATTTCAGAACACTTCCTACTAAGTACCTTTTCCTCCCCAGCTTCCTACAGTTCAGAGGCTAAACCTCACCCTTTTTTAAGGCTATTCGAAGAGGGAATGGGTAAGCAAATGGCGGACTCAGGGAGCTTGTACGATATGTTAAAGGATACCCATCATACCTTGAGCTTGGCTTGGATCTCTCTAGCTTTCCGCCTTGCCAGGACCTGGATGTGACTAGATACCTGCATTGAAAGACAAAATCCATTTTCATTGCAGAGAAGTACCTGGTAGCTACTTGCAGAAGTAACCATGCTTTAGGCACCTTGTGCAATAGGAAGTTATTTAGGGCTGAGATAGCAACGAGATGCTTTTCTGAACATAAGTGTCATGAAACGAGGTGGGGGACCAGCAAAGATGGGCCATTAAGGCCTTTTCAAATGGCTTTATCAAGCCAGAGACCTCCTCTAAAACTAAAGAACCCATCCTTAAATCTAGGGATTGAGAGTTCTGATCTCTTTGCTCCCCATCTTGGCCTCCTCTTTGGAGAAGGGAAACCCATGTTCCATATCTCTGGTTGCTACATAATGAGTCTCAGAACTTCCCCATATCTAATGGAATGATTTAAGTTGGAAGGAACTTCTGGATGTCATCCACCAACCCCCCTGTCCAAAGCAGGTCTAGGGTGCTCAGTGCTTTGTCCAGCATAGCCTGGACTGTAATTCCCAAACTACAAAGATTTTCATCCTGTGTGCCAGGTCTTTTCAAAATCACAGTTGCTGTCCGTCTGTCTGTGCTGAACAAAGAATCTTCATATAGAGGACCACTGACGTTCACTGAAGCGTTCATTAGTGGACAAAACATATAAAAACACACACTGTTTAACAGCAGAAAAATTTGTGTCACGATGGGAAACATGAGCATTACAGTCCTATAGTAAAATGCCTGAGCTGACTCTTCCCACCATTATTAACCAACTCAGCACAACAACCTCTTTCCAGCAAAGCCAGAAACAGCAAAGGATTTTTTCTCATGAGCTCCCACCACTTCTAGTGGTCCAAAAAGCAAGTGTTTACAGGGAAAACTTCACACTTACCTGTTTCCTTGTGCGTGTTTTCCCTGTTCTCAGCTTAATATAGCGGGCAATCAGTTCATTTCGTCCTGGAACAAAGAAATAATGCAAATAGAAGTTTATACAAGTTTAGAGAGCTATGACCCCAGGGAAAAGATGCACAATGTAATTATCTATCTATAGAGATCAGCAGTAGGGCGATATTCCGTCACACTACTTTCTCTCTTAGAAAGATACTCATTAGTTCACATGGCAGAGGTCTGAGTTTCAGGAGCAGAACTTCGGGCTGCAAATTCTGTTTCCTAGTTTGCATCTGTATAGCTTAAAATTGCCAATAAAAAGGAGAATCATATGCTTTTTAAAATAATTACATTACCACAGTGTGTAGAAGCTGTAAACATGGATCAAGATCACTAGTACAAACAAAGAAGAAAAAGGAAAGGCACCGTCCCCAAAACATTCAGAAAGGAAAGAAGAAAGATCCAAGAAACAACAGGCCACTCGGCTTCACCTCAGTCTCTGGGAGGTGGTGGAGAATGTAATCCTGGAAACCGTGAAGGACGAAAAGGTGATTGCAAGTAGTCCACATGTATTTACAAATGGGAAACCATACATAACCAACCTGAATTTCATTGGTGGGTGAGGACAGAGCTGTATATACTGTGACTCTAGTATGGCTTTTGACACTGTCTCCCATAACACCCTCTAAAACATTCAGAAAGGCAAGAAGAAAGATCCGAGAAACAACAGGCCACTCGGCTTCACCTGAGTCCCTGGGAGGTGGTGGAGAATGTAATCCTGGAAGGCTTTTTTTAATAATTACATTAACACAGTGTGTAGAAGCTGTAAACATGAATCAAGATCACCAGTACAAACAAAGAAGAAAAAGGAAAGGCACCGTCCCCAAAACATTCAGAAAGGAAAGAAGAAAGATCCAAGAAACAACAGGCCACTCGGCTTCACCTCAGTCTCTGGGAGGTGGTGGAGAATGTAATCCTGGAAACCGTGAAGGACGAAAAGGTGATTGCAAGTAGTCCACATGTATTTACAAATGGGAAACCATACATAACCAACCTGAGATTCTACAGTGAGGTGACTATCTTGGTGGGTGAGTACAGAGCTGTATATACTGTGACTCTGGTATGGCTTTTGACACTGTCTCTCATAACGTTCTCATAAGCAACCTGACAAAGTATGGGTTAGATAAGCAGACAAGAAATTGAAAACTGGCTGAACGGACGGGCCCAGAGGGCTTTAATTCATGGCCAGAAGTCCAGTTAGAGACAAGTCTCTAGTCATGTATTGGGGCAAATACTGTTCAACATTTTCATGAATGATGTGCACATCCAACATTTTCATGAATGACGTGGACGTGCTGAAGTTCAAATGTGATACAAAAACTGTGAAGAGGCTGACACACCAGGTGACTGTCCATTCAGAAGAACCTTGACAGGAGAAATGGGCCAACAGGAATCTCATGAAGTTCAGCAAAGGAAAAGGCAGAGTCCTGCACCAGAGAAAAAATAACCTTAAGCACCAGTATATGCAGGGGGCTGACCATCTGGTAAGCAGCTTTGCAGAAAAGAACTTGGGGGTCCTGGTTGAAGACAAGCTAACAATGAGCAGGCAATGCACCCTTGTCGGACGGGCCCAGAGGGCTTTAATTCATGGCCAGAAGTCCAGTTAGAGACAAGTCTCTAGTCATGTATTGGGGCAAATACTGTTCAACATTTTCATGAATGATGTGCACATAGTGCACCATCAGCAAGTTCACACGTGATACAAAACTGTGAAGAGGCTGACACACCAGGTGACTGTCCATTCAGAAGAACCTTGACAGGAGAAATGGGCCAACAGGAATCTCATGAAGTTCAGCAAAGGAAAAGGCAGAGTCCTGCACCAGAGAAAAAATAACCTTAAGCACCAGTATATGCAGGGGGCTGACCATCTGGTAAGCAGCTTTGCAGAAAAGAACTTGGGGGTCCTGGTTGAAGACAAGCTAACAATGAGCAGGCAATGCACCCTTGTGACAAAGAAGGCCAACAGCATCCCAGGCTGCATTACAAGGATTGCTGCCAACAGGTCACGGGAGGTGATCCTTCATCTCTACTCAGTGCTGTTGAGGCAATGTCTGGAGTACTGAGTCCAGTTCTGGGCTCCTCAGCACAAGGAAGGTGTGGACACACTGGAGTGAGTCCAGCAAAAGGTCCACAAAAATTATGAAGAGACTGGAGAATGTTTCATATGAGGAGAGGTTGAGAGAGCTGGGACTGTTCAGTGTAGAGAAGATTTAAGGAGACAATCCTTCATCTCTACTCAGCGCTGGTGAGGCAATGTCTGGAGTACCGAGTACAGTTCTGGGCTCCTTGGCACGAGGAAGATGTGGACACACTGGAGTGAGCCCAGCAAAAGGTCCACAAAAATTATGAAGAGACTGGAGAATGTTTCATATGAGGAGAGGTTGAGAGAGCTGGGACTGTTCAGTGTAGAGAAGATTTAGGGAGAGTTTTATCAATACATGTAAAAATACCCTGATGGGAGGCAAGGAAGAAGAGGGAGCCAGCCTCCTCTCAATAGTGCCCAGAGAGGACAAGAAACAACAGGCACAAACTAAAACAGATGAAATTCCATCCAAAAACAAGAAAAAAAACCCCCACCTTTTTACTATAAGGGTGATCAAACACTGGCACAGGCTGCCCAGAAAGATTGTAGAGTCCCCATTCTTGGAGATACTCAAAACTTAACTGAACACTATCCTAGGCAACTTGCTGTAGCTGACCCTGCTTGAGTAGTAGGGCCAAAGTAGACAATCTGAAGAGATCTCTTCCCACTGAAATGAGTCTGTCCTACTGTGACTCTAAATAATAAAAAAAAATAAATAATAATGGGGAAGTATGTGAAAATAGTTCAGTGTCACATGATATAGTGTATTAAAAGTGTTTTCAGGCTCTTGCAGGCATCCTGAAAAAGGAGCATTCTTCAGAAGAGATACAGAGAAGGAGGCTTAACTTTGTGGAAGGTTTGGGGAGCTCCCATAAACAGGAAGGTGGGGCACTGGCTGGAAGAGGTGAAGGAATCCTTGTCCGATTATGGAACAAGCACACATTGCAGGCTGAAGACAATTATGTTTTACACCTTGATTATCATGATGACACATAAGATGACACAGTGAGATTAGGCCCCTCAGGGCCAAGGGAAACGAAGACAAGTAGCTTTATGTTCAACGCAAGAGGCAGCAACATGAATGAAATGGCCAACAAAACGTGAAGCTACAGGGTCACTGGTACAGAATTTGAAATTGCTTGGAATGAGAGTAGAAAACTGCAGAAGACTCAGGTCCAGGATCTAAAAATCAGTAAGAGACACAGAGGATGAGCTACTGACAACTTCAGCAGTGAATAGGAGAAGGAAAACAGAGAAGGATGAGCTAGTGACAACTTCAGCAGTGAATAGGAGAAGGAAGCTTAGACCCAATTCACAGTTCTGTTTGAGAGTGGACACCAAGGCACGAGGCAGAACATGCGGCTTCCATACACTGGCTCCCACGTATCAAATCTAAATAGACACACAGATTTTTATTCTCTTCCTGGAGTTGGAGGAATAAAGAGCAGAAGGAGAAAAGCAGCAGTTACACATCTGAACTCTAGACTGATTCAAGGCAGAAAACATGACAGAAAGAGCAGGCTCTGCAAAATAAGATGTTGGTGGTGACCACGCTAGGAGCAATACAACACCTCAATTAAAAGTTGGGACTGGGAAGTGCAAGGCTGTGAGACATGTGGCTGCAAGTGTTTGAGGAATGAGCAGGAATAAACTGGGAAGCAAAAGCCACAGCTTTTGTGAAGTTTATGTATAACAAAATTATAAAAAAACCAAACCAGTATTTTATATGGTAAGATTATAAGTCAAATGAAGAACTTGCACATTAGGACAACACAGACACCAAAAAAGCAAGCAGTCAAAATAGATGCAATATTTATTCCAATAGTTTAATACTCCATTAAAAAGTTGACATTTGTTTTTATTTTAAACCCATTTAACTTGACCCTGAATAAAATGAATGCAAGAAAGGACTCTATGCCAGATATTAACCACCCAACTCTTTAGGGAAGAGCTGGCAAAGCTCCTAATTTAGGCCGTGTTCATGAAGCATAACCAAAGGACACATAGGGATGGGAGAGATTTTACATTTACAGATCTTAATCTTTTCCTAATGGTGTCATTAGAGAAGCTCTCCTTAATCCCCTTGGAGAAGAATCAGGTCTGTAGCTAAGAAAAGAAAACAGCTCCAGCTCCTCTATACACAAATTAGGAGATATTTCTCGTGCCAGAAACACAGCTCCCAGCGTGTAAGCACTGACCTCTTCAGTTCCCACAGCTTCAGCATTAGCTCGGGGACATGCCCAGGAGAGTTTGATGGGAGCAGATGCTGTTCCGCTACCTTCCACCCCTGTTGCTTTTCCAACCAATGTAACCGTTTTTACAAAGCCCAGACCAATTACTACTGACACATACCCACACCATCTTTTCCTCCTGCCAAGAATGACACGTATGGCTTTTCAAAGCCTCCATCTGTTGAACACGGATCCGAGTTCAAAGGTAAGAAACAAAAGAAGTGACTCTTCTCAGACAGATTCTGGCACACAGAAAATTTCAGAAAGATAGTTTGACACACTTCAGAAGTGGAAAACGTGCAGAACAAAATAAGGTGCTCAAACCCCATTATCTATAAAGAAACAAGAAGGAAAAATTATATATACCAAGATGATCTTTTGAGGAGCAAGGGGAATGAGTTAATGGAAGAGAGAGGAAAACCTAACCTTGAGAAAAACTGGATGTGGAGAATTTCAGGCAAACTTTTAAAGGGTGCATATTGGGCTATACCGACAATTTGAACACATGGAAACTCTCCAGACACTGGCTCAAACACAGGTCATCCTTGCAAAACTAATTTCAATGGATTCTCAACCAGACACAATAAATGTTACAGAGCAAATTTAGGTTTGTTGTGTTACAGAGCATTATTCTGCTTCTGCAGGAGAAGGCTGCAGGGGTAATCCATGTGAAAGGATGCCATGAACAGCCCAGTGCTACTCACAGTTGATTGCCAGCCATCTCCAAAATGCATGAAAACAACAATCTATCAAAACCTCAACCAGCCAGAGGAGCACAAGCTACCTTTGCTCAAGCGTATTTTGGAAAGGGGCAGGAGACAGATGAGGGGGGAGCAAATTTAGGTTTGTTGTGTTTCCACAAAATTTTACAGACCAAGCAGTCTGACAGAGCACTATTCTGCTTCTGCAGGAGAAGGCTGCAGGGGTAATCCATGTGAAAGGATGCCATGAACAGCCCAGTGCTACTCACAGTTGATTGCCAGCCATCTCCAAAATGCATGAAAACAACAATCTATCAAAACCTCAATTGGCCAGAGGAGCACAAGCTACCTTTGCTCAAGCGTATTTTGGAAAGGGGCAGGAGACAGATGAGGAGACACACAAAAGGAACCACAAAAAGGAGACATGTGAGGATGCACAGAAGGAAAAGTGCAAGGTATATAAAAAGACACTTTTGAAGAAAAGAAGGAGAAAAGGAGATGTGGTAGGGGACATTGTTGGGGACATGGCTGGAAAAGTACCCTTGGAAAGAGGTTTGGAGAAAAGGAAGGAGAAAAGGAGACATGGCTGGAAAAGTACCCTTGGAAAGAGGTGCTCCATGGCAGAAGAAGTACACTTTGAGGTAACTGCAACCCATGGAGGACCCACACCAGAGCAGGGACAACCCTGAAAGAAGCCCATCAAGAACCCACATAGAAGCAGAGGAGCAGCAAGAAGCACCAGAGGGGAAAACAAACAAACAACAAAACAAAAAAACAAAAAACAAAAAAAAAAAAACAAACAAAACAAAGCAAAAACCCCCAAAACAAAAACACCCCACAAACTAAAAAGCAAGGACTGGCAGAAAGAACAAACCCAAACAAACTAAAAAGCAAGGACTGGCAGAAAGAAACCTTTACATAGTGACCCCAACCTCCTGCACCACCCAACACCTTCCCAATAAAGGAATTAGGAGGGAGTGTTATAGAGAATAAAACAAGGGAAACTGAGACTAGGAAACGAGGAGCAGAGGCAATAAACTGTAGTCAACCCAGAGAAAGTGGGAGGTGTTTCCTTAAGTGTGTCTTTAACTGTTTGTCTTTGACAACATCAGCAAAAATTGCAAAGCTCTCAGGCCATGCACTTTGCTGGAGAAGACTAGAGGGAGGGGAAACTGTTGTAGGAATAGCACATATTAGAAGCTGGTATGGAAAATCTCTAGAAAAAGCATTCTTATGTGGATCCTGAAAATTTCCAGTTTTAGAATACACTTCCCACTTGCCACCACCTCTCATACAGCCTTCCTCTTCCAGAATTGTCTCCCCACTGAGCCAGGGAAAAACAGAAAGGTGGCAGCTAATAAACATACTGGCAGCAAAAGAAAAACCCAGAGCACTTTACAAAGACATTAGCATCACAGGGATTATTAAATACAGAACTATGCAAATTGCCGAGCCGAGCAAACTCTGCAATAAGAACATATTAAATTACCATGAATCAAAACTGCAGGAGAAGCAAGTCCTAAATGTCTTTTGGCTTTCTTATCAGAAGTTAGATGTAAGCAGGTATTACGCTGCTTGAAACCTGTAGGTTTGCAGCCTCTGGAAAGCACTTTCTTTGTTTCACAACCCTGGCTGCAGGGTCAGCAAAGACCAGCACTCCTCACTTGGCTGGAACAGGCAGAGCTGTCACAAACCATCAGAGGGTTCATTTTTTAGAGCCATGTAGAGCGTCCCTCAGTAATGTGATCAGATGTTGTGTTCTTAGAATAACTCCTGCTGAGACCTGCCATGGTCACCAGAACCTGCCAACAGTTGTGCCTCCTCTGTCAAAACTGCGCATTAGGTTTCATGAAGCTCTGGCCAACACACCAACTGCGGCGCGACACCCAGAAGCTCTTTATCCTCCCTGTAGCCTTCCCCTTGGAAGCATGGCATGAAAAAAAGGAGTAAAGAGATACTCTCTTACATTCTTTACCTCTCACTCCTAACAGATAAATTTCCAGGGCATCGATTTAGCTCCCACTCCATCTTACGCTAAATTGCAAAACTTTGCATTGAGTAGTTATCCAGGAAGGTGTTTCTAACAGAAGTGAAAAAAGAGGCTTTTTGATTCTCCATTTACACCTGTGCTCCTTTAGGTATAAGAGGAGAGAAGTGTTTGCCTCCAAGGAAGGGGGGGGAAAAAATCAGGGGAATTCTGCACAGCATTTCTCAGTTCTACATCAAAGCTTTGAGCTGGCCTTCTGCTAGTAATGGTATATTACTGCTTGTACAAGAGGCAGACAAAGCATCTCTTTAAGCCCTATAATTCCTTGCACACCTGTTGCCAAAGAAAGTATAAGAACCAAAAGCCTCTCTTCTGTGACGAGTAAAAGCAAAGAACTCAGTGATTTCTGCAGAATCCTTCCAGTGGGAAACTGCATGAAAATATCTGCTTCTTTTGTGTACCCGAAGCAAACAGATGCACCTACCTGTGAAGTGCAGCAAGGATAAGAGATCTACAGAAGCAGCTATCCAGCTGTATACAATGAAAGGTTAATCAAAGCAAGGTCAAAGAAGTCATCTCAACTATCATTTCAATCTCTTTGTGTCATTTAATGACAGCTTCTGTGACATGGCTGCCTCCTGAACTTGCTAAGCATTTAGTTAACTGTTCATTAGAATCAATATAAACATAATGATTTGTGTGCATCAGACAGCATGACAAATAAATCTAGGCAAAAGAGAGAATTTAAGGACACCTCAGCTGCCCAACAAATGTCAATGTTTCTCTATACACACGAAGCAAAACTAACTGCTGAGCAAGTCTTACCAGAATGACACTGAAGGTAAAAGCAGTGTATGTTATGTTCACATGTGCATGTACCATATAGGACTAACGGCCACTGGGGTCTGCCCCGATCCATACCTCCCTGCACAGCCTTGCTTTCCATCTCTCATTCCAATGCTTCCTTTTCCAGCTACACTAAATGCCTCCCTGGGCTTCACTTTTTCCAGAAACAGGGTTGCAGCATGAAAAAACCACATTTTTGTCTTTCTGACAGCTAATCCCACTAATCTTCACTATCAAGATGCAAAGGCACTCAACTCTTACTGATATAAGCCTTAATGTTAGTTTTAATGCTATCTTTCACTTTACCATAAACCATCTTTTCTTATCAAAGCCTTGGTAAGAAAATTCTGCCAGCTTCCCAATTTCCCAGCCCAGCTTTTTCAAGGCAAGAGAAAATGCAGTACATGACCTTTCCTTCTCTGACCTGGGTTCCCTTCATCCCTTACTATGTTCCTTGACTTTTGGCAATCATTAATGTCACATCTTTCTTGATTACTTATCATGCTTGCTTTCAACCTTAAAATCTCTTTTCAGGAAACTTTATGAAGTTTTAAACTTTGGCCTCTATCTCTCCTATAGGTCCTCCTCTGCTTTTTTTCTGCGTTTTGTCTTGGTATACAACTTCTGTAACACAGTGATGATGTTCAGCACCCAAACTCTTTCAAGGGCTCAGTCCTTCCCTCCCTTTCTGTTTCAGCACATACTTTTACTATCAGTTCTAACACCACCACCACTACCAGAGTGGAGGCTATCCCCAAAGTCAATAAAAATTCTACAATAACCATCTCCCTATTCATCCCTGTCTTTCTTCCTCTCTTTGGGAACCTCCCACCTCGCTCCCCCACCATTAATCTCTAAACTCTGTTGTTTGCTCTTCACTGGTCTTCAGTCTTTGTTGGTACCTATAAACTAAACATACTGAGCAAATTCTGTCTTGTTTTTCCCATTTATCTGGACTGCAAGTGTGGCAAATTCCTGTAGTAAGTAGCCCCAACCACAATGGACAACCTCAGGAGCAGCATGTCTATTTTTGGCTAGGAGCAGGTGACAGCTCTTGAAATGATATATTAATAATGATAAAGTGCACTCTGATCAAGCTCCTTTTGAGACTTTTTTTTTTTTTAAACAACCTGTATTTTTATTCCTAACTTTTTTACACTGAATCCAGAGAGAACTTAATATACTACCTCTGTGACCACCATACTGGGATCACTTCCCATGAAAGAGACAATAAGAAACCCTATTGCATTTTACTGCACTGGCATATCCTACAAAGACATCTCTCCCCCCACCAACGCAGAGCTTCAGTGCTTAATAGTCAGCTTCAAGTTCCCACAGCACCATTGCACACACCAGAGAATTTTATATGCAGCTGTGAGGAGAAAGTTTCCTCACTTGGACCATTTATTCGATGTTTTGAATTTGCTCAGTATTAACCTTCCACAAGAAGACTCCCTGAGCTCATGCAGTCCCTACAACAAGGGGATTTGGAGAGGAAGATTCAAAGAAAGCTAAACCAGTACTTCTGAAAATTATCAAAACAATCAGATACCTGAAAATACGATAGTGAAGTGATTAGCATCACCACATCACCAGCTCCTCCCTGACACACCTGATTTCATCATTTGACTGTGCAAGTGCTGAGCTCCTTCCTCTTCTGAAACGACAAAGAAGTTGAAGCTTTATTTACTGGGCAGAATGTGCCAGTCAAGCACCTCACATGTGAAAATGGCACTCAGGTGATCAATCTGTCTGAGGCCTTAAAACTCAGTCATCTCATTTACTAACTGGTCTAAATGCTGAAACCCCCTCTTGAGTAAAAAAAGGCCTTTTGCTGGGAAAGTTATTCCTTTCCTTTTCCACCATATAACCTGCCCTCTTGAGTAAAAAGGCCTTTTGCTGGGAAGGTTATTCCTTTCCTTTTCCACCATATAACCTAAATTCACACCTAGAAACACATGAATTGCTATCCCTGTTTGGAAACTGCTGTTTCTTGATGTTTAAGACACTTCACACAAAGTGCACGATAATAGTTACAGACCCTGCAGGTTTTGGAAAGCTTCTTATTGGTTCCAAACAAGGAGCGGAGATAAATGAAGTCAGTCACCACGGGCGTAGTTACAGCAACAAATTCTTCATCAACAAAACAACCTGAAGAGGTTCCCCTCTCCTCGGCTGGTCATTCCTCCCCTCCTGCAATATTCCATCACTCCTGTGTGCAGCTGTACCACTTAAATTACTGGAAGAACAGGGGAGGAGGTGGGACTCCAAACAGGACTGACACACACCATTCTAATTACCAAAAATTCAAAAATAACCCCCCCATTTGGATTTTGTTGTAGGTTTTGTTTTTCCTAACCAGCCTATTTTTAATTGGATTGGTGAACGAGTTCATTTTGTGACCATATTAACTACAGCACTGGCACAGCAGAGAGAACTGACAAAGAATCAGGGCAGAACTTCTTAAACCAGTTTTGCCACCAGAGAAACTGTAGCCTGGAACCGTCCTCCACCTAACCCCCACACACATACAGACTGGTAAGAAAATGGGCAAGGCTCTTCCTGTGCTTGCATCATTTGTCTAAAGGCTAGACGGAGTCAAAGTACCTCCTAATTACTGCTCCAAAGATGAGTGGAATTATTCCTTGTAAAGATGTAACTTTTACTAAGTTAAAACCAATAATATATACAGGATATTCCCTCACAGGAAGCTCCAAGCTACGCAGCTCTTCACCACCCCTCAACCTTCAATAGATTGGATGTCCTCATCAGCTGTGTTTTCCCACATTATCACCTCAGGCCATAGAAAGGTAAGATAATCCATCCAGTAACTACCCCTCCCATGTACACGTTAGGGGCTGCAACAGGAACAGAGCTGGGACTTGTTCTGGTGCTTTCCAGAGTAAGACTGATGAGAATCTTGTAGAAGCTGTTTAGATTCAGTTTGACTGGGAAATCCCACAATCACACCAAAGCAGCTCCATATAGTAACACAAGTCCTTCATACGTCAGAGAGTGTACCAGGAAACACCTGAAACAACCAATAACAACCCTACATGGAAAAGCATGTCAAATTAAAGGCTTACAGGCTCTTAGGACACCCGAGAATGATGTTATAATGGCACAAACATACTTTATTCACTAAGGCCCAGGTTCAGAAAAACATGACCGCTGAGGGTAGCACTGAAACTAATGTTAAATTAGAACAACATCTTCCAATTCCTGCAACTCCAAGTTCTATATTACAGACCCAGCCATCTACTAAGTTCTTCCTTAGGTCAATAAACATCTTCTCTGCTTGTTTCAGTAACTTCCAATAGCCACAAGGTATCTGAAAGCAACTCTTCAGAGATATTGCCTTGAAGGACAGCAAAAACTTCAGCACCTCTCCTCCTCATTTTGCAGTCAGCTGCCTCTGCTGACACCAACTACTATTTGCACTGTTTCTTGCAGATTTTTGCCCAAGTCCTAATCTTGTGCACGTGCCCAGACGACAGGCTGACCAAGTACTCACAGCTTCAGCTACAGGAGGTCGAAGGGATCTGAGAGATCCACGCAGCCACTTGCACAGAACCATGCGGTTCTCAAGGCATCTGGCCTGGTCTGGCTTAGTCCCATGAGGAGTTGTGACTGCTTCACTGGACATGGAAGAGTGGACCAGGCCCTGCTCCTAGCCAACGGACTGAAAATTATGCTGCAGCTTCAAGGAAAGCAAAAGAACCCAGAGACTGTTGTACGGATGTAAGTGGAACTGCTGCCACTTCACCAATCTTCAGTTTTTGCCATAATAATTTAGAGTGCAATCATTGTCCGTAATTACTTTAAAGCATGAAGTTATAATTTCAGCTTAAACGAATGGCTGGCTACTGCCGAAAAAATGTTTGCCTTTTCCCCCCTAACTCACTCTCACTGAATTGTTCCACAGGTCATTTCCCCTCTCTCATCTGGCCAAAGTTTGTCCAGAGCAGTTTGCCAGCAGTTCAGCAAGCTCGAATGGATCAGCAAGGATTCTGCCAGGAACTGAATTTAGCCCAAAAAATGGGAGCACAAAGCTGGAAGCGGAGCAGGGGAGCAAAGAAACCGGAGTGGCAACGTCCTCTCTTCTTCCACCCTGAACTGTCAGGTCATCTCACTGTTTCTGAAGGAAATGTACTCTTAGTCTCAACAGAGAACAGTTTTACACCATTCCAGTGCTAGTTAGAGATGGCATATACTCTAACAGGTGAAAAGAGGAGGTGGACAGAAAAGCCTGGCAGAAACGCAGTCTTCATAATGGAGTAGCTATCCAGGAACTGCTCTGGATAATAGCTGAATTCTGCCAACCTCATAAAATTTCCTTACAGTGGCTTGTGATATTTCTCTTCCTGCCCTCTTTCTGCTCCTAACACTGGAGCAATTCTGTTCTACATTCTTTAAACATCTGCTCCCTGACTGAGTTTACAGTGTAAGTCCAATAGATAGCTGGGCAACCATGATTCAGGCAGTGACAGGAGAGCAGGAACAAGAAGATGACAAACCTATTTAAGCTGCAGAAATACCTAAAAATGTCTATGGATCGAGAAGAAAATTTGCAAATATCTAGGTGCTTCAACTACCTTCTGGATTAAAGCTGCTATCTCTAGAATTGTCAAATCAGTTTCCTCCAATCTTATCCACAAAGGGTCAGACTAGACATGAGCAAGTTTAAGCAGAGCTGGCACTGCCTGTGGGCACAGGAACAGATAAAATGACCTTTGAAGGACCCTCCCAGCACCATTTTCTTTGATTTTACAACTAAAGATGATGATGTAGCTTTCATATGCAGCAATGCTCATAATCCCAAGTCAAGGTTGAAGGCAACATTGTGCTAACACCACACATGCATGGGTGTTTCCCTGTAATACTGGTGTGCTTAGAAATAGGTCAATGTCTAGAGCACTTGCAGTCAACAACTTGGGTCATTCCTGTTGAGTTCTCTCATCAAGCACTGGGAACACCCCCGACACTTCAGTCCACAGACTCAACGCAAGGTCCTGAAACGGGCTTTGCAATTACTGCACAAAAATCACCCTCAAGAGGAAAGAAGAGCGATTCAGAAGACACATCACCCGAAAAAGTTTCCATGAAAACAATGTCATTTCCTCTTCAAGAAGCTAGAGACAGAGCAAGACCCTGCCCGTGTATGTGCATGTGGTGAGCCTCAGAGAATTTGAAGGAGTACTCAGAAGATGGGTCACAAGTTCAAGGTGACAGTGATGAGGAACAGCTGCTGGCCACGCACCCTTCAGCAGCAGGTGTCCCCAGGCCCCAGAGGTTTAAGTCAGTCCTACAAGCGACCAACAGACTTACAAGACCATCTGTTTGGGCACAAACTGACACAGCCTTCACAGTTTTGCTGCCCAGATCTTTATCAGACAATACAGGGCTTGTTATAGATTAGCTAATGAGCAACTGTTTAAACCAATAGACAGCCCTAGTTCTCACGTGCTCATTATCTGGATCGTACATGAATGAGAATACTGCTGCTTCTTTTAGCTGTAATACTGTCTTTTTCTGATCGAGCAGATTTCCTTCACATCGGGGCACCCCTTAAGGCACTATGAACTGGGAAGGTTACTTCAGCTTGTACTGGTTTTGTTTAACATACGTATAGGGATACTTTAATAAAGTTTCGATAAGTTATATTTCATACACGCCCTCCAGCAATAGGGCATGTCTTTGAAAGATACTTTAAAAGAGAGTTCATGTGATAGATTTTGATTGCTTGCACTGTAAAAATAAGAAAGCTCCTTTTTTCCTAGGCCGGGTCACTTTCACTGTGCTATGACACTTATCAGATCTATGGATGTGCAGCCCCTTGCTTAAGAAATGCTATCACCCTTCTCTACCCAATGTCTCACTAATCAACAGAATCAAGACAAGTTCTGAGAAAGCGCTCCTGGTCTTTATCTTGAATTTGCTCTTCTTGTTTTAGACCTGAGGAAGGGCCTCTGCACCCATCAGTCTCAAACTTACTCATGTCACAAAACCACACATAGTATAAATCATAATACTAACAATTTTGAAAAAAAAAAACCTGCAGATACTCATAGTGGAAAGCAATATTTGGTCACCACCTAATGCCTACTGTTCTCCATTCCCTGTGTAAAATGATAGTATGTCTAATCTAGAGTCCACCTCACATCCACACAAAACACACATATGCACACACCACGTTCCTTAGGACTAGTTTTACAAATATGTTCCTTATAGTTTTGTCTGATACAATTTATAAGTCCCAAACAACAGCATTTGCAGTTTAACGCCGTACAGAAGAGATACCTCAGCACTGAGCACCATGCTGTCATGAAGCTTCTTCTGATACCCATCCCATATTCCTTCTTTCTCTCCCATTAATCCTAGTCATGCTCACATGTTCCACATAAAATCCCTCTCCCTCCTAAATGTTAACACCCTTCAAATATTTATAGACTGTTATTATGTCCCCCCACCCTCCACCTTTCAGTCATAGCTTAGCCAAGCTATGTATATTTAGCTACTTTAATCTTTCCTCCTAAATCAGTCCCTTCAACTCCCAGAGCTCAATGTTAAGTCTGGTATGCTTGTTGCTCTTCTCAGAACTCAACCCATGTTTTTGAGATTATTCTGGTAATGTGTTGGCAAAAACCTGTCCAGAAGAGAGCTTCACATGTGCTTGTTTTAAGGAAAAAAGAAACCCAAGCCAGTGGATGTTATTAATTTTAATTTTCCATGTCTGAATTAAAAATCTGAGAAAAAAAAAATCAATCTGAAATTTTAAATGTAAGCGAACATTTTGTACATTTAAGAGCAGATCAGCAACTGGAAATACTTGGATCCAATTGTGAAAGTATGTAGAGTTTTTTAAAATGTAAATAAAAAGCCCAAAACCAAACTACTAAGGTTCTTTTACTAAACTTTTCAGAAAAAAAAGGAAATGCGTAAAGTTATCCAGAAGCACAGCAGAAGCAAAACAATGACTTGCAACAAAGAAAAAGGTTGACAAATGAAACTGAGACAGTCTCTCAGGTACAAGGCAGATGAGTGGATACAGCTACAGAGCATAAAACTGGCTTACTGAACTAGAAATCAACTAAACTGGCTGTGTTATTTCCAATGTAAGAAAAAATTGACTTGCTGACAATATACCACTAATTCTCCACTATCTTGGAGAATTACTAAACATTGGAATTCTAGAAATGAAAAAGTTAGAGGAGGAGCCAGAAAGGTAATATGATGTCACTAATGAAGGAAGGACACGATCTGCACAACAAAAAACACAATCCTGCACAACATGCTTGGTTTTAAGTCTTGGTTTTAAGATAAAAATGGGACTACAAAGCTGCCAAAACTCAAAAGGGAAAGCAAAAAGTATGTGCTCTTTGTTGAAGCAACACAATAAAGCAACCCCAAAAGCAGTCAGAGTGATTTTCATAACACGTAATACACGATAAAACTGCTAATATACTTCTGTTCAGTACTAGGTATTTTAAGGAAAGATGCTACAGCCAGTACTATTAACTCTATTAACTGCAACAACAAGCAGTTTCCTGGTTGGTTGGCATTTCACAAGTGGTAAACTCTTGTGTATTTAGGAAATGCTTGGAACTTATTGAAAAAAATATTTCTTTTCATATTTGCATGGAGAAAACACCAGTTAAACTGTTCTTCAGTTTAACATGAAGAACTAAAAACTTGACTAGCAAAGGAGATGGAAGAAAAAAGCTTGAAAAACTCCAGTAGAAGTTTAACATGTTGCAAAGGTCTCCAGAAATCTGGCTTCAGTCAACTGCAAAGCACTAGAACCACACAAAAGCAAAGTTGAAAGCTGACTCGGTGAAACAAAACCTTGACATTGAGCAACTCCAAGAACATCACACTTCCCACCAGGAAAAGGCCATGAGGGAAAAGTCTGCGTCCTGACCAATTGTCCACAAATCTAAGTTTCATCTGTCTTCTACTGTTTAAAATGGGAGATAAATTTTTGTTACCCAAACTGTGGGATAAATGGCTCTTCTGCGGTTCACTAGGTCACAACAGTGGAAGGGAGAAGAACTGTAGAAGTATCTCTCTGCGGGATATTACAGCTGAAATTCAAATTTTGCAATTACATGGGCTGGCCCGTTCAGTGTCAACTGAGTTCCAATGGCTTTGATTGAAACATCACCAGGCAAGATGCTAAACCAGGTATAGAAAGAAAGCATTTGAAGACTGACACCTCAAAGATTTACATATTTGTAACAGATACCATGATTTTCCCTCCCCTCAAGAAGTAGTCTTTACGAACCAGGACAGGCATTGAATGTTTTGTGCTTCTTTGACTTTGTTTGCTTTTCAGTTTTGTTTTTAATGGATTTCTGACGTCAGGGAAAACATTAACTGACAACACAACCCTTTGAGACTAAGCCAATATCCTGCAAATTTAACCTAGTCGCTTCAGAACAGGGGTTGGGAGGGACCATCTGTGACGTGGTAGTTTTTGGCATCAGACTGACCTTTTATGCCAGCTTACTTCATGCTGCTAGCTAAAGTCTTTGTAGTTAACTGCCTGCTCCAGGTTTTAACTAGTAACACGGTTAACTATTCTTCCGTCACTCAGCCTCTGAGCTTTGGACATCTTTAGATATTTCCTATCAGCCGCATTAGGGCTTTGACTCACAAACAGATGGCACCAGCCTGGGAGATGGATTTCTGCCCCCAGCTGCCTGCTCCCCCTGGCTCAGCACAGAAATGGCCGAGGGGTTGGTTATCCAGCTGCTAAACCACTGCCTCCAACACAACCGCAATCTAATGAGCGGCCACCAATTCTAGGTCCTGGTAGAAAAAGGTGCTCCGAGCCAGATGTTTGCACAGCAGGAAGGAACAGTGGACAGCTAAGGCAGTAGCTCAGTTCCAAGCTTTTACTTCTCCATTCGTAAATCAAGGCTCCAGCGCTGTTTTGTCAAAATTAGTATCACTTTGCTAGCTACTGTTTTTCATTTCTCTGTCCTCGGGGAGACCTGCTCTATTTAACATCTCCATGCAAATCACACAAAGATACTAAGCTTTTTCCTCCTCCTTTCTCTAGATCAGTACTGAAGATGCCAGGGGACAGTGACTCCTACACCGAATTCTGTGATTGCTTATTTGGTACAAATGCTACAGATACTATTTCTCCCATGGAAAAACACAGTTGGGAAAATGTAAGAACCAGATTTGTAATATTCTAGCAGGTATTCTAGCAGGCAACACCTACAAAAACAACCCTGCAGGGCCTTAGTGGTACCAGAAAGCACCAGAGAAGTTAATAGGGCTCTAGACTCACTGCTTCTAATGTCAACACACTGATTAGGGAAAAAGATAGCATCCCATATCAGACGAGACAGCTTTTCGTGCCTTAAGCAGAGACTGCTGGAGAGGACAGTGAGGGCTTATATCCAGAGCAGGACTGTGGTATGAGCTTATTCAGTCAGGATGCTGCCTCCAGTAATGGAACATGTCTAGGAGGGAAAGATAATGAAAAATGAAATGGAATGGAATGGAAGTAGGAATCACATCCACTCAGCAATCAGCAGTGTCATCTCAAGAGCTGTAAGAAGCAAGCCAACTCAGAAGAGGCTAGGGAACATGAGCACGAAGGGTGTGTATAGGCTGAAACACAACTTTCTGTGCAATTTCAAATGCACTCAAACAAAATAGTGCAAGTTCCTCCTATTGGCTCGGTGTACTTCAGCTTGTTTGACAGCTTTTGCTGGCAAAAGCTACTAACTTTAGACTGATAACAGGTTGCTTCACAATAGATGAGTATTTAAATTGCACATAGATTTCCACGTAGAATTGCATGTAAGTTCCACAAATCCTGGGACCTGTAACATCATACTCCAAAGTGGGAAACAGTGCAATGGTTCTCCTTTTGTGAGGGGAAAGGGGCTCTCTGTAACACCTCGCTCCTTGGTTCAATGAGTTCTATGCAAGTGGGTCACGGAACAGCTAAACAACCACCCTTTGGAGGCAGGGCCAGCTCCACATACAGCTTGTCCTGTTCCGTGAGCTGGCTCGTAAGCGGTGAAGATGAAATCGGGGACTATATTTATTCTCCCTGCCCGGTCATATCTTTCTATAGATCCCAGGCTGGGCCCCGCTTTCTTGGCATGGATCCTGGGGTCTAGTAAGCAAAGGAGGCCATAAATCAGTGCCTCGGGTTCTGTCAGGAGCACATCGAACCAGCCATCCACGCTGCGAACAGGTGCACTAAAGGCAAGCAGGGACACTGTCCCGTTTGCAATAGTGGGGGAGGGCTTGCAGAATTCATTTCTTCTCCCAGAGCCTAACCCAAAATTTTTCACCCTCCAAGTGGGCTATTGACCTTCTGCAGCTCACCAGCGTGGTTAACTTGAGACTTTCCACTAAACGCCAGTCCACACTAAGATAACTCTTGTTGGTTTCTGTAGTGTATTCTACTTCATTTTTCCTTTCACTCTCTTTATTCCTTTCGTGGCCCATTTTGCTCTCTGCTCTAACACATTCACTCCAAAGCTGAAGTATTTCAGGGACTATACAGAATGGTTATTAAATTAAGGCAGTCTTAAAACACAACTGTAATTTTTCATGAGTAATTTTAAAAGACACCTGTCATGAAAACTAGTGCAGACTTACAGTGACAAGGAGCATGTCACTAATCTGTGCCTAATAACCACGGGGTGGATTTTCAAATAATATTTCAGCTTGAATAACATTTTAAGTAACCATTGCTTCTGAAAGAAGTGGTCCTACCCTCAACCTCAACCATTGCTGCTGATTCCCCCTCTCCTCATCCTCTCTCTCAGGGTCACCACAAGCAGTTGTGCAGTGAAACAAATCAGGGGGCATTACCCAAATAAAGTTCACTTTCTTCCCTTTTCTGGCTGTGCCAGTTTTAAGCTCGATTAGCTCCATAGTACAACCACAAAAACGTTTGTGCCAGCATACAGCAGGAATTGATGTCTACATCAGAATATGGACACTTGATGAGCCTCAGGGTGCTCAGCCTTACTCATCATCTATTGCTCTGTACACATACCATGATAAATGTACCCAGTATAACCATCCATTGAGATAAGGCTGTGTAAACAAGACCCCCAGCTATGCCCCCATAGTGAGAACAATCTATTCCTTAGCTCAGGGAACAATGGCCCCATGGGAGGACAGAAACCTGCAGAATGACTCGTTAAGTGCTCCATATCCTTCAGGGCATGGTGCTCCTGTAGGGATGAAAAAAAATCAAACACTGGGTAGGAAGAGGACTGCCTTCCATAAGATCCTCCCTAGTGCTTTGAGAAAAAGTTTTAACACCTTGGGACTTTTCAACCAAATATTGTGCATCCTCAGCCTTTGCTTTGCTTCTCAGTCACAGAAGTACCAGGTGGCTTCTTCCAATACTGAGCTAGAGAATCCAGACCAGACCAGCTATTTTGTGGACAACATCAAGAGATAAAATTTAACTGTGGAATAGATCAGAAGTCCAATTCAAAATCATGCCTACCACCTAAAAAGTTGATTTCCACTGCAGCTGGAAGCCAGCATTTCAGTGCACTCAGGACTGGGTATCTAGTTGAGAAGAACCCACAGGTGAAAGACCTTCCATAAGAAGGCAAACTACAATGAAAAGGAGGAGCAAAAGAGATCTGCTCTCTTTGCCTTAAGATCTGAAGTGCAGCCAATTAACAACTTGGTGTTTACATAGCACCAGCAGAGCCATTGAAGGGTTCAGGGGCTGACCTGCCCTTTAGCACCAAAGACACAGACCTTCACCTGTTAGAATAACAAGAATGTTGGAGACAGCAGTGAGAGATACCAGAAAAGATAGACTTAGTCACACCATGAAGCCATTATATGGTATCTATATGGTATCTATCCAAAGATTAGTTCAGCAGCAGGCCCAACCCTGGGGTTTACATTATCGATACTCCCCTGAAAAAGACATCTATAATTCTTTCTGAGCTGTGGATGTTAAAATCTTCACTGATTTTCCTAAATGCAACTGGGAGCGACCAACTGCATGAACTTGGGATCGCCTGAGAGAAAAACGAGTTCATTCAGAACGTAATTTGGTAGGAGGCAAGTGGCCTGCACAGGGCAGGTTGCCTGAAGTGTTGTGATGTGCCCTTTCTTTCTCCTTACCATACATCTTGCCTTCGTCTGACAAGATAATCTTCCGCCGTCCACATGGTGGGTAGATGGCTAACGCTTCCTGGAAGCTCTGCTCAATGTCCGGACTCCACACACCCTCAGCATCATTGTCAATGGGTTTGTCCAAGGCCTCACTGCCCCCTGAGTCGTTGCTCCCCTCAGGGGAGGTGGGAGAACTCCACTCGTTGGAGGTAATGGTGCCAGCTAGAAACTCCAAGGTGCCACACGGAGAAGCAGGCTCAGAACCTGTGATGGACAAACACATCCCATCTGTCAGTTAGAAATCCTTCTCTCTAGGAAAATGAGGAGATACTAAAGAAAAAGTTAAAAGAATCTCAGGGATGAGGGTTTTAACTTCAAGTTTACCTTAAATGGTAACTCAACCACATGCTTGATTTCTACTAATCACGGAATTGTCAGAGTTGGAAGGGACCTCTAGAGATCATCTGGTCCAACTTCCCTGGCAAAGCAGGGTTGCCCAGAGCACATCATTCGGGACTGCATCCAGGCGGGGCTTGAAGATCTCCAGAGAAGGGGACTCCACGACCCCCCTGGGCAGCCTGTCCCAGTGCTCCGTCACTCTCACCCCAAAGAAGTTTTTTCTCATATTTGAATGGAACTTTCTATGTTCCAGCTTGAGCCTGTTGCCCCTTGTCCTATCGCTGGAAACCACTGAAAAGAGTCCGGCTCCAACATCCTTCAACTCACCCTTTAGATATTAATGTTCAGATGAAAACCTTTTCTACAAATCTTTGTGATAAAACAGCTTGCTCCCACATCTCTCTGGTTCATTAACTCTTTATCACTTCCCAGTTCTCCTAAGATGCTGTCTTCTTGCCTGTGTCTTTGTCTCCTCATTTCTTTCTCCCTTCGCTGTCATTACCTATGTAACTGTTATTTAACTTTCTGAAGCACGCATAAAGGGATTCAGCCCCTGTGAAAGACTATACAAAATGGAGCAGTGATGAATTATCTAGTCATCACTGAGCACTGGGTCGAAATTTTCTTAGATACTGTTTCACTGGATCAGAGTCGGTGTCATTTTTAACACTGACATTTCTTCTTCTCAAGGATCAGCTGCACTTCTAAAAAGCAATTCCTAGAGCCAGACAGTTTAATGCAATGTCTTCCAAATCTCAGCACTATATCCTGGCAGGAGCAGAAGGCACCATGAGTAAAAGGATAAAGGCACTAGGCTGCAGGTCAAGAATCCTAGGCGCTTAGCCTGTTTCTACTGCTCATCTTCAGACCGACCTTGGGCAAATATGTTCAGTTCTCTGTGTCTCTCTGCTCCCTCACCCTTTACCAGCCTCAGGCTAAGAGATTTGCCACTGGGAAGAAGCAGAAACTGGTTTCTCATTGAAGCTAAGCAGACAGCTACTAGCTCTTGAAAACGACAATAAATCATAGTCTATTTAAACACCTACAGTAGAGGCTGGAGTCATTGAGTGGAGCTGCTAAAACACTCATTCAGAAAGCAACATCAACCATACACAAAATAAATGGCTTCCAAAACCACAGATAATTTCCCCGCCTTAATCCCAAAGCTGTTTGTTTGCCATTTTAGTAGTTTTGAAATCTGAGCTCCAGAGAATGCAGTTAAAAGAGAGTTCAAAACTTCCCTGAGTATCACCACGTTGAATTGCATAGCAAGAAAATCCCAATAAGGCTTTTTATGCGAGAGCAACAGAATCATCAAACCTGTACTGCACAAGAGCAAGGAGAGAGCTCCCACATACCAACTCAAACTGTTGTCCCAAGGCAGGGTCATTTACATGGTGTGCAAGACACTAAATCAAAAATAGCTCAGAAATATCACAGTGATAAAGTAAAGGAGATGAGAGGAGAAATTTGAGCATGGTCTATGTCAAAAACTGGCTAGAACAAAATTTGTGCAGTTATGCTGTGCCTTAGTTGCTAAACAGGAAGAGCAGGTCCATTCATTCAACTTCAGAAGTTCAAAAATTCAGGGCACGTGGCTCCAGAAACTTTTCTGACGTGAACCTAAAAACATTGCATCATACACACCTTTTTAAGTCTTTCCTTGGTTTCTTACCTCTTTGGATTTAACATTTACAAAATCTTCTCCAAAACCAATATGACTAGATTTATTATTTTTTTTTTAAATAAAAGCTGAAACTCTTAAGAACTTTGTAATTTCAGAAGGTGAAGTTGTAAAAAGAGTTGACTACACTCAGAAATGTGTCAGAAGAGCCAGTGTGGCTCTCAGAAGGTTTTCCTGGTCCTTAATGACTTTAGACAGCAGCAGATACCTATTGTACATCTCCATAACCCATCAAAAGCTCAGGAAACAAAGAAGACAATACTGTGCATTTGAATAATTTCTAGAGACAGTATACAAATCAGTACAGGTTGGGGGCTGACCTGCTAGAGAGCAGATCTGTAGAAAAAGATCTGGGAGTCCTGGTGGACAACAGGATGACCATGAGCCAGCAACGTGCCCTTGCGACTAAGAAGGCCAATGACATCCTGGGGTGCATCAGAAGAGCGTGGCCAGCAGGTCGAGGGAGGTTGCCCTCCCATCTGCTCTGCCCTGGTGAGGCCCCATCTGGAGCACTGGGTCCAGTTCTGGGCTCCCCAGTTCCAGAAGGACAGGGAACTGCTGGAGAGGGTACAGCAGAGGGCTACAAAGATGATGAGGGGACTAGAACATCTCTCTTATGAGGAAAGACTGAGGGACATGGGTCTTTTTAGTCTTGAGAAGAGAAGACTGAGGGGGGATCTGATCAACACCTATAAATACCTAAAGGGTGGATGCCAGGAGGATGGGGCTGGTCTTTTTTCAGTGGTGCCCAGGGACAGGACAAGAGGAAACGGGCACAAACTTGGATATAAGTTCCACCTAAACATGGGGAGGAACTTCTTTCCTGTGAGGGTGGCAGAGCCCTGGAACAGGCTGCCCAGGGAGGTGGTGGAGTCTCCGTCTCTGGAGACATTCAAAAACCACCTGGACACCTTCCTGTGCAACCTGCTCTGGGTGGACCTGCTTTGGCAGGAGGGTTGGACTAGATGATCTCCAGAGGTCCCTTCCGACCCCTATTATTCTGTGATACTTCTGACATCATGGTGCAGCATTTTAACAAGTTGTTCACACAGACATTTAGAAAACCTAGTGTATGATTTATTTCCATGAGAACATTTGGAACACATGAACCACAGATTGGCTTACTGCTGTCCACCTGTTCATTTCAGCCCCTACATTAGATTATTTCAATCTTCTTGATCCATGCTGTACATTTTCAGAGCATTGGAAGAAATAAAATGGAAGGTGAGGAGGGGAGAAAGGGCAACTCACACTTGGCCTTTACCACTGGGACAGACAGCCCAAGCACACTGTGAATGGCACCAAAGCAGGCAATGTGATGAGATCCTGAAATGAATGTTTCCCTCACCAACCACCCATAAATCCCCTTTCACTGTCAGTGAAATAATAAATATACATGGGTATTCAAGAGATTGTCCTGCTGGGGAATCAGTGTAGAGGAGTAAGCTTTCCACAGGGGAACCTGCCAGAGAAACAGAAGCTATCTGTCCCAGCTGTTCTTCTTTTGATATTTCCCCAAACATCCCTAGACCTTGGAGACTGTTAGGACCCTCCGTATTTAATGCACATTAGAATGCCCACAAACAGAAGGCACAGGCTAGTTTTAACTGAGGCTGACAGACTGAGAAACGGAGGGGTTCAGAAAGAAGCCTACGGCATATTCGTATTTCCACCTGCGTTTGGAAACACAAGTCTCATAACAGCCAGCAACCTCCACACCAAGTGAAATCATACTCTAACCACTCAGCTGTGTGATTCCCAAAGCCATGGTCACTGGAAGCTACAACCTCTGCTATCAAGCCAAATTCCCAAGCAACGCATGCAGGTAGACAAAGTCTCTCCTAGGGAACGTATGGCCATCAACCATAAAAAGCACCTACTTTGAATCCAGCTCTTTTTATCACCTTAATGTCCAGACAGACATAGATGAATACCTAACAGATTATTTCAGCAGGACACGTTCTTATGTTGGAAAGCAGGCAAACATAGCTGAAGCGTAACTTCCCCCAACTCCTTCCCCTGCATCTAAATCCTAGGAGTTGTCGCCTGATCATTTCATGTTTTACAAGGCTTCACCTCTGCACCAAGCACCTTTGGTGACAAAGGAAGCTCTCGTTCCTTTCTGACCAAACTCCAGAGTAATTGGAGGGGAAAATATCCTGTCCACAAAGCAAGAGACAGAATATGCAAGCCCTATCTCACATTGGTCCAAATAAAGGGAGATGTGGAGCATAAGAGCAACGAGGGAAGAAATTACATCACTTTTGAAGTGCCTCAATACTTTTTTTTTTTCCCTCCAATGCTTCTTTCTTTCTTTTTGTGCCTTGACCAGCAATGTAAGTCCTATCCCAAGCTCTAGCTAGGTCAGCAGGCACCAAAATGTCCTATTGTGGCTAATCCCAACTTTTGTACACCTTGGGGCCTGATTCTGCTTTGCCTTCTTGGCACTAAAGCTATTCCTTGTGGATGAGGAGGAAAGTGGAATTGTACAGACTATACAATCAAGGATGTTTGACCATCTCCATCTGAAACCTGAGTAATCACCCAGACACTAACACAAATTGGCCTCCTTTGGTAACTTATGAAGAAATTCCATAGACTGAAATGACCATGAAAATCCTTATAACTCTATGTCTCTAGTTCAGTAGATGCCAAGGGCTTAAAGGGCCTGCAAAGTTTTCTTAAATGATGTTGCTTAATAGTAAGCTCCAGGTGTGATCCCAGGTGACACTCTATGCTCAGAGGCAATGGACAGTAATACAGGGAGTCCTGGTCAGGTTCTCTCTGGTCTAGGGGTCTCCTCTTTGGCAGGTCTTCCATCTCCTGCACTGTTGATCTGAACTCACCAGCGGCCAAAGTGGCCATTTATTAAACTAAGCAAAGCAAATTGTAGAAATGCTGGGGGCTAAACTGAATCCTAAATGGCTCTATTAGCGTGCCACCTTGCAAAACTGTCAGTGGAATCACCAGAGTATTTTTCAGAAATATGCTAGAGTTGAATGTGTTATTTATAAGAAAGGTTTAAATAATATTCATTAGAAACTACTTTAACAAAATACAAATGTTTCAGTTAGCATCAAGCTTTCAGTTTGCCTCTCCTTCCCCCTTCAATCAATAGTAACTATACACACACTGCTTCATAACTTTAATGGTGTATTTAACATATTACTGAGTGTTCTAATATCACTAAATAGTTTAGTACTTCTACATATTTTTTTTTTTAAGTTCTGGCTGTAGATGAGCTTCTAATCGTAAAGCTTCCTTTGGATGTGGAGGGAACTGGATCCTGAAATCACTTAACAGACATCCCAGTTCCCAGGCATGCTCAGACAATTCCTTCCCCATCCGAATCCTCTCCCAGGCACGGTTCTTAAGATCAGAGGAGTCGGAGGATGTTGTCCCATTCTTATAACAGGAAGTTTTGCCAGAAGTCCCAGGCTTGGTGTTTGTTCTCCTCAGATTCCCTCAGTTTGAGCTTACACTCCTCTTCTTGGCTCTCGTATTTCTCGTATTGTACCTTCCATTTGTTTTTATTCTGATCCCACTCTTGATTAACTACCTTTTTTGTGAGGTAAGGTCATGAATTTTTCCCAGGTTCAAAGACACAAGGCCCTCACAGCACCTCCAGCTCCTCGCTACCTCTACTTCCTTCTTATGTGTCCCTCTGTCCAAACACAGCTTCTTATTCATGCTTGGTCCCTGCTCTTCCCTCCATGGCCCATCTCTTAGTGAGTCACAAAGAAAGGCTTTTGGGTCAGAGGAAAGCAAAACCATGGAAAAAGCACAAAAATGTTTCAGCTCCCAGCAGCTTTGGTTTAATCGTTCCAGTGCTGGTAATTTCAACACTTTTTCCCTTCACACGTGGGATCTCACTGAGATTGGGAGATCCTGCAGTGCCAGCCAGAGAGCTGCCAAGAGCCCTTCAGCAAGGTCTCGTCGTCGGGGAGCACATCTTTACCAGACTCCGCAGCCCGACACATCTGCTTTCCCTCAGTCATTGCTGCTGGTAACAGCTCCCTCTTAAGTGTTTGTGGCAGCTGCTCAAGACAAAAAAAAAAAAAAAAAATCATACTTTCCTGAGGATCTGAAAAACTGCAGCCAGCTGTCTCCAGTTGCTCAGATTTCTTAGAGCTGCTCTGTCCTAAAGACTCCCCCCGTTCCGTTGCCCCCCACATTCCCTGCTGGAATGGGTATCAAGCAGGGCAACACTAACAAGGACATCCCTTCATCCTTGATCTCATTGAAGGGAACTGCAAGCTGTGGAGGCAGGGACTGCTTCCCATCATAGGTATTCCTTGGTGTCACTGTAACACAAATACAACCAAACATTTCTTGTATTTACTACCTCCATGACATGAGCCAAATACTGGTACTATAGAGGATCTGAACCACCACGTTTTCATATCTGATCAGCAGTCAAACAGCGAATTTCAAAAAAAAAAAAAGAATTAGTTTGGCCAGAAAAGATGCTCTGCTGCTCAAACCACATATTTCAAAAAAAAAAGAATTAGTTTGGCCAGAAAAGATGCTCTGCTGCTCAAACCACAACTTTAGAGTAGTTTAGAACAATAACAAAACCTGGAAACAGCAACAACCGGGCCAGTTACTTCCATCCAGAACACACTAACAAATGAGCTTACACAATGCAGTCAGAGAAGGAGATTTGGGGTTAGGAAAGCAAATGGTTTGGAGCGCTACAAAATCTATTGCGCAAGGCACAATGGAAGACAGCATTCAAACTTACCAGAGGAAGGAGGCTGGGAAATTCTACGGAACACTACAATAATAGCTCAGTTTCTCTGAAAGAGAAGAATGAGTGCAATCAGTAGATGAGTAGCTCCAAGGGGGTGCAACTCAAAGACTGCAGGAAAAAAACAAAATGTATGGGAAAAGGTGGGAAAGTAGCTACTCAACAATACTTAGGGTCTGTCGAAGCTCGCAGACAAAAGAGGCCAGAAATCACGAACGTGTTTACAGCATCTCCACAGAGAGAAATAAAACGATGCAAAACCAACTAGCACTGAACTGTACCTAGGAAGACAACAGCACTTTTGCAGCACACAGCCAGCAACCAGTTGCTCAAGCTCCTCAGGAGCTGCACTCCAGTCATTAAACCAGCCTGGAGCAAGACCTGGTGATGGTGGAGGTGGGTGGCTGTAGTTCACGGAGCCTTTTGAGGAGGGGCACTCCCTAACAACTCCGGCAAGTGGGGAGCCTGGCTGAAATCTCACTCACCTTTTGCTCCTGCAATCCCTGAGCAACGTTGGCTATTCCCTGAGAATATCCCTATCCAGCCAGGACGCTGGAGTAATGCTGTGGATAAAACCAGTTAAGGTGTTACTGGCTGTAGGTGAAGCAAAAGCTCTTAATATGTTGTCAGCAGTGCCGGGCAAGGAAGAAAAGAGAACTGAGATTTCCCTCTGTGTATCGGGCAAGGTGACAGAATCATTGCATCTACAGGCTACACAAGGAGATTTTTGTCTCTGTCTCAGCAAGTGAGGCTGGTTTACAAAGGAACAAGCACTACAAGCCTCAGATCAGATCCGACGCAAGCTGGGGCTCCATCTGAACGCTTCTCACACTGCCCAGCACAACACCCAGCTTGGTGTGCTTGAGACTGCCTCCAGCAACCGCTCTTCAAAAGGCACCTGACTTCCTGAGCAGAGCAAAAACAACGCCCTCGACGTTATTGCAGGAGCTGAGCTCTGGCCAAAAACAGAGAGAGGATGTAGTGTCCAGCGCAGTGATATAAATCAAAGCGAGGAGAGACGAGAACTTCTACCAGCGCAGCCCTGGATAATGCAGTCAAACAGGATGTGATGAGATAAGGCTGTGTGTGGCCCAGCACACCACGCCATCAGTTACGTTTCTGATAAAGGAAACAGAGCACAGAGCTGTGCCTTGCCCTAAAGGGGGGAGGGAAAAAAAGAAAAAAAAAAACAAAAAAACCACACAACCCAACAACAGCAAAACTCAAAGGCTGGTTCTGCTCCCACTGCTCTAGGGGTGGTCAGCTTGGGGTTTGATCCCGAGCCACAGGCAGCTCGTGCACAGCTCCCACCTACGGGCTACATCACCGGCCTTGGACTGACAGAATGACTACTGTGTGATTTACAGCTCATTGATCCCAAGCCACAGGCAACTCATGCACAGCTCCCACCTACGGGCTACATCACCGGCCTTGGACTGACAGAATGACTACTGTGTGATTTACAGCTCAGCTGGGAGAGAAAAATGAGCCGGGCAAGGGCAGAGGAGATTGACACTGCCAGGTTGCCCTGGGATTAAGCCACAGGCTGGGCTGGCCACAGCCCTCAAAAGGAACAGTGCAATTCCTGGGGAGTCACTGTTACTTCCCATGCAGGAACCGTTCCCGGAGCTTCCATTCTCCCCGGCTTTCCAAGACACGTGGCATGTGTTTCACAGCTTCCCAGGCAGATGAAGGTTGTGGCTGAGTGAAAATGGGTAGCCACCCTCGTGCTAGCAGCAGTGGTCGCCAGGAGTCGTTCCCAACAAGTACGGAGCTGGCGAGAAATCAATGATCCCGGAGGAAGTCCAATAATAATGTCCCTTTTCTATCGTAGAATCACCAGTGGTGTTAGCTAAACACTTTTCAGTCAAAATTGTCCCTTCAAGCATACAGAAGCGTAGACGCTGACTGAAAAATTACTCGAGCCTTGTCAAACCAAGCTAGAGACAGAGATAAATCACGTATAGCATTTTCCCAAAGAGTATTATTCACATAATTATAAAAAAAAAAAGAACCTTTAATAGCAATCTGGCTCCTTAATCCACTTAAAGTCGGTTGTCCTGAGAATTTTACCAGACTCAAAAGCCCCATTTTGCCTACAGAATTAAAACTATACCAGAAAGACCTAAGTGAACCACCCGATGACAAAAATCAAAAAATGAACCTTTAATAGCAACCTGGCTCCTTAATCCACTTAAAGTCGGTTGTCCTGAGAATTTTACCAGACTCAAAAGCCCCATTTTGCCTACAGAATTAAAACTATACCAGAAAGACCTAAGTGAACCACCCGATGACAAAAATCAGACTGGGAGCAAAAATCCAGACAAGACTTTCAAGACACAAAAAGGTGAGCTTCAAAAGCAATTTTGTGACTGCAAGTGGTGTAACTTCAGAGGGGCTTACGCTTAACACTGCCTGGAAGTCAGGTGTCTTTCCTGACAAGTAAAACAAAATGAAGAGACTCATAATGCCCATTTTATGATATCCAAATCGAATTCTTATTTCCTAATCCTTACAGTCAGAGCAGGTATATAAAATAAGACTTCAATTCAGTCAACCCATTAAGCATGTGCCTTGATTTTACTAGTAGTTAGATGGGAGCTTAAAGGTAACCGATACTTTCAATAAACCAATGCTTCAGTAAAGTGAAGAACAACCATGAAACACCTGCATCATGTGAATGAACCCTACTTGGGGCTACCAACAAAGCCACGCTCTCCTGGGATGTTCAGAAGCCACCCCAGCTCCGTTGGGGAGCACACGCTCCACCTGGAACACGGAGCACATAAGTATTCAATGCAGTGTAAGCACTCAATACTTACAGCTAAGATGATCACTTCTCGAGGGCTGACACTGAGGAAAGTCCACCCCATTTGGATTTCTGTAAAAGAGTCTGAAATTTCCTAGCAGACAATCAGACACCGGCCATTTTAGCTAGATTCCAGCTCTTACCACTTTGATACAAGAGGCAGTAGAGCCCTCTCCAAGTCAGACCAGTGTAACTTTGAGCTCAGAACACTTCCCTCTCAGTTGTGGCATAAACACACTGCCATTTCCAAACTGCTGAACGTATAGGGATTTCACAGAAAGCAAGTGAAAATCATGAGAACCTGTAAGTACAACCCCAACCAAATGTGAAACACTAAGCACACCAAAAAAAAAAAAAAAAAAAAAAAAAGAAAGAAAAAAAGCCAAAAGTTGAAAAACACAGGTTAAACTTGCCCCCAGATATTACAGGAAAGAACAAACCTTCTGACTTATCTCTTTGCCCTTCCAGACCCTTCTCACCAGGAAGGTCAACAGGTTATATACCTTCTGCTGGACTAATCTACAGGAGAACAAGGGCAGCTAGCCAAGCAAAACTAGATTCTTAAAGGGACACAGCCAACCACAGACTTGACTTGTTTTTAAAACATGTTCTTATACATAAAACCTGTGACCAAAAGCAGTGGGAAAAGATGCTGCTTCTCTATTTTTCAGTTAGCTTACCAGGTGGATAGAAACAGTGATTTACGTTGTTTCCCCCGCACAGTTATTTTCTTCTGTTTGCACTGATCCTTCACAAACAAACAGGGGTAGGAAAATAAATAGAGTTTTATTTATTTATGGAAAGATGAATCAAAGATGAGTGATTGTACTTGGAGAAAATCTTCTTATGCAAACCTCTCTCTTATAAGCTGACAAGATCTTCAAACCAAGAGAGCCTCTCTAAATCCTGCTAGTCTGGTATCAGGGAGCTTTATTTCAAGAACCTGCTGTGGAGAAGTATGATCAGGCAAGATGAACTTAAGACAGATCAGCAAATCCCCCCTTTCCATTTCAGTATCCACATGCTCAGTGTTCTCTTGACTTTTCCTCCTTCAGTTAAAGCAGTCCCGGTAACAAGAGATTAGATTTTGTCTGGACATCTGTCATTAATGGCTACCATACTGTTTGAGGGGATGCACTCTGAGGACTATGCTAATTTATTTTCTCTTTGGCAATAGCAATGCAGATGCTTCAAAGTCTCGTTTCCAGGCTCTAAAAGCCACTGGCGCTCATGTCCTAAAAGTACAGTGAAGTAAAGCACCTACCCTTTGGCAATCATATTCTAACAAAGGTAAGAACAAGATAATTATAAACCTGCAATGAAACAGAAAAACAGCCAGTGACTCAGCCAGTGGCACCGGGAACTGGAAAACCTGCCCCTCCCTAGCAGGAAAACATCTAATTCACATGGTGTTAAAAACAAAGGGGAGTGACTGCATCATCTCCAGAAAAAGGAGGACCCAAGGGGCAGGAACCACAAAAACAACAAAAAAATCCACCCAAAAAAAAACCCAAAAAACCCTCAAGAATCCAAAAACGCCGCCTCCAAACCCCAAAAAACTCTTTCTAATAATCTAGTCTCAGATGTTATAATGAGCTGCATGCATGCAAATTCCTGACTTTTTTTACAAGGAACATGTTGGGCATTTATTTAAGCGTGATGGTGGACATAATGCAGAAGTTGGAGAGAGAGGGAGAGGAGTGTACACTGCTGGAAATCTTGATAAACTCGATTGCTCTTCAAAGAAGGACAGAATTGCCATGAAGTTAGGGAATGAAAAGAATATAGCACATGATGTAATAGGTTTAGATTTAGAGTAGCATTTGCTACTCTCCAAGGAAATCACAGCTAAAAAATTGCTTCAAACTGGCTTTGGAGAATACTGCTCATAAGATTGGAAAATTAACTAACAGCTTCAAAACTAAGTGGAGCCAAGAGGTACTACTGGGTTGCTGCAGGGATTTTTGCTAGTCCTGATCTCTTTGACATCTTAATTAGAGATCTAAGACTGAATAAAGTTAACGGAACTTGCAGGTGCTACAGAAATGAAGTTTACAAACACCAGTGGATAGAAACAACTCAAAGAGATTCAGACAGCTCAAAAACAAACAAGAGAAGCAGGGGGTTACCTATAAGACTATGTGGAAAATGTAATGCACAGAAACTGCAGAAAACCCAATACTAATAATTTAAAAAAAAAATAGATAAATCAAAGAAAAAGCCCCGCCAGAAGTAGGAACTAAAGACACGCAAGAGCGAGAATGCTGAACAAAAGAGAGTTGTCTGCAAAGCAAAATACTTCTACAAAATGTAACTTTTGTCTGCTTGTGCTCAGATACCGCTTCGGGCAACAAAGAGAGATGAATCACCTCCAACACGGGGAATATTAGATCTCATTCTGCAAAGGGAACAGAAAATGATTTCACTATCACAGCAGCAACTGTAGCCATGGTCCAAGGAACTACTTAAGGTGGGAAAAGATGGCAATGTTGCTAAGAAAATACCCCCTATTCTTCCCCCACTGTCCACCTCCTAGTAATTGTGTCCCCTTCTGCAGACACCCCAGCCTTTACCTGACCGTAGGATTAACTGGATGGAGGAACAGACCTGGCTGAAAACTAACTTGCTAAAAGAGGGTGTTACTTTTCATCTGGGTCAGCCCCCTGGCCGGGGTCAGTAAACAGCAGTGCCAATAACCCAGGCCGGCCACAAAGGAAAGAGGTGTGACAAGCAGGGAAATGCACAGCTTGAGGCTGCGAAGACAGGGTTTGTCTACACCGGGGCCAGCCCAAAATCTTTGTGGAACCACTGCTCGAGTTATGCTGTGACAGAACCAAGAGCCGAGAGATACAATCAGAAAAAAGACCCATTTTTCCCAAGGAAGGAAAGCCATGAATGAGCAGAATATCACTCCAAAGAAACACGCAAGCAGCGTCTGTTGGAAACTTGTACTTTTCAGCAACCTTCTCACAACTCTACTTACTGTATTTGACTTCTGTAAAACAAATATCTTTGTAAGAAAACCAACCGCAGCAGTGATTTTGTTTTAAACCACAAGCAGGATTCAGTGCCGTGGAGCCCTTTCTCTCTTCAGAGCTTGGCAGTGCTATTTCCATACCGTTTTCCTACAGATGTCCTGTAATACACTAACATCCAAACACTTCCCACGGTAATAAACTAAAATACTTTAAAGCCATCGATAAAATTAATTGAAAAATCCAAAAGATGTAGCAGGAACCAAAGAGTGCAGAAACAAGCGTGAGAAACAGTTTATCATGACCAAAAGGCTTTAAGTCCAACAGGTGATGGTAGAGCAACTTCACACCAGCCCTAGCACTTACATCCAGACTCTGCTTTCCCTCTTCTTCTATTCCTCTCCCTCCTCCTCCATGCCCTGTCCTACTGCCTTCCGTAGGAGGAGAAACAATAAAACCTCTTACATCTACACAGAGGGACGGACAGACAGGTGAATGAATGCTCCATTCACTTTGCACACAAATAGCACAATCAGGTCTAGGGGAAGCTGATCTGTTCTGAGTAATAGGAAGCGAGGGGGGGGGGGGAAGAAAAAAAAAGTCTCTTTCCCTCCGTGGAGCATTCACAGGATTCAAATCTTAAGGTTAGAAAGTAACACGAGTGTAACTTCAGGTTAAACAACAGCCAAAAAAAAAAAAAAAAAGTAAAATTGCAAGATTTGTTGTGGTTTGGTTTTGGTCTGTTTGCTGCTGGGTTTTCCTTCCTCACATACGACCATTGGCCATGAAGTATTTCACAAAAGTAAGGATTACACTCCTCCCTTCTACAAAAAAGGGCCTTATCTCCAGCAGCCCCATACAAGGAACCGTTTAAACGGAATTATCTACATAAGATAAAAGATTACTTGGCAGAGCGCTTTGTTTGGGTTTTGTTTTTTTAATTTAAACCCTTACCGGGGGCATGTCACCAAAACTCGGCTCCAACTTGAGAAGAACCGAGCTGGGAAGGCAGCGCTCCCTCATCTCTTGGTGAGCGCCGCGTTAACAACCCCCACACCTCCCCGGGGCCGGGTTTCCTTATGATTTTTCTGGGTTATTTTCCCCCCCCAAAAAAAACCACCTTTCATAATTTACATTAAAAATTTATCACTGGAAGCGCTGATCCTTCTCTCCACTCTCCCCCAATAACGGGTCTACAAACGGGACAGAAAACTACATATTTTTTTTCCCCCCTTAAAAGCGCTGGCGGCTTTTCCCCAAAGGACCGAGTTTCCCCCCAAACCCCAAGAGCCGGCAGCCCCTTCCTCGACGGCCGGAGCCTCCTCCACGGGAGGATGTTCCCGTCCTTTCCTTTGTACGCCTTGTGCCTCCC
>NW_015090825.1:1887065-1905331 GCF_001431845.1 Calidris pugnax
GGGACGGGAAGGGAGAAGTTGGAGAAGAAATTGGAACGGGCCGGGTGGGGGGAAAATCCCTGGAAAAGGGGATTTTGGAGCTTTGCCTCTGGAGCTTTGCCAGGGGTGGGATTCACGCCGTTCCGGGCGAGGGGGCTCCGTACCCGGCTCCTCTCCGTGGGCCCCTCCGGCCGGCCGGCTCCTGGATGCCCCTGAGGGGATGTGGGGTGTAATGCGATTGACCGCCCAGCACCCAAAACAAACCAACCAACCCACCCCCCCGACGCCGCGGGAGGTGGTTAGAACAGATTAATTGTCCCGAGAGCTTTCCAGAAAGTCAACTCCTCACCTCACAGCCCAGGGGCGTCCTCTCTGGCTTCCCTCAGTCGCTCTGCAGCCATTTCCTCAACCGACCTTAAACCGGCTGCCCCTTTTTTTTCCTGTGGAAGCTTCACGCATCCCTTTTCCCCTCCTCTGCCTTCTCTTCCCGTGCACCTGGGCCAGAATAATCCTCACCATCAGTACAGACTGAGGGGTGAGGTGTTAGAAAGCAGCCCTGAGGAAAGGGACTTGGGGGTGCTGGTGGACGAGAAGCTGGACATGAGCAGGCAGTGGGCACTTGCAGCTCAGAAGGCCAATCCCATCCTGGGCTGCATCAATAGAAGTGTTGCCAGCAGGTCCAGAGAGGTGATTCTGCCACTTTACTCTGCTCTGGTGAGACCTCACCTGGAGTATTGTGTGCAGGTCTGGAGCCCTCAATATAGGAAAGACATGGACCTGATGGAGAGGGTCCAGAGGAGGGCCACGAAAACGATCAGGGGGTTGGAGCACCTCTGCTACGAGGACAGGCTGAGGGAGCTGGGGTTGTTCAGCCTGGAGAAGAGGAGGCTCCGGGGAGACCTAACAGCAGCCTTCCAGTACCTGAGGGGGCCTACAGGAGAGATGGGGAGAGCCTGTTTACAAAGGCTGTCCATGACAGAACAAGGGATAATGGCTTTAAACTGGAGAAAAGCAGATTTAGATTAGACATTAGGAATAAATTCTTTACTATGAGGGTTGTGGAGCACTGGAACAGGTTGCCCAGGGAGGTGGTTGAGGCTCCATCCCTGGAGATATTCAAGGTGAGGCTCAACGAGGCCCTGGGCAACCTGGTCTAGTTGGGGGTGTCCCTGCTGACTGCGGAGAGGTCGGACTAGATGACCTTGAAGGTCCCATAGATGATTCTATGATTCCCTGCCTTCCCCTGCAAAGCAGGTTCCGTGGCCCATCGCTCCATCGAGAACGCACTGCGGATCTGGGCACAACTTGGTACAACACTGGTGCAGCCACCCACCAGTGGCAATCATCTCCCGTGCCTGTCCATGCCTAGTGGCAGGTGGGTTCAAACTGGGTCTGATGGCTGGTCTGGTTCATTACGCAGCTCTTCTTTTCTATCCCTTCCTACAGCTTCAGCCCTGGGCTTAACCTTCTCCGTGTTGCATCTGGTCCCAAGCCACCAGCTCCCTTTCCTGGCCTGCGGTGCACAACAGCCATCAAGAAGAGGGTACCAACTTGTTTTCCGGGGTGCCTGTTTTTGTCGTGTCTCCCCAGGCTTTGCAGACACCGTCTCTCTCTTCTTTACAGCAACAAACACGGTGTATCTTCTGTGTTGAGTCCCACAGGTCTTTTATGGTCTTTTACTGCTGTCTCTTTTTCAAGTCAACTCTGGTCAGTCTTCCACTGTGCTCCTGTTTAATTTTAATTTGCATTATTTCTCCTTTGCTCTCACTACATTTGAAAATCAATCATCATTAAACGCCCAAGAAAGCAGGATGATAATCAAGACCAAGCCCAGGGAATTCAGCCATTTCTAAGTGGAGCACTGTAACTGTGAGCAGTTTTCCCTGCCCGTGTACCTTTGCATTAATTTAATAAATTTAATCATTCAATTATTTCATTAAAATGAAAGTAATTTAATTTAATTATTTGCACAACACCTGCCCTACAACTTCACAAATCCCTTTTGCATATCATGAGACCTAGAGAAAACTGTACTCTTAGGCTGTTGTTCTAAAACGCAGAGTGTCACGCTAATCAGCGAATGCAACACTTTTTCCTAATATTTCCCTGCTTGTCTGCCTCTCTTGTCTTAAACTCGTTTAGAAAACTTGGATGGAGAATGGATCACTTTGTGCCACGTAGCACAAGAGGTCCAGACCCAAGTTACACCAGGCAAATACATCATGCTGACTTGAAAAAAGCAGCATATTCGTACAAAGCACTGTTTACGTGCATGCATACTGCAACATTTCAACCACTTTATCTGCAGAAACCATCTAAAGTATCAAAATTTACCTCTTTTCCAAGGTATATGGATATAGACTAAAAAAAAAACAAAAACAAAAACTACCAGCACAGGATTGCCAACAAGCTGTACTAGAAAATGCTGACACAAGACTGAGAGCTGCCCTAGGGCTGGAAAGCCACACCGCCCAAAAGAACAGCAGCAGTAAAAGAGCAAATTTAGTAAACTAACTACATCCTATTAGCAGCTCTGGGAAGTGTAGCTACATCAGCAAAATAAACTTTTTCCTGTCTCCAGCAGGTGACCTTGTCACAGACGCCCGGTGTGCACACAGCTACCTGCAGCAGGGTTCTGACACAGCTGGCTTTGGGTAAAACTTCAGTGTGTTGAAGAAATGGATTAAGAAAAATCTCAGCTTTGGGTAAGAAACCGAAGCTAAAAAAGTTTGTATCTCTTTCAGGTGCAGAGAAAAGACTGAAAACAGGTCCTAAGTGTGTCCTAAGGACTCAGAAACCAGATTGGCAAAACCCATCACCTTCAAAAATTAACTCTTGGGATTTGGAAGGCCAACTCAATCTCTTCACTTTTTTTTTTTTAGTTTGAGAATGCTGAAGATAACTGATATTTTAATAGACTTACAATTGCTTTTCTTTGAAAGGCAATGCAGCCATCATTTTATTTTATGAATACTTAAAAAAAAAGTTTTCTGATACAACTGTGGGAATTGAAAGTATGTACAATACAAATATCATGAAGTTTCAAAATTCAATGAAATTATTGGGGGGGAGGCTCGGTACATAAGCCCTGAAATGATCTCATTTAGCCACTGCTTTCACTAAGCCATATTTAAAAACATGTCATTGAAAGAAAAACAAATATAAGTTCAAGGTAGCTCACTCCTCATCACATCTGTTCACCACAAATTCTAGAGCAGGTCCCGTGATGATGTGAGGAGCCTCTTGTCTTGCTCCCATTTCCTAGCAGAATCAACAGAGCTCAAAGAGAAAGAATTGAAACCTATTCCTTCCTGTGACTCATCACAGCATCACACAAATGGTTTGCAGGACTGTAGTCATTGGAGTTGGGAATCCACTCCAGAGAACAGAGGGGGGGTTTGGTGGTGAGGGGTTTCTTCTGGGTTGGTTCGTTTTTTTTTTTTCTTCTTTACTGGTGGTGATGTAGAACTATTCTGCTTAGAACAGAAAGCAGAGGGAGTTGGGCAAACTGATCAGACTTAATTGCTCAACCCAACTTTATCTGAGTGATCATGACATGCAGCTTTTGAAATAATTTTTCACAGTAAATAGTATTACTTTCCCATTTATAAATCACAGAATCACATGGGGTGGGAAAGGACCTCTGGAGATCGAGTCCAACCCCTCTGCCAAAGCAGGTCCACCCAGAGCAGGTTGCACAGGAACGTGTCCAGGTGGGTTTGGAATGTCTCCAGAGAAGGAGACTCCACCACCTCCCTGGGCAGACTCTTCCAGGGCTCTGCCTCCTCATGTTTAGGTGGAACTTCTTATACTCAAGTCTGTGCCCATTTCCTCTTGTCCTGTCACTGGGCACCACTGAAAAAAGACCGTCCCCATCCTTTTGACACCTGCACTTTTAAGTATTTATAGGTGTTGATCAGATCCCTCCTCAGTCTTCTCTTCTTCAGACTGAAAAGACCCAAGTCCCTCAGCCTCTCCTCATGAGAGGCTCCAGGCCCCTCATCATCTTTGTAGCCCTCTGCTGTACCCTCTCCAGCAGTTCCCTGTCCTTCTGGAACTGGGGAGCCCAGAACTGGACCCAGTGCTCCAGATGGGGCCTCACCAGGGCAGAGCAGAGGGGGAGAATGACCTCCTTCAACCTGCTGGCCACGCTCTTCTTGATGCACCCCAGGAGACCATTGGCCTTCTTGGCCACCAGGGCACATTGCTGGCACATGGTCATCCTGTCGTCCACCAGGACTCCTAGGTCTTTCTTCTCAGAGCTGCTCTCCAGCAGGTCAGCCCCCAACCTGTCCTGGTGCAGGGGGTTACTCCTCCCCAGGTGCAGCACCCTGCACTTGCCCTTGTTGAAGTTCATCAGGTTCCTCTCTGCCCAACTCCCCAGCCTGTCCAGGTCTCACTCTATGGCGGCACAGCCTTTTGGGGTGTCAGCCACCCCTCCCAGTTTTGTGTCATCAGCAAACTTGCTGAGGGTACATTCCATCCCTTCGTCCAGGTGACTGATGAATATATTGGAAAAGGACTGGACCCAGTACTGACCCCTGGGGAACACCACTTGTTACAGACCTCCAACTGGACTCTGTGTCCCTGATCACAACCCTCTGAGCTCTGTCTTTCAGCCAGATTTCAATCCACCTCACTGTCTGTTCCTCTAATTCACACTTCCTAAGCTTACCTATGAGGATGCTGTGGGAGACTGTGTCAAAAGCCTTGCTGAAGTCAAGGTAGACAACATCCACATCCCTCCCCTCATTCATCCATCCAGTCATGCCATCCTAGAAGGCTATCAGGTTAGTCAGACATGACTTTCCCGTGGTGAATCCATGTTGACTACTTCCAATAACTTTCTTTTCCTCCATATGCTTTGAGATGATGCCCAGAATGAGCCGTTCCATCATCTTTCCAGGGATGGAGGTGAGGCTGACCGCTCTGTAGTTTCCGTGGTCCTCCTTCTTGCCCTTTTTGAACACTGGAGTGACACGGGCTTTCCTCCAGTCCTCAGGTGCCTCTCGCCTGTTCTCCAGGACCTTTCGAAGATGATGGAGAGTGGCCCAGCAATGACTTCTGCCAGCTCCCTCAGCACTTGTGGGTGCATCCCATCAGGACCCATGGACTTGTGGGTATCCACTTTACTTAGCTGTACCTTAACTTGGTCTTTCTCAACCAAGGGGAAGCGTTCCTTTGCCTAGACTTTCTCTGATTCTTCCAAATTCTGTGGCTCCCGAGGGCTGGCCTGAGCAGAAAAGACTGAAGCAAAGAAGGCATTCAGCAACTCCACCTCCTCTGCATCCTCTGTCCACAGGGCACCCGTCTCATACAACAGCAGGCCCACATTTTCTCTAATTTGCCTTTTGCCTTCAATATACTTGAAAAAAAAAACCCTTCTTGTTGCCAGTTTTAATTCCAAGGAGGCCTTGGCTTTCCTCGTTTCATCCCTGCACATCCTAACGGCATTCTTGTAACCTTCCCAAGTGGTCAGTCCCTTCTTCCACACACTGTAAACTTCCTTCTTCCACTTGAGTTTTTCCAGAAGCTCCCTGCTCAACCACACAGGTCTCCTGCTTCCCTCGCCTGGTTTCTTGCTCTTCGGGATGCACCGATCCTGAGCTTGGAGAAAGCACTACCTGAATATCGACCAGCTCTCATGAGACCACCTCATGAGAGGTGTCTACCTGCCAGAGCCCTATCCCATGGGATTTATATATATAATAAAGTGTTCAATTCAATTAAGCATTTAAAAAAAAAAAAAAAAAAAAAAGAAATCAATCCTTTGTTTTCTTCATAATTTTAGGCTGTTTTGTTGCAGACAGTGCAATGGTTTGGCCTTGTTTGGAAATGTTAATTTAATCAAACTAAATGATCACTAATTCCATCCTCTAGAATACATTCAACCATTTATGCATTCCTTAAATCAAATGTTTAATTACCCGAGTGGTTTACTGTTACAATAGCCTATACCTTAATGCATTTTATACGTTTGCTTCCGGATTTTTCTCTCGAGTGACCTCCAGCTTCCAGCATGGAAAGAAGAATTCCATAGAGAACATGTTAAGGGATGGGATGAGAAAGCAAAACCAGAACTCTACACTTCGAGATACAAGAGTAACAGTGTGTACAGCATCTCTGCCTTATTCCATGGCTTGATATTAGGAAAAATTTTTTTCACTGAAAGGGTTATCAGGCATTGGAATGGGCTGCCCAGGGAGGTGGTTGAGGCCCCATCCCTGGAGGTGTTCAAAAGACGGGTTGATGTAGTGCTGGGAGGTATGGTTTAGTGATGATGCTCCTTGTTTGTTGTGTGGGTGTCTATTTTTGTCAGTGAGGTTGACGGTTGGACAAGATGATCTTTAAGGTCCCTTCCAACCTAGAAGATTCTGTGATTCTGTGATTCATGGCAGGGCTTTCAATTCTTACCACTTTACGGGTGTAGCCATCTGTTTTCCCTGCTAGTAAGGCAGCCTTACACCAGCGTTGCTTTTCTACTCATCTTCATAATTAGATTCCTGCCTTCTTTCATGGCTTGATATTAGGAAAAATTTTTTCACAGAATTCCATGGCTTGATATTAGGAAAAATTTTTTTCACTGAAAGGGTTATCAGGCATTGGAATGGGCTGCCCAGGGAGGTGGTTGAGGCCCCATCCCTGGAGGTGTTCAAAAGACGGGTTGATGTAGTGCTGGGAGGTATGGTTTAGTGATGATGCTCCTTGTTTGTTGTGTGGGTGTCTATTTTTGTCAGTGAGGTTGACGGTTGGACAAGATGATCTTTAAGGTCCCTTCCAACCTAGAAGATTCTGTGATTCTGTGATTCATGGCAGGGCTTTCAATTCTTACCACTTTACGGGTGTAGCCATCTGTTTTCCCTGCTAGTAAGGCAGCCTTACACCAGCGTTGCTTTTCTACTCATCTTCATAATTAGATTCTGGGCAAAATCCCTTGGCCCTAGGATATCTCAAGCGTCTTCGTTCTAGGTTTCAGCTGTAGGAGTTCAAACAGCAGTCACGTACAACAGTTGACAGAGATGAGATTCCTGCCTCTATCAAAGAAGGAACCTGTCCGTGGTTCAGCTTCACAAGACTTTGCACAAACTCTTAGCTCTTGGCCTGTAAATCCTGGGGAAGGTTTTGTTTCTCTTCTGTACCAGGGACATGAAACCTAATACAATGTCAACTGAGAGATTTAGAGAGCTGTTAATACTAGCAAATAGAGGAGCAGGCTAAGTAAAGTGTAATATAATTATTATGCCAACAGTAACAAAAGCCTCTGTCCTACTCCTACCAAATTAAGCAACAAAACCAATAAGAATGGGACTGAGCCCTAAAAGACCAATAAATTATTCACTGTCTTATACATCTGTGAGCCAAAGAGCGTATAGCAGCCTAGGAGCTGTTTTAGTCTTCTAGGCTCACCTTTAGGATTCATATTTAACAGTTTAATATCCTTCCCTCTTTGTTTTAAGAGATCTTTGGGATTTCAAGAATGTTACATTTGCATGTATGCAACTAATATTACAAACACCCAGTAGTATTTCCTGCTCAGTTTTCTCTCCCAACAAACCCTAATCTGGGCTCAGACGGAAAAAGTGGAAAAAATAAGAAGTGATAAGTAGCCAGCATGAAGAATAAGGCCTGGACGCTGAGAGCTGTGTCAGTGTCTGATTATCAGAACCACCAGATCTCCTTCTACTGAGCTTCATACATCTCCCAGCCGAAATAGGAAAAAATAACCACTTCAACTTGTTTTTTTCATCTTAACTTTGTATTATTTCAGTTCTTGATTGAGAAATATATGGCATTGTATGTCAACAGTAGAATGGGTTCAGATGGACAGAAGGAAAACGCATAAGGAACCATCTCAAAAGCCCTAATTGGAGGTATTAGAGAGACTACCCTTACATTTATTCCCAAACTTAGAAAAGTGTATGGAAAAACAGCACAAAGGAAGAGAATTGAGAATTAAAAAGGAAAAGGGAGACTAAAAAGAGATAGGAGACACAAGACAACAGGAAGAAAACTGAAGTAATATCTAGTACATGAGGAACACATAACACCCACAAATGACAGAAAAATCCTACAAAAAAGACCCTCATTTAGAATTAAGGATTTTTTTTTAATATATAAATTAGTTTATTTTCATTTAGATATAAGAGTTATAAATACAACTCATGTAAAACAGTATCTGATAAAAGAGCACTTAATCAGTTCATCTGTCTGCATAATTTGACTGAGACCCAGAGGCCCTGACCCTGCTTCGATCATTTGATGTCAACAAATAGATTGAAGGGCCACTGGTGACCAGCCAGTAAAGGGATGCTTCTGTGGCCTTCCGAGCACAGAGACAATCATCTTGAATTGGAAATTAGCAGTCTACCTTCAGGTCACCCCAAAGTAACATAAGGCAGCTTCTTTCACACAGTCCTAGTCAGAAAAATAATCTGACAGGCAACAAACTGACTTTAGGTTTTTCTGGGTGGGTAGAAGGAACGCAGAGCCATCAGCCAAGAACTCTGAAGAGCATACAACTGGAAAACAGGTCTTGTCCCCAGCCTGATGAGTAGCAAGTACATGAAGGCACAAAAGAGATCCATGATTCAAGTTCTCTTTGCTGACTGCTCTGCTGCTGAGATCATCTCAAGACAATGGCTCACCAGCTACTGAGAGATACACGAGCTGGAGTTCTCAGTATCAATTCATAATTTATAGTTAAATACAGAGTTTACACATTATTATGATTTTTTTTTTCTTTTTTAAGACTAAGTGATACCTACCACTGCAAAGACTCCAGAGACCAAAAGCAATAAATCTGGCTCTTTGGATTTTGAAACAGAGACAATATCCAAAGCTGGAGAACACCTATTCTTGTCTCAATAGAGGGACAGAGTTTTCCAGGATCATCATGAAAATGCCTGACAGCCATGAAACAGGCAAGATAGTAACTGTTCTCTGCTTTAGTACACAGCAGTTGTGTGCACTACGAGGTTTACACATCACAGTGTGCAGCAATTCACTCTGATGAATCAAGGCCATATGAATCCAGGAGCTGTGACCTACAGTCTCTATATTGTACATCCACTGGAAGGACACATCACAAAGCCCCTCATACCTTTATTAATTTTTTTTAATCTGACTGATGCCTCAAAAACACCTATAGTCTCCCTTTGAGGTAACTCCTTCTTATAGTCAGGTTAAAATTATTTCTATAAAATCTACTTTAATATGTCATGACTTGAGATAATCTCACATTAGAAATAATGAAATCAGTCACGTCACTAACTTATTCCTAAAAACTTAACAAATTTTACAAAAAAAAATGGACAAATTAATAATATTTCTGATCAGCTTAGAGTCTAGATTCAATCAATCAGAACACTGCTTTTCAGGAAGAATATTGTATATTGTTACAATACTACCTTCTGCCAAATTCAGTCACATTCAATCACCTATTCAGTTTCATTTTTCACATGGTTAAGATTAGCAGAAACTGCAGTGGGTATAATATCACCAACTAAAAAGGGAGCATTTGAGATTTGATTGTTCTTTATTTGGTAAAAAGACTGTCACAGGATAAGGAGCAATTAGAATAATGAAAGGGAACTGGACTATCAGCCTTAACAGAGAATCATCCCACAAAGTAAGAGAAAAGTTTTTTTATTAGAGCCAATATCTCCTTCCACCTCTGCATTTGTTGAACGTTACCTACGGCTGCACAGAGCCATAACCTGAATCCTTCTGTGTCTGACTGGTGTGACAGACAGCAAAATGCGACACAGGGTAAAACAGAAGACATGCCCATAATTGTCCTCCTTTTTTTCTGAATTCGTCTGATCAGGAACCCAAGAGTTCCTCATCAGATCAGTAGCATCATCTCCAGCAGCACTGTGGAAGTTCCAAGGTATATGAACCACTAAAGTGTTATTTTTCTAATCCTACCTGCAAGGGGTTCCAGTGGGGCTAAATTCCCCTAGCTTGCTCTCATGTAGCATCTGTTAGAAGGATTCTGAAAGCAGAATCAACGTTGATGACAAAAACATCACCTTTATTCTTTGTTCTTCCACAATACGTAGAGAGACTGCTTAAGTCTTAGGACAGTGTCCTCAGATGGTCTACTGTCAACTACCGTCATGCTCTGAGGCCTCATATTTGGTTTCTAATTTTCCTGCAGAAATCTGTCCTCCAGTTCCCTTCCATCCCCAATGTGCTTTTCATTACTCCACCTGGAACTCTTACACCAAGATGCAGGGATGGGCGTGAGTTCCATGTTTCAAGTCTGTTGTCTCTCATTCACAGGCCAATTTACTATCAAAGCTGGAGAGTCCAATAGCAAAGGCCTGAAGAGCACAGAGAGGATAATTATAGTCCAGAGTGAACACATCTTCTGCTACACGACCAAACTGCATCACAATGTAGTCAGCTGGGGAGAAAAGAAAGATTCAGAGACAAACAATTTCACAGTAAAGCAAAGAAAAAAAAACACAACCAAAACCAACAACCCACAACCACAAAGAAAAAACCACACGCCTGGCAGTCCCAAATATGTGTGGTTGGTGTATCCATACTTCCTCACCAGAGTGGCCTTGAAATCTGTTCTCTAGAGTGACTCTGTTATTCTGGAGATTACATTTCTTCTCAGAACCAAAGCTCAAACCACTCTTTTGCTGGGCTGAAGGTGCCATATTAATCCTTTCCTTGCATTTACCCCTTCTTTTGCTGCAGCTTTGACGGCAGTCTCTGAACCCACCCCAGAAAAAGGGAGGCCTTATATAATTTTCTTTACAGAAGAGAAGTCCCCAGTAATCCTGAGCTGAATTCCTTCACCCAGCCTCCCTTCTCCAGGAAAAGTGTCCTATTCCTCCCAAACCTCATGAAATAAATTGGGTTCTCCCTGTTCAAATAAGCCCCACACAATCTCCACCAGACTCTTACGGTCATTGTCATGGACAATCTGGAAGTTCTTCACTGAGGCCTGAGTGACTCTCCCATGGAAATTCAAAACATAGGATTGTGTATCATCATTCCAGACTGGAGCCTTGTTGTGCAACTCAATGAGGTTCTCTAAATTTTTGGTTTGCCATTTTGACAGCAGACTCTCCTGTTCCTGTTCAGAAGAAAAAAAAGTGTATTTATCAGATTTGGAATGGCTTTGCTTTCAAGTACTGCCTCTCGTGAATGTGCACCCTGACACTTGAAGGTCATTCCCCTTTCAATGAAACACGACAGCACTTAAAGTCAGTCCTACTGCAAATTTCCTGCAAGTACCAGGAAGATACTTCATGCATTCCCAGCCCACTCAATAAGCTATCACTGTATTTCCACCCAAACAAGAAAAATGAGTGAAAGAGAAGGAAGTGTGTGTACAGGAAAAGCCACAATTCACAGAGCACAGATGACTGCCATCCTGCTAGCAGGAATCCTTTCTGAGTCTCGTAAGCCTTCTCTGATCCTGTTGGATCCAGCTTCCACTCACAACATTCTAAACTTTCTAAAAAAAATGAAATAATCTGCAATTAACTGCGCAGTGCCAGGCCCTGGGGTCCTTCAGTATAAATCCCAAAGGGCTGCAAGTAGGTTAAATGTCATCCTTTGGGTCTAATAAGTAATGCACAATATGAAAACCAGAGAGATATAAAAATTAAAAGATACAAAAAGGAGGTAAAACAGCAGATTAAACTTGACAGACAGAATGGTTTACAAGGAGCCGCAAATAGTAGCGAGGGAAACATGACATGATTTAATTTTAAAACTTCTGCAACAAATGAAATCCAAACTGAAATAATATATGCTAAAACAAAACAACAACAAAAAAAAAACAATCCAAATTGGAGTTATTTAATGGGAAAAAATGATCAGAAAACCTCCACCTATTGTGGAGGTCTGACTGATACAGCTATAGTAACTGGTTTAGTATTGTATACAGATATGATAGTGGATTTTTGAGAATAACCTAAACAAAACTTACCATTCAGTTTAAACTGGTTACCTTATATATTTATTTTTATCTTTATTTACTTTTTAAAAGATCCAAAAAGAACTTTGAGAACTGGCACCAACAAAGTGCATTTAGATGCATTTTTTCCTCATTTAAAGTGGGGGGGTCTATTGCTTAATTGGAGGCACCACACTACAGAGAAGGAAGATAAAATCAGAGTCAAACCACTACCCTGAAAGCTTTGCCAAATTTCAGAACAGCCTTGTGTTTCAGCCTTGTCCGCTCTCAGTACACTTGCCTGCTAGGAAAACAGTTGGCAAAATAGGGTAGAAAAATAAAGGCAGGGCATGGAATCATTACTGTACTGATGGGGCAGATGGGAACAGCAACTGAAAGATGATAAATAAAATTTTCACCTCCAGATACTATTTCCCTGCCCATTCATAAAATAAAAACCTCTTTTTCAGTCTCTCATAACTCTGAATTTCCACTCGTGAAGGTTTTTTTTTCCTCTGGCTTCAAACAACACACTCTTATCCTGCTCATATCTACTCACAACATGGCTGCAAATACCATTTTCTAGCTTAAAACACCGATCATGACTTTCAGCCAGCGCTTGTTCTTTCTGCATTTTGGTCTTCTACCACACCAAATATAAAACCCACATGAAGGGAACTGACCAATTGTCATCATACACCTTAATATATCTTCAGATACAGTTCTGTAAGCTTTTAGCTATAAGACCCCCTGCATGTATGAGAAATCCTCACTGAACAGTCATCAGAAAACTCCATTCTTCTCCTCATCCCACTTTCTCCTTAAAAAATCCTCCTTTTTTCTGATTCCTACAAAGAGACCGACAACATTCTGATCAAAATTGTATTTACTCTCTTGCCCACTACACCAGAATACCACCTTAGCTATTTCTTATCTGTTGTAATTCATATACTGGCTAAGAATGTAAGCTCCTGGGAGAAGCAAGTTTATTCTGTGTTCTTCCAACTCTCAGAATAACAGGGTGCCACCCATGAGGAGGTGTTTGAGGTGCAACAAGGTCCACTAGCCATTGCAAGAGCTAAGTAAATAATATTTAAACTGACCAAAGGACAAGTAAAGATACAAACACTACACAGAAGGCTACACATTAGCTAAAAGGCAGGAACAAATTAATCAACACCTTTAGGCTACATTGTATTTACTCTCCCTGAGACTTGCTAAAGCCTTGGGTATTAACAATCTTGCTCTAAAAGCCATGATTATTAGGAACACCCAGACCTCTAGGAGAAAGTTTTAAGCTGTTCCTCCAACCTGTAACATGACCAAACTCCGTAACTCACATTTCGTGGATGGATTGGAATTCGCTTATGATTCATATTCATTCCTGGAATGATCACAGACATTTTTCTGGGACCCTTGAATCCTAACACATTGGTTTCCTGAAAGACAAGGAAAGACATTCTTTTCAGTAAATGAGCTACTCCATCTCAAAGAAGGAGAGAGAGTAAAACTGAACTTGAATCCACATTTATATTGGTTTTTAGAGATTTGCTAGCTACAACTGCAGTAGCAGTTATTTAACTGCAACTGTGTTTAATCACTGAGAATAGCTTTCATTCACATTTTGAGAACTGTGTTAAAAGAAATAGGTAGTATTACCTAATTTAGAGCACATCTGTTATCCTAATGAAACATTTATAACAAACTCAGAAAAGTGCAATTTCCAGGCATAAGCTTTTGCATCTGAGGCAAAAATGTGCTAAAATCCTGCTATTAACGAGCCGTGAGTATGATAAAGGGCAAATATCTTTGACCTGGGTCTGTGTTATCTACATATTACCATTTAGGCTAAAATGTTCCTGACAAATTACATTCTTCTTTAAGTACTGCTATTTGTGTTTAAGAGCTTACCTACAATGTTCTCTCAAATCATGTTCTTTTTATAAATGATTAAGAACAGACCCAGAAGGCAAAGTATTCAGCATTTATCCAAGCAGATTTTTCCAAAGTGCTGCAGGAGATTTGCTCCAAGTGATTGAGTATAAAAAGCACAGGAAAAAATCCTGGCATTCTCAAACCATCCATTTAATAGTGCCAACCAAAATCCAAGGGTCCATTTAAAGCATTTGCTAACAATGTCAGTGATAACCTTTAAAATTCCCAAAGACCAATTAAAATGCCAGAATCTTTTAGAAGTACTGAATTGATTGATAGAAGTGATACAGCTTCTCCTAACATTCTAGTGCATTTTGCAGTCACAGAACAAAGGTCTTTGGAGCTGCAACCTTTGTTATTTCAGTTCAGAAAATCCAGGGGCACATATGATATATGATTTCATTTATATATAAACTTTATGAAACTTAGAAATTCAGAAATCTGAGCAGCTAACTTGATGTTATCTGCTGTACTCATTTTCAACTTTAGGACTGGAATATGAAACAATGTGAAATGATAACCCTTTACATAATTCTGGAGTGGCCACAAATGCCTCTTCACTCAGAAGCCTAGAACAAGGTGATCCACAAGACCAGGAGAAGAGAACATCTCCAGGACAGAGCTAGTGAATCATGATTTGCCCTGGAACCATATCCTTACCAACAACAAGCAGCTACTGAAATAATATCAGCTCTTCCTACCCACCAAAATGCCTTTGGTTCTGCAAAAAATAACTCTACTTCACAGGGTACTCCCGGTTCCTTCTTAGTGTCCACCAGGTACCAGCTGAGCAAGAGGCTGTTCACGCTGTGGCTGGCTCCATGCAAAGGATGTGCTGACTGGCCACGTCAAATGATGGGCCAGGTAACATCATGGATGTTAGTTTGGGTCTCTCTCCCTCCCTGGCATCGATTTTTTTAAATTATTTTTTTTTCATTAAACTTGTAAGAACTTATCTTTGAGGCCTCTGCCCTTTGCTGTGTCCGGTTGAAATCGTTCAGTTGGTTCCAAAGTGAATTGGGGGAGGCTGCCAGGCAGCAGGACTTTGTAAGCCCTGTTTCCTCAGCAACCAGGCAACAAAAAAAAAAGAAAGGGGCAAAAGGGAAGAGGCACTACTTACATAACAAATAGCTGCAAGCTCCTGTCTCATATCAGCCTTTTCCACTACATTTCGTGCCTTGACTGGGCTAACTCCATGGTCATAGACTGTAAATTTAGTTCCCATGAGGTTTGACCTAAGGTCAGGTTACAGAAAGACAGAGAAAGAGAGAGGCATCAACAGAAGTTTTGTCATCTTCTGAAGGTATTTGCACAGCACAGTGAAAACACACACCTCCTGCCATCTGAATCTTCCTATTGCCAGCTCAGTAAGGAGCTTCTGCAAAGTGTCTATGGTGGGCTGAGCCTTTAACCTTCCCTGGAAAAGCACCAAGCCAGAATTCCTTCTCTGAACTGCTACGGTGAATGGTAACGCTGACGAAGGGTTGGCAACCCAGGTGAATGCAGATGACATCCAGCAGGATGATGGGAGTTCATTCTCCCTGAATGGACAACGCAAGTGCATTCTCTCTGAACCAACACCAGATTGCTATTCATAACTCAAGCCCGACTAAAATGAACATCCAATCTCTCCTGTCCGTAGTTTTCATCCGTGGTTCTCACCTGAGTTTTCCAATGAAGCTTTCCCCTTCCCGGGATAAATCAGTTGGGTCAACTGATATGAGGTAATTGGATGTTTTGCTCTTTTTTCGTTTTCTCCCTGCAAGAAGGAATGTCTGGAAATACAAAACTTTGATCAAGACTGGAATTTTGCAAGAATGCAGAGGCATTGCTAGGCATTACTCTCCAAACTGTTATCACTCAATTTCCCATAGCCTTCTCTCTTTTTTGTTCTATGCTGTTATTATATTATAATAATTATAATTGCTTCTCCATAATTTTGATCTCTTCCACAAGTGCGCACCTTGAAATCCTATTCCTCCAACCACTTGGCAGTCCAGATTTAATGCAACTGTCTTTTCTAGTCATCCCTCCTTCTGGAGCAGCTCAGTCTCCCCACTCTTCTTTACCCATGATATTTTTATACTTCTTAAATTTCATTTTTCATTGTACTATGGCTTTTAAACCTGCCAATTCCCTCCTTAGTGCCTTGGCCAAATATAAGGTGTCTTCCATTTGCATACTGGCTCTCCTCAGCTTCTGGTTTCTTACCAGAAGCTCAGCAGCTCTCCCTTATACCAAAAATGTTGTTGTGGTAGGAGTACAATAGCCAAGATACTGTGTTCTGTTTCCAATACCTTTCTGTTGTCATCCCTTTCCAGATGCATGTAATAAGTAGGGAAGAGGCCCCGGTCCATTCCCTTCTTATCTCTAGTGATTCGACACTTGACTGTAATACCACGGGGTGCAGGGCGTAACGCAAAATCCTCCAAGTTCTCTACTTCTCCCAGCTGTGCATCTGCCTGAGGGGTTGGACTACAGGAAGCACCTGTTTCCTGTGGGAAGAACCATCATATTAGCAAATTAATATCAGGTCGGAGGCTCTGGTATTCCCCAAGAAAAGAAAGGCCTGTTGAACCTGAAGATCTCATGTCTCAAGAAGTTATTTGGGAAAGGGAAGTCAAAGAAGACACCACCTGTATTTATCTGAGGAAAGAGGCTGAAGACTTTAACTTTAAGGAAAAACTATCCCTAGAGGGTGGGGGGGAAGTACCCATTAACTAGGGATGAGTGAATTGCACTTCAGGAAGGCAAAAATGCAATGAGACACTGTAAATAGTCTAAGCACAGAGCCTCTCTGCTTTTACAACTTCAGATACTCTGATACTGAAATAAGGCAGGGTGACAAACTGGACTGATGGACACTCTGTGGGAAATAAGGCAGGGTGACAAACTGGACTGATGGACGCTGCAGAAGACAGGCTGGGATGGTTTTTGACTGAAATGAGAACTGAGATGGTAGTTCAGAAGAGCAGCAGAAACGTAAGCTGACAGTGGAACCATCTCAGCTGAGTTCTGGAAGAACCTTAGAACAATGTGTACAGTCAGGATACAAGTGATGGTCACCAAAGGAACTGGGAATCTAATGGAAAACTGGTAAAGGTCATTAAAGTAATTTTTTTCTTAAAGGTAGCCGAGTCCTATGGATTGTAGAAGCTAGGAGATTCCTCCTTTACTGGACCTTGGAGATGAGGCTGCTGGTTTATCCCCATTCCCAGGTACAGCCACTAGGAAGTCTGAGTGAATAAGCACAGAGACACACACACAGACTTGGAATTCACTAGTGGCTCTCACCCCTCCCATCTCCAGCACCTCCCACCCCACATCTCCAGCAGTTGGCACCCACAGCCTGGTCTCCCAGGTAGCTCCCACCCAGACCTCTTGTACTACTCACCTACTAGTGCAGCACACCATACACACAGTCACCTCATGGACTTTTAGGGCTGTCCACCATCCATGCCCAAATCCTAAGCACTTTATCTGGTCACTAACTCAGACCCTGGGTTTTCCTCATGCTGGTCTCTTCCAACTGGCTGGGTAGTCCAGCATATAGTTCACCAGTTTATGTATGTATGTATGTATCTATCTCACACACAAATATGCACAGGAGAACACATTCACACAGGAAATAGTTTGAGACAGAGCTTTAGAAGGTGGTAGGACACGCTGAAGTAATCAGGCACAAGGTTTGGCCAGACAAGCATAGTGTCCTGCAGCTGGTGCAAGTCTTCACATGCATCTAGTGCCTTTTACCCCCTTTACTCTCTATTTTCCCATGCTTATTACTCCCTGATCCCTTTCTTTTCCCTTGAGTCCCTTCCCCTAAACCTACGTTAAAAATTTTGCCCAATCACAAAATTCTCTGTTCCAACCCAAAATTCTGTTCCCCCTTGCATCCCACAGTAAATGTTATAAACCTTCAGGCAGTAGTCCCTCTTAAGTTTGCATGGCATTTGAGAGTTTCTCTGAGTCATCTTGGTGGATTTTACACCAGAGACAATGGCCTAATCTGTCTCCTTTGAAGGCCACAGGAGTAGCTGACTCATTGTGCTTCCCCCATCCTCATTGATAAGGCTACTTGGGTTCCTCCACCCACCATTGTTCCTTTGATCATCACTAGGTCTTGTGTTTAAGCCCTTCAAGCAGATAACCTGACAACCATGACCTTCCTCTGCCTTCAGGGATTAATACGATAGCTACTGTAGCTGCAATTACTGTATTTAACCCAGTGCTCAAAGAGTTAGTACAAAAATCAAACATGTGCCCAGCTCTTGTCAGAAATGGATTTCAAGACACTTACTGCAAAAGATTTCTCACTGGTTGCAGATCTAGGCCTCTCAGAGTCAGGTGAATGAGATGCTGGTCTCTTACTAGCTTCTTCCTCTTCTGTGTCCTCCTCATCAAAATTCAAACTGCCTGAAATTCCTGTCAG
>NW_015090825.1:1911094-1930479 GCF_001431845.1 Calidris pugnax
CCAAGTGATTGAGTATAAAAAGCACAGGAAAAAATCCTGGCATTCTCAAACCATCCATTTAATAGTGCCAACCAAAATCCAAGGGTCCATTTAAAGCATTTGCTAACAATGTCAGTGATAACCTTTAAAATTCCCAAAGACCAATTAAAATGCCAGAATCTTTTAGAAGTACTGAATTGATTGATAGAAGTGATACAGCTTCTCCTAACATTCTAGTGCATTTTGCAGTCACAGAACAAAGGTCTTTGGAGCTGCAACCTTTGTTATTTCAGTTCAGAAAATCCAGGGGCACATATGATATATGATTTCATTTATATATAAACTTTATGAAACTTAGAAATTCAGAAATCTGAGCAGCTAACTTGATGTTATCTGCTGTACTCATTTTCAACTTTAGGACTGGAATATGAAACAATGTGAAATGATAACCCTTTACATAATTCTGGAGTGGCCACAAATGCCTCTTCACTCAGAAGCCTAGAACAAGGTGATCCACAAGACCAGGAGAAGAGAACATCTCCAGGACAGAGCTAGTGAATCATGATTTGCCCTGGAACCATATCCTTACCAACAACAAGCAGCTACTGAAATAATATCAGCTCTTCCTACCCACCAAAATGCCTTTGGTTCTGCAAAAAATAACTCTACTTCACAGGGTACTCCCGGTTCCTTCTTAGTGTCCACCAGGTACCAGCTGAGCAAGAGGCTGTTCACGCTGTGGCTGGCTCCATGCAAAGGATGTGCTGACTGGCCACGTCAAATGATGGGCCAGGTAACATCATGGATGTTAGTTTGGGTCTCTCTCCCTCCCTGGCATCGATTTTTTTAAATTTTTTTTTTTTCATTAAACTTGTAAGAACTTATCTTTGAGGCCTCTGCCCTTTGCTGTGTCCGGTTGAAATCGTTCAGTTGGTTCCAAAGTGAATTGGGGGAGGCTGCCAGGCAGCAGGACTTTGTAAGCCCTGCTTCCTCAGCAACCAGGCAACAAAAAAAAAGAAAGGGGCAAAAGGGAAGAGGCACTACTTACATAACAAATAGCTGCAAGCTCCTGTCTCATATCAGCCTTTTCCACTACATTTCGTGCCTTGACTGGGCTAACTCCATGGTCATAGACTGTAAATTTAGTTCCCATGAGGTTTGACCTAAGGTCAGGTTACAGAAAGACAGAGAAAGAGAGAGGCATCAACAGAAGTTTTGTCATCTTCTGAAGGTATTTGCACAGCACAGTGAAAACACACACCTCCTGCCATCTGAATCTTCCTATTGCCAGCTCAGTAAGGAGCTTCTGCAAAGTGTCTATGGTGGGCTGAGCCTTTAACCTTCCCTGGAAAAGCACCAAGCCAGAATTCCTTCTCTGAACTGCCACGGTGAATGGTGACGCTGACGAAGGGTTGGCAACCCAGGTGAATGCAGATGACATCCAGCAGGATGATGGGAGTTCATTCTCCCTGAACGGACAACGCAAGTGCATTCTCTCTGAACCAACACCAGATTGCTATTCATAACTCAAGCCCGACTAAAATGAACATCCAATCTCTCCTGTCCGTAGTTTTCATCCGTGGTTCTCACCTGAGTTTTCCAATGAAGCTTTCCCCTTCCCGGGATAAATCAGTTGGGTCAACTGATATGAGGTAATTGGATGTTTTGCTCTTTTTTCGTTTTCTCCCTGCAAGAAGGAATGTCTGGAAATACAAAACTTTGATCAAGACTGGAATTTTGCAAGAATGCAGAGGCATTGCTAGGCATTACTCTCCAAACTGTTATCACTCAATTTCCCATAGCCTTCTCTCTTTTTTGTTCTGTGCTGTTATTATATTATAATAATTATAATTGCTTCTCCATAATTTTGATCTCTTCCACAAGTGCGCACCCTGAAATCCTATTCCTCCAATCACTTGGCAGTCCAGATTTAATGCAACTGTCTTTTCTAGTCATCCCTCCTTCTGGAGCAGCTCAGTCTCCCCACTCTTCTTTACCCATGATATTTTTATACTTCTTAAATTTCATTTTTCATTGTACTATGGCTTTTAAACCTGCCAATTCCCTCCTTAGTGCCTTGGCCAAATATAAGGTGTCTTCCATTTGCATACTGGCTCTCCTCAGCTTCTGGTTTCTTACCAGAAGCTCAGCAGCTCTCCCTTATACCAAAAATGTTTTGTGGTAGGAGTACAATAGCCAAGATACTGTGTTCTGTTTCCAATACCTTTCTGTTGTCATCCCTTTCCAGATGCATGTAATAAGTAGGGAAGAGGCCCCGGTCCATTCCCTTCTTATCTCTAGTGATTCGACACTTGACTGTAATACCACGGGGTGCAGGGCGTAACGCAAAATCCTCCAAGTTCTCTACTTCTCCCAGCTGTGCATCTGCCTGAGGGGTTGGACTACAGGAAGCACCTGTTTCCTGTGGGAAGAACCATCATATTAGCAAATTAATATCAGGTCGGAGGCTCTGGTATTCCCCAAGAAAAGAAAGGCCTGTTGAACCTGAAGATCTCATGTCTCAAGAAGTTATTTGGGAAAGGGAAGTCAAACAAGACACCACCTGTATTTATCTGAGGAAAGAGGCTGAAGACTTTAACTTTAAGGAAAAACTATCCCTAGGGGGTGGGGGGGAAGTACCCATTAACTAGGGATGAGTGAATTGCACTTCAGGAAGGCAAAAATGCAATGAGACACTGTAAATAGTCTAAGCACAGAGCCTCTCTGCTTTTACAACTTCAGACACTCTGTGGGAAATAAGGCAGGGTGACAAACTGGACTGATGGACGCTGCAGAAGACAGGCTGGGATGGTTTTTGACTGAAATGAGAACTGAGATGGTAGTTCAGAACAGCAGCAGAAAGCTGAGAGTGGAACCATCTCAGCTGAGTTCTGGAAGAACCTTAGAACAATGTGTACAGTCAGGATACAAGTGATGGTCACCAAAGGAACTGGGAATCTAATGGAAAACTGGTAAAGGTCATTAAAATAATTTTTTTCTTAAAGGTAGCCGAGTCCTATGGATTGTAGAAGCTAGGAGATTCCTCCTTTACTGGACCTTGGAGATGAGGCTGCTGGTTTATCCCCATTCCCAGGTACAGCCACTAGGAAGTCTGAGTGAATAAGCACAGAGACACACACACAGACTTGGAATTCACTAGTGGCTCTCACCCCTCCCATCTCCAGCACCTCCCACCCCACATCTCCAGCAGTTGGCACCCACAGCCTGGTCTCCCAGGTAGCTCCCACCCAGACCTCTTGTACTACTCACCTACTAGTGCAGCACACCATACACACAGTCACCTCATGGACTTTTAGGGCTGTCCACCATCCATGCCCAAATCCTAAGCACTTTATCTGGTCACTAACTCAGACCCTGGGTTTTCCTCATGCTGGTCTCTTCCAACTGGCTGGGTAGTCCAGCATATAGTTCACCAGTTTATGTATGTATGTATGTATGTATGTATCTCACACACAAATATGCACAGGAGAACACATTCACACAGGAAATAGTTTGAGACAGAGCTTTAGAAGGTGGTAGGACACGCTGAAGTAATCAGGCACAAGGTTTGGCCAGACAAGCATAGTGTCCTGCAGCTGGTGCAAGTCTTCACATGCATCTAGTGCCTTTTACCCCCTTTACTCTCTATTTTCCCATGCTTATTACTCCCTGATCCACCTGGATCCCTTTCTTTTCCCTTGAGTCCCTTCCCCTAAACCTATGTTAAAAATTTTGTCCATGATTGGGGGTGTCCCTTGGGAGATGGTCCGTTAAAAATTTTGCCCAATCACAAAATTCTCTGTTCCAACCCAAAACTCTGTTCCCCCTTGCATCCCACACTAAATGTTATAAACCTTCAGGCAGTAGTCCCTCTTAAGTTTGCATGGCATTTCAGAGTTTCTCTGAGTCATCTTGGTGGATTTTACACCAGAGACAATGGCCTAATCTGTCTCCTTTGAAGGCCACAGGAGTAGCTGACTCATTGTGCTTCCCCCATCCTCATTGATAAGGCTACTTGGGTTCCTCCACCCACCATTGTTCCTTTGATCATCACTAGGTCTTGTGTTTAACTCAATGGCCCTTCAAGCAGATAACCTGACAACCATGACCTTCCTCTGCCTTCAGGGATTAATACGATAGCTACTGTAGCTGCAATTACTGTATTTAACCCAGTGCTCAAAGGGTTAGTACAAAAATCAAACATGTGCCCAGCTCTTGTCAGAAATGGATTTCAAGACACTTACTGCAAAAGATTTCTCACTGGTTGCAGATCTAGGCCTCTCAGAGTCAGGTGAATGAGATGCTGGTCTCTTACTAGCTTCTTCCTCTTCTGTGTCCTCCTCATCAAAATTCAAACTGCCTGAAATTCCTGTCAGAATATAGGATCAAGCAGGAAACCCCTGAACAAAGGTGTCATGAGTTCATGGCATCACTAATTCATATATGGCTCTTGCATAGCTATTCTGCTCTCCCTCTTTTAACTAATTTCTGTTGTTTCAGCTGCTGATTTTCTTCATGTGCCATATTGCTCCTTGAGCCTTGTAATTCAAACCCCTGGTGACATTTTGCAGCTGTCACTGTACAGATGATTAAGCAGCTGTCAGGCTTTAATTAATACATACTTTACATCATATTACACGATGTAACATATTCCTTAGCATATGCTGTCATTCAATTAACTTTGCCTATTTTCATGCAAATACCCACCATGTCTGAAGAATAAAAAACAAAGGAAATCCAGATCAATATACTGACACCTACCCTGTAAGTTGGACTCAGTACTGTTTACATCCTTTGCCATTTCCCTTTAGTCTTATACACATTGAAGGGGAGTGTGATAATTTTTTGGTAAGAGCCCCTCCTATTGTGACATCAGTAGCAATAACTCAGGTCTCATGAATACTACTAATGATTTGATTTTTAAAACGGAAGCACAGAGTGTGTAGTTCAGCATTTATTTATTTAATCTAAGCACAGCCATGTAGAGATGACTGTGGGTATATACCTAAAATAACTCTGGATAAAGACATTTATAAAGAGCTTCTGTACACATCACAGGCATTTCCTTCTACTTGGAACTACATCATTTTGTTCTGTGATGCCATTATTTGATTTGGCTGTAGAATGGAAAAGCACAGAAAGCACTGTAGAAAATGAGCACACTTAGTCTGCTAAGATGAATTATTTTCTGTGAGCCAATATTATAACAAAGCTCCAACCCAGCACTGCATAGAAGGGGCACTGCTAGAAGCTTTTTCTTTCAGATGAAACAGAAAAATGTAGTCTTAAGAACCTGTCAGCAAACTTCCCAAAGCACATTTAGAAGAGGAAAGGTGTTAACCCTAGTACTCCGGCCAAGTTCAAAATTCACTATTTATATTCTACCCCCACTGATTTCCCCTGAAGTTTCTGGATATTCTCTCCTGCTTCCTTTCCTAACTCCTGTGTAATGTTGTTATCCATAGGCAAGCTGCTGTTACATCTGACAACTGAATGGAAGTATTTCTACATATGGTAGTACCTGAATACATAATGTGTACTGTAAACTTTATGGGAGACAGGGTCTGCAAAAGAAGAACATTCTGTGTACCATATTAAACACTAGCCATTCTTTTGCTGCAAAGTTTCCTGTGCTGCTGGCAGCAATATAAGATACTTGGCAGACAGAGATGGCCACTCCACTGGGAAACTACTCAATGGGTAAAACTGTTGATTGTGACAGCCTCTGACTCAGGAAGAACACCTTTCCTGTTAGTCTCCTAAACAGCCAAATTACAGCATTTACTGGCTATAGAGGGTTTTGCTGTTGTGAAAATATTCAAGCATCATATCCAGATATAATATATCTGGAATAAAAATATCCTGAACTTCAGCAAAACGTGAAATATAGCAGTCACCAACCATACTTTGCCACCAACTTCCTGAGAAAGGCCAGAAATTAGACGGCATATTGATACATCTTTAAAACACAACTGGTATGTTCCAATTAATATCAGTAGCAGAAACTGCAGTTCCACATTTCTACATTTAAAAGTAATGTCCAACAGACATTTATTTTATGATTCCTCTTTTTGTTTTTTAATGCTACTGAAAAAAAATTATAAGAAGTAGAAGAACCTTGAAAAAGATCTTTGCCCACTATTAACTCTTACCTCGTTTCTGTAAGATTTCTTGCAGATCTGGCTTGCCTGCTAGGTCTGTTAGAGCCTCTCTATCATTTTCCTGATCTGCATTGTGTTCTGTTTTGGAAGATCCAGCAGAGAGAGTTTGGAGCTTGGTTCCCAAATCTTGCATTTCTGTTTTCAGGAAAGCAGCTGGTCCATCAATGCCTGCAGGTCAAAATGAAACAGAATGCTGAAGTCTTTTTTTTATGGCTAAAGATGCATCTCAGGATGGTGGTTCTTTTCATTTTCCCTTGCTCAAGCACCCCTTTAAAGTTCTGATATATACTTGTTCAACTTTTGTCAGAAGACTGGGTAGGAGTCAGTCCTGACTCTGGTACAGACCGCTTATTACTTTAAACACATCAGCCAACAGCTTCTCAATTTATAAATATAGCGACTATATCTACTCTCTTTTACAAGGGCTTAAGCAATTAAAATTAGTTGTATTTGTCATTCACATTGATATCCTTCAATTTATTTATGGGCAACTACTCTATTTTCTTTTCCTTCAGTTTTCTTGTTTGCTCCTGTGCCAGTGAGTACTCTACAGTGAACATCACAAATCAATTTGATAAAAATATCTACAGCTAGAGGAGAAAAAAAAATAGTCAATAGATTCCCTCTCTCTTTTTTTTTTGTAGAAATGAAATTTCCATGATTAAACATGCAACACAAATGTGCACTGCATTGGTGGAGACATCTTGATGTCAGGGTCCAGCATAATACTTGATACACATTTGTGTAGTGCAGTTCCAGCTTTGGATGCCCTGCTTTCCTGCTGTTTTGCTTCTTCAAACTTCCCTTTTTTATCTAGGGATCAGATTTCTGACATGTTTACTGCTGTTATCACTTCTTAACAGGATTTGTTTGTACTGTAAAAGCTTCAGAAATATGGAAGCTAGTGAGGGAGCAGTTAGATTTCTTTTTTCTTTCTTGCAGTTTCAGTACCACTGAAGTTCCCTACTGTAGAAGCTATATCAATCTTTTTTCTCACTCTCTTTTTGACTTAAAAGTATCTTTTAACAGAAGTTTTCTCCCACCTGATTTTAAACACATCACCACTCTCCTCCCCATCCTATGATCCTGAGAGGCTCCTGGCAAGCAAGAAAAATATTCAAAAGAGAGAGGATAACACAGTTCCAAATATGATCTTAAAACCAGGTAACACTGGTTTGTTTGGGCTTTAAAATTCTACTCTACACATTAATTCACTATTAATATAAAGGTGGTATTGACCCTTCCACTGGAATGTAGGGGTTTCATTGCTGCTCTTTTTCCCTTCCTGTGACATGGAACTCTTAAGGCTCTCACTACTGTATTTCTTTTCACTCCTAACAGAATGGTCACTATTTTACTGTAATGTTTTGGTAGAAGCTATATCAATCTTTTTTCTCACTCTCTTTTTGACTTAAAAGTATCTTTTAACAGAAGTTTTCTCCCACCTGATTTTAAACACATCACCACTCTCCTCCCCATCCTATGATCCTGAGAGGCTCCTGGCAAGCAAGAAAAATATTCAAAAGAGAGAGGATAACACAGTTCCAAATATGATCTTAAAACCAGGTAACACTGGTTTGTTTGGGTTTTAAAATTCTACTCTACACATTAATTCACTATTAATATAAAGGTGGTATTGACCCTTCCACTGGAATGTAGGGGTTTCATTGCTGCTCTTTTTCCCTTCCTGTGACATGGAACTCTTAAGGCTCTCACTACTGTATTTCTTTTCACTCCTAACAGAATGGTCACTATTTTACTGTAATGTTTTGAAACAACTGAGATATTGCCTTTGGCTCTGATACCACTTTGTGCTTGTGACTTTCTGGGCCACCACAGCTTGTTTGTCATGTTTCAGTTAGCTCCCCGAGGCCCACAGAAAACAACAGATGAGGTAAAAATCAGCAAGAACCTTATTCAGTATTCATAAGACTTTTGTTTTCCTCTTGTCTTATTTTATCATTCAGTCATATGCAATCTTGAAATGGAGCGTACCATGATACCATGAAGAAAAGTACAGGGAGTCACTACTGGATTTTTTCCTTTTCTTTATCCTACAGCTTCAGAAGACTCTCTTACTTTGGATATGTATCTTCCTACCTTTATAGAACTTCCTAAGCTATTTCTACAGTTCTTCTTAGCCTAACATTAGGGAGAGATTACTCAAAGTGATAAACAAGCTTGATTACACACCTTTCTATGTACAAAAGTAGAATTGTAGTACAGTATGCATGAGCAATACTAAAATCCAAAAACAAAGAAAAACTTTACCTTGAATTTTGTGACAGCTGAGAATCTTCACATGCCTTTATGGCATTCTACTTTTGTACAAAGAAAGGTGTGTAATCAAGCTTGTGTATCACTTGACCACTGTCACAGCAATATAGGTGCCCATCTGTGACATAAAATGCATGCACTGGCATTTTGGGGAACATCGTTGCAATCAGGTTGATTGCTTACCATGTAACATAACATCACTGTGGAAAGGAACAGGAGTTTCTACTAAAGGAGTTTGCTCCTCACACCCTTTGGTCTTTGACCTACGCAGCTTTGCCTCAGGATTTGGCTGTACCATCAACGGATCAAGACGTTTCTTCCTCTGCTTCTTCTCTAGAAGAGCTCTCTGTGAAATAAAGGAAAAACATGAAATAAGGATGAGTAACCACATCCAGAGAGGTAGAAACCGTGCCTCAGCCATTGGCAATGACATGGCACTCATCAGGATCTCAAATAAACCCGAGATACTCTTGTAGTCTCTTACAAAAACTCGAGATACAGACATCACTGTGTCTTTGAGTCTTCATCAGTGATGGGTGCTGCAGATACCTGCTTATTTTCTGGGCTGAGACCATAAGCAGGAAATTTTAACTCCTTTCATTCAGTCTAAACTGCAGCAATCCTTAATATAAAGAGCCAAATTCACCAGTCATTTATAACCCAATACAGGATATCCACGCAGTTTTATTACTCCATGCATCCTGCTTACTTAAGCTGATAGACAGAACAGCTCACAAGGACTCTCCACGCTTTCCACTGGATTTCTTTTTTCTTTCTTGCAGTTTCAGTACCACTGAAGTTCCCTACTGTAGAAGCTATATCAATCTTTCTTCTCACTCTCTTTTTGACTTAAAAGTATCTTTTAACAGAAGTTTTCTCCCACCTGATTTTAAACACATCACCACTCTCCTCCCCATCCTATGATCCTGAGAGGCTCCTGGCAAGCAAGAAAAATATTCAAAAGAGAGAGGATAACACAGTTCCAAATATGATCTTAAAACCAGGTAACACTGGTTTGTTTGGGTTTTAAAATTCTACTCTACACATTAATTCACTATTAATATAAAGGTGGTATTGACCCTTCCACTGGAATGTAGGGGTTTCATTGCTGCTCTTTTTCCCTTCCTGTGACATGGAACTCTTAAGGCTCTCACTACTCTATTTCTTTTCACTCCTAATAGAATGGTCACTATTTTACTGTAATGTTTTGAAACAACTGAGATATTGCCTTTGGCTCTGATACCACTTTGTGCTTGTGACTTTCTGGGCCACCACAGCTTGTTTGTCATGTTTCAGTTAGCTCCCCGAGGCCCACAGAAAACAACAGATGAGGTAAAAATCAGCAAGAACCTAATTCAGTATTCATAAGACTTTTGTTTTCCTCTTGTCTTATTTTATCATTCAGTCATATGCAATCTTGAAATGGAGCGTACCATGATACCATGAAGAAAAGTACAGGGAGTCACTACTGGATTTTTTCCTTTTCTTTATCCTACAGCTTCAGAAGACTCTCTTACTTTGGATATGTATCTTCCTACCTTTATAGAACTTCCTAAGCTATTTCTACAGTTCTTCTTAGCCTAACATTAGGGAGAGATTACTCAAAGTGATAAACAAGCTTGATTACACACCTTTCTATGTACAAAAGTATTCACAGCTTGTTTGTCATGTTTCAGTTAGCTCCCCGAGGCCCACAGAAAACAACAGATGAGGTAAAAATCAGCAAGAACCTAATTCAGTATTCATAAGACTTTTGTTTTCCTCTTGTCTTATTTTATCATTCAGTCATATGCAATCTTGAAATGGAGCGTACCATGATACCATGAAGAAAAGTACAGGGAGTCACTACTGGATTTTTTCCTTTTCTTTATCCTACAGCTTCAGAAGACTCTCTTACTTTGGATATGTATCTTCCTACCTTTATAGAACTTCCTAAGCTATTTCTACAGTTCTTCTTAGCCTAACATTAGGGAGAGATTACTCAAAGTGATAAACAAGCTTGATTACACACCTTTCTATGTACAAAAGTAGAATTGTAGTACAGTATGCATGAGCAATACTAAAATCCAAAAACAAAGAAAAACTTTACCTTGAATTTTGTGACAGCTGAGAATTGTAGTACAGTATGTATGAGCAATACTAAAATCCAAAACCAAACAAAAACTTTACCTTGAATTTTGTGACAGCTGAGAATCTTCACATGCCTTTATGGCATTCTACTTTTGTACAAAGAAAGGTGTGTAATCAAGCTTGTGTATCACTTGACCACTGTCACAGCAATATAGGTGCCCATCTGTGACATAAAATGCATGCACTGGCATTTTGGGGAACATCGTTGCAATCAGGTTGATTGCTTACCATGTAACATAACATCACTGTGGAAAGGAACAGGAGTTTCTACTAAAGGAGTTTGCTCCTCACACCCTTTGGTCTTTGACCTACGCAGCTTTGCCTCAGGATTTGGCTGTACCATCAACGGATCAAGACGTTTCTTCCTCTGCTTCTTCTCTAGAAGAGCTCTCTGTGAAATAAAGGAAAAACATGAAATAAGGATGAGTAACCACATCCAGAGAGGTAGAAACCGTGCCTCAGCCATTGGCAATGACATGGCACTCATCAGGATCTCAAATAAACCTGAGATACTCTTGTAGTCTCTTACAAAAACTCAAGATACAGACATCACTGTGTCTTTGGAGTGGGACATGGCCTTTGAGTCTTCATCAGTGATGGGTGCTGCAGATACCTGCTTATTTTCTGGGCTGAGACCATAAGCAGGAAATTTTAACTCCTTTCATTCAGTCTAAACTGCAGCAATCCTTAATATAAAGAGCCAAATTCACCAGTCATTTATAACCCAATACAGGATATCCACGCAGTTTTATTACTCCATGCATCCTGCTTACTTAAGCTGATAGACAGAACAGCTCACAAGGACTCTCCACGAACCCGAGATACTCTTGTAGTCTCTTACAAAAACTCGAGATACAGACATCACTGTGTCTTTGAGTCTTCATCAGTGATGGGTGCTGCAGATACCTGCTTATTTTCTGGGCTGAGACCATAAGCAGGAAATTTTAACTCCTTTCATTCAGTCTAAACTGCAGCAATCCTTAATATAAAGAGCCAAATTCACCAGTCATTTATAACCCAATACAGGATATCCACGCAGTTTTATTACTCCATGCATCCTGCTTACTTAAGCTGATAGACAGAACAGCTCACAAGGACTCTCCACGCTTTCCACTGCCGTTATGACTGGTCTAAATATTCCATTGTTTAGGGCAACAACTCCCTGTTTCTCCCTGTTTTGCACAGTTAGCCTAACTTTGTATTAAGTGAACTATCTCCAAGACTACCTGAAAATGCCAAAGATGATCACAGAATCACAGAATCTTCTAGGTTGGAAGGGACCTTAAAGATCATCTTGTCCAACCGTCAGCCTAACTGACAAAAATAGACACCCACACAACAAACAAGGAGCATCATCACTAAACCAGACCTCCCAGCACTACATCAACCCGTCTTTTGAACACCTCCAGGGATGGTGCCTCAACCACTTCCCTGGGCAGCCCATTCCAATGCCTGATAACCCTTTCCGTGAAAAAATTTTTCCTAATATCCAGCCTGAACCTCCCCTGGCGCAACTTGAGGCCATTTCCTCTCGTCCTGTCGCCTGTGACTTGAGAAAAGAGACCAACCCCCACCTCTCTACACCCTCCTTTCAGGTAGTTGTAGAGAGCAATAAGGTCTCCCCTCAGCCTCCTCTTCTCCAGGCTGAACACCCCCAGCTCCCTCAGCCTCTCCTCATAAGACTTATTCTCCAGACCCCTCACCATCTTTGTCGCCCTTCTCTGGACCCGCTCCAGCACCTCAATGTCTTTTTTATGGTAGGGAGCCCAAAACTGGACACAGTACTCAAGGTGAGGCCTCACCAGTGCCCAGTACAGGGGGACAATAGCCCTTACCCTATGCACTATGCAGCAATTAAGTCTTTTACTGTATTAGCATAACATTTCTAAAAATCCTTAATCAGGGCTCACTCTGCCAGTGCAGTTTTAAGTGCTGTCACAATGCAGCAAAAGCAGTCAGGACTTGCAAAGGAAAAGGCTTTTGTCTCAAAAGCTATCATCTAATAAGGGAGAACTCAAAGCAAATAGTTCCCAGAAACCAATATTGAGAGATAAGACTCAGAGGGGGAAAATATAAAACCACAGCCATCAAAATAAGACTGAGCCTTAAAAAATGTTTGCATGTAATTCAGGATTGAATTGAAAGGAAAGAACGGTAAATCCAAATGTTAAAAAATAAACCATTACTTTCCTGAGATACGTATGTGTTAAATGTTTATGATTTCCTACTAAATGAGAATAGAAACTCCTAGACTTAAATAAAAGTCTATCAAATTGGATATTAGGAAACATTTCTTCACGGAAAGGGTTATCCAGCATTGGAATGGGCTGCCCAGGGAAGTGGTTGAGGCACCATCCCTGGAGGTGTTCAAAAGGCGGGTTGACATGGTCCTCAAGAATATGGTTTAGTGATTTTTATTTCTTATTTATTTTTTTTGTCAGAGTTAGGTTGATGGTTGGACTAGATGATCTTTAAGGTCCCTTCCAACCTAGACTATTCTAAACAATTCAAACCACTTGAGACATAGACATCTTTGGAACCCTTTCCTCTCCTGTTAGGCTTTTTCTCTCTCTTGTTGGTTCTCTCCTCTCCTATTAGACTTTTTATCTCAAGTGAGGTTAGTTTCTCAGGCAACCTCTCCATGAGGAATTCCACCACAACTCAGCCTTTGGTCCTTTATTCTTTCTGCTTTTTAAGCACTCATCTAAACAAAACAAAACCAAAAACAAAGCAACACCAAAAAATCAAATCAAAGAACAGCAACAAACCAAAACAACCTTTTGAAATAAAAGATGAGTCAAATTTTAAATAAAACTCATAATTACACTTTGAAGACAGGTAGTGCTTGCTACTGCAGAATTATTTGCAAGGATTGTCCTGCAAGGCAAAAATTACACAGAATTCCAAAGAGATTACCACATTGGTATAGAACAAGAAAAGAAAAATAAGCAGTAGAAGTCAAATTCTTAGAAAAAGCTAACTGGAGATAAAATTTTTTTGCTAGAAACATAGTCAGACCTTCCATAAGAACTTATATTAGTAAGAACATTAGACCTTCCATAAGAACTTACATTAGTTTGTGTTGTTAATGCTGAGGAAAAGTAAAAATTTTCATTACATTTATAAATTTCTAATAGTTTAAATAAAAGTAGAGAGGGAAAACAAGGATCAAAACAATATACTCAGAATAAGCATTTGAAAAAAGAATTGTTGTCAAGGCTTCTCTACCTGAAAAACAGACAGGAAAAAAACAAAAGACACATCCTAAAGACAGTAATAAAATATGCAGCTACTGCTAGAATGGGAAGCTGAATTTGGGATCAATATAGGATACCATAACTTCCATAGCTGTTTCATCAAAGAGCTTCTAGGACTCACCAGTCCAACAGGATCACGTTGCTTTACACTGAAACATATACTTTACTGCTGGTAGAAGTGACCAACCTTCTTCTTTCAAGAATGTCAGGATAATCAAAGTGACAAAACTTGATAGTAATTATTTGTTTTTTTAAAAAAAAGGCTTCTCTCTACTGCTTTGCTTATTGAGATGGAAAAAGTCTACAAACCCACTCACAAGGCAGTTAATAGCAGTTCATTTTCCCTACATAAGGTGGCAGAGCAGCCTTACCTTCAGTACTAAGTATTCTCAGACATATGCCACTAAGATGAAGCAGAAAAAAGGAAACTGTATTTTGCTTCATTTTGTCTACTAACTAGCCTTTTCACCAAGCTCCATGTTACAGTAAAAATTCATTTAATATTACAATAAAAAATGTAGATAGTTTATGAACAGGACACGAAAAGACACAACCCATTAAATAAATAACAGATACAGATTATCATGATTTGTTCAGGATTTTGCGAACTTCATATTTTAAGTACTTTCAGAAACATTTTCTTTGCACCACAGCAAAACACAACACTGGAACACAGGATGATTAAAGGATCACAGACCACTAACTCTTGTTCTAATGAGTTTCCAACAAGCATATCCAATGAATATACTCTAACAGACTAATAAGACTAATAAGTTTAGCACTCTTTCTACAACTGTGATGAACAGGAAGATGGTATACAGGAAGGTTCCAACCACTCCACCCTTGAAGGTGCAATACCAAACTACTTATTTCACTTGGCGTGATCCTACCTTAGTAGGCCACGTGGGATGGCTCCTAGCTCTGAAGCATCCTCTCCACTCTTCTAGCTCCACTCTAGCTCATGCTGGGGCAGCAGTGACAATGGTAGTGATGATATCAATCAACCAAACTTTGTGTCAAAGTTCAGAAATACTCCCTCAGCTTCAAGCTCTCCACCCCCAGGGAGATGGCAGCATTGATTGCACTTTGAGCTGCAGCTGCCTCAAAAGACACAGAAACACCTTATACTGCTGGGGAAGTAAGCACTGCCTGAGCAGCCACACACTCACTCCTCAAGGAAAAGCATCCTGGCAGGCTGAGCCGGCCCCCAGATCACTATTATAAATAATATTTTACTGCAATTACAGCATTTCCAAACCCATCATAAAGATGGATGACTTGCTGTGGCAAGTGCTTATTTCAGATTCTCTGTATGGCCAAAAATTCTAAACATGATCCTGCTGGATTAAAACATTTTGTATTTTTTATCCCAATGACTATAAATGCTTTGGATAAATTAACCCATTGCAACCAGCAATGAGTCCATCATGTCTGACAGTGATCTCATATTGGCCTCTACTTCTTCAGAAGGCATGGTACTATTCATGTAAGAGTTAAAAGCTATGTTAATAGTCAAACCTAAATATACAATCCCAAATTAGAGACTTAGCATTTCTCAACAAATCTCATTCGCAAGGAAGGATGGTGGTGTTAAAAATATATTTTAGTGAAATTTTCCAGCTGTTGGTTTTGCAGGTGATAACAACCTCAACCAAATCCAAGAAAGCCTGAAACAAAATCGCAAAAGGGTACGAATTCTTTAAACTCCCCTCTTCACAACTCAACTGACAGCAGCTTTGTTTTGGTGGAACTGCAGTGGATCCCCATGGCAAGGTCTGAAACTAGTCACACATTGCCCCCAGTGCCTAGTACTAGCAGTCAGTGATTACTAACTGGTTTATGACACCCAAGACAACACTCCTGAAACAGACACTGACGTTCATCACCAAACAGTCAGACCATTTTGGAACTTCTTACTGAGTGGCATTTGCTTTTTTACCAATTACTTGAACTAACACTTTCTTTTTTTTTTTTTTTTTATTGAAATAAATGTTACTGAATAGTCTACAGGTAAAAGGATTATCCTAGCTTCCACAAATATGACCAAAGATAAATTTTACTCTTTGACTCTGAAGCATTTCAGGTATTACATTAGTAATAAATCCACCATCTGAAGTCAAAGCTGAGAAAACTCAGACTAGAAATAATGAACAAGTTCTGGAGAAGAAGGTTATTATCCACTGCAACAGTTCCCTAAAGATGTCTGGATTTAAAGAACCCCAGCAGAGAGCACGCTTTTCTAAAAAACATACTTTAATTTGAACACAGATGAATTTAATGCAAGGCAGTGATTTTGTGAAATGGCCAGCTAGAGAATCACAATAATCTCATATCTTCTAATCTATTTAAAAGCATTTAAATTTCAGAGAGGAAGAATATTAAGGATGGACACTTTATTGCTTTGAAGAATACTGTAATGCTAGCATCCAGCAAACAGCCCTTTAAAAAATGAGACCTACAACTTAATATTTGACAAATGCTTTGCTGTAAATATTTTCTTTGTAGGAAACAAAAAAAGTTAAAAGAAGCTGGAAACTCTTTTCAACAGTATTGTTAAGCCGATCTTTCTATAGCTCAGTGAATTTTTTTCTTTTCCTTTGATTCTTAAAATGGATCATTTCCTGCAGTTTTCCTCTCTTTTTACACATTCCTGCATTGTGGTGACTCAATGAAATGAGTAGGATATATGAACAATAAATGTATCAAAGAAATTAAGCCTACAAGCCATAGCAAGGTTGACTTAAACTAACAAAACCATGAAAATCTTTAAAGAAAAAAAGTTAGCATTGAGTTCTTGTTTGTATTCTTTAGACCAGGCATTTTTAGCACTTCAACTCCATTTCTCAAGTCTCCCTTGACATCACATATCAAAACAGAAGTTGAAGAATGTGGGCTGGATTCACTGCTGCAATATATCTTCTGTAGCTCTGGGCAACAAGTCACAAAGTAGATGACAAACAGAAGCCAGGCCATCACGAGGAAAAATGGGGGGACAGGGAGGAGAAGAGAGAAAAAAAGGAAAACTTTTACCTCCTCCTTTCCTACAATAAGATGGCTAATGTTTGTTTTCCTATACTTATTTTTACCAGCTTCAGCACTATCATTTACCTGATTCTCTAGTTTCAGCTGCCGTAGTTTCATGCTTTCATCCTCAAAGATGCTAGAGAAAGGAAAGAAACAAATTAATTATTGCTAGTAAATAGTTTGCATTATAAAAGCACAGAATATTCACGGACTACAACTTCACTGTCAAGACTTTAAAACAATTGTAAGACATAAATTATATCCCTTGAGTAACAAGGCAATAAAAAATATACTTCATATGCTGTCATAAATAGGACCAAATTTTAATTTAATCACCTTAGTAAACATTTCTGAAAACATTTTGTAAGCAAAAAGACTTCATTACTGATGGACAAACTATGAGCCACTATTGAGGTTGGCTAAGAGACAATTTATATCTGAAGGCTTAATGCAGTTGAAACCAATTCAGTAAAGGCTCTGCTCCTTCATAAAATACCCAATTCCAAATTAACTCAGAAATTTACTTTTTGTCTTGGAGTCAAACCTACACCATTTTCTCCTCCTACCAGACTTCCCAGAACTACTGTTAATATCTGAGAGAATCTGTATTTGCAACACTTGATATTAATTCCTAGAGATGAAAAAAATAATTATTTCACTACAAAAGTGTTTTATAGAGAACTTTCATGAGAACTCTAGGGTTTTTGTTCTAAATTGTGTTCCATATAGACTGCCCGTTTCCTTTTGTATGATAATGAATTATTACATAAAGTGCAATTTAGAGCAGTTAACCCTACAAAGGTTAAGGGGTACAAAGGGGACCCTACAAAGGGGACAGGTTAATTGACAAGCACATATTCTGTCTCCCACAGTGGTGCACTTTTCTCCGACACATCTTTCACCTCTCTGGAAGTGAGAAAGCACCAGGAAGAAGATACTTAATACAATCATAGAATCGTCTAGGTTGGAAGAGACCCTTGGGATCATCGAGTCCAACCATCTACCCTACTCTACAAAGTCCTCCCCTACACCATGTCCCTTAGCACTGCATCTAAACGGCCCTTAAACACAGCCAGGGATGGGGACTCCACCACCTCCCTGGGCAGCCTGTTCCAATGCCCGACCACTCTTTCGGTGAATGGAGTCAAACCTATACCATTTTCTCCTCCTACCAGACTTCCCAGAACTACTGTTAATATCTGAGAGAATCTGTATTTGCAACACTTGATATTAATTCCTAGAGATGAAAAAAATAATTATTTCACTACAAAAGTGTTTTATAGAGAACTTTCATGAGAACTCTAGGGTTTTTGTTCTAAATTGTGTTCCATATAGACTGCCCGTTTCCTTTTGTATGATAATGAATTATTACATAAAGTGCAATTTAGAGCAGTTAACCCTACAAAGGTTAAGGGGTACAAAGGGGACCCTACAAAGGGGACAGGTTAATTGACAAGCACATATTCTGTCTCCCACAGTGGTGCACTTTTCTCCGACACATCTTTCACCTCTCTGGAAGTGAGAAAGCACCAGGAAGAAGATACTTAATACAATCATAGAATCGTCTAGGTTGGAAGATGACGTGCAGAAAGGCAGGGCTAGCCCAAATTTCAGTTTAAACAGGAAATTCTCCATCTGGTCTAGGTATGCAGAAATGTCCCATGAAGCAGGGCTAGCCAAAATTTCAGTTTAAACAGGAAATTCTCCGTCTGGTCTAGGTATGCAGAAATGTCCCATGATGTGAAGTCACAAGCTGGCAGCCAGTGCTGAATATAACCCTAACGGGGAAAATCAGAGCGATGGAGCAACCTTCCTTTTAGCGCTTGGTCATCATCAAAGGTACAAAGGGGACCCTACAAAGGGGACAGGTTAATTGACAAGCACATATTCTGTCTCCCACAGTGGTGCACTTTTCTCCGACACATCTTTCACCTCTCTGGAAGTGAGAAAGCACCAGGAAGAAGATACTTAATACAATCATAGAATCGTCTAGGTTGGAAGAGACCCTTGGGATCATCGAGTCCAACCATCTACCCTACTCTACAAAGTCCTCCCTCTTTCACCTCTCTGGAAGTGAGAAAGCACCAGGAAGAAGATACTTAATACAATAAATAGGCAAAAAAAAAAAAAAATATACATATTTTATTGATGACGTGCAGAAAGGCAGGGCTAGCCCAAATTTCAGTTTAAACAGGAAATTCTCCATCTGGTCTAGGTATGCAGAAATGTCCCATGATGTGAAGTCACAAGCTGGCAGCCAGTGCTGAATATAACCCTAACGGGGAAAATCAGAGCGATGGAGCAACCTTCCTTTTAGCGCTTGGTCATCATCAAAGCGTAAGGTAATAACTGGACCAAAAAAAAAAAGCTTCCTACACGTACACACGCTTCAAACTTTGTGCACTTTTCTCCGACACATCTTTTACAAAGACCTCTCTGGAAGTGAGAAAGCACCAGGAAGAAGATACTTAATACAATCATAGAATCGTCTAGGTTGGAAGAGACCCTTGGGATCATCGAGTCCAACCATCTACCCTACTCTACAAAGTCCTCCCCT
>NW_015090825.1:1930548-1939850 GCF_001431845.1 Calidris pugnax
TGAGTACAGGGGCACAATCACCTCCCTACTTCTGCTGGTCACACTATTTTTGATACAAGCCAGGATGCCATTGGCTTTCTTGGCCACCTGGGCACACGGCCGGCTCATATTCAGCCGTTTGTCAACTAAAACCCCCAGGAATAATAATAAATAGGAATAATAATAATAATAATAAATAATATAATAATAGTAATAATAGAATAAATAATAAATAATAGAATAATATTAGAATATTAGAATAATAGAATAATAGAAATAGAATAATAGAATAATAAATAATAATAGAATAAATAATAGAATAATAATAAATAGGAAAAAAAATACATATTTTATTGATGACGTGCAGAAAAGCAGGGCTAGCCAAAATTTCAGTTTAAACAGGAAATTCTCCGTCTGGTCTAGGTATGCAGAAATGTCCCATGATGTGAAGTCACAAGCTGGCAGGCAGCGCTGAATATAACCCTAACGAGGAAAATCAGAGTGATGGAGCAACCTTCCTTCTAGCGCTTGGTCATCATCAAAGCCTAAAGTGATAACTGGACAAAAAAAAGAGCTTCCTACACGTACACACGCTTCAAACTTTTTTCTACCCCCGGCAGCGGCGCGGGTGTTGTTCCAGAGCTGACAGGAAAAGGCTGTGCCGGAGTCGCTCCCCCAGCTCACCGCTGAGGAATGCAAGGAGCCTGCTAACGCAGCTGAAGGCTTCCAACAGGAACCCTCCTTCAGATGGACTGACTACACGGAGGAGTTCCTATAAAGGCTCTTCAGACATACCCATACAAAACCATTATGCTTTTCTATTGGAAGGGTTTACATGCAACAAGAGGAATTAAATATCATAGAATCATAGAATGGTTTGGGTTGGAAGGGACCTTAAAGATCATCTAGTTCCAACCCCCTGCCCTGGGCAGGGACACCTCCCACCAGACCAGGTTGCTCAAGGCCCCATCCAGCCTGGCCTTGAACACCTCCAGTGATGGGGCATCCACGACCTCCCTGGGCAACCTGTTCCAGTGCCTCACCACCCTCACTGTAAAGAATTTCTTCCTAGTATCTAACCTAAATCTCCCCTCCACAGCTTAAAACCATTGCCCCTTGTCCTGTCGCTACTCTTCTTTGTAAAGAGTCCCTCTCCGGCTCTTCTGTAGGCTCCTTTCAGGTACTGAAAGGCCGCTATAAGGTCTCCCCAGAGCCTTCTCTTCTCCAGGCTGAACAACCCCAGCTCTCTCAGCCTGTCCTCATAGCAGAGGTGCTCCATCCCTCTGATCATCCTCATGGCCCTCCGCTGGACCCACTCCAACAGGTCCATGTCCTTCCTGTGCTGAGGACTCCAAAGCTGGACACAGTACTCCAGGTGAGGTCTCACAAGCACAGAGCAGAGGGGCAGAATCCCCTCCCTGGCCCTGCTGGCCACGCTTCTCCTGATGCAGCCCAGGACACGGTTGGCTCTCTGGGCTGCCAGCGCGCACTGCGGGCTCGTGTTGAGCTTCTCATCCACCAGCACCCCCAAGTCCTTCTCCTCAGGGCTGCTCTCCAGCCATTCTCCGCCCAACCTGTAGTTGTGCCTGGGATTGCCACGTCCCAGGTGCAGGACCTTGCACTTGGCTTGGTTGATCCCATAGGAAAAGGAAAAATAAGTGGCGTTTTTGTAGCTACAACACCATGGTTCAAAACAGGGAAAAAAAAACCCAACCCGACCACCAAATCAGCCAACAATTTATCTTTGATAAATAAGACTGAAAATATTCAAGCAGCCTGTCACAATCTTCTTCTTCCCAGCCATTCCAGTAGAGCACACTACACAAGATCCTGTCCACCAACTCCTCTGCTACATTTACCAGAATCCACTAACTTTCCTGCTAAAACTGCATGACGGGTAACAGACACATGCCACGGAGAAAGGAAAAATGGCCCAGAATGTAACACAGAAGTGAAGACTAACAATTATCCAGGATACAGAATAAAAACAAGAGTGGGAAAGCAACAATTTAACAAAAAAAAACTCATTTAAGAAGATAAAACAGCATGTCTGAATGTGGGAGAAGATAGCAAGACACAAAGGGGTTCACAGATCCATATCTCTTCCCCCCCCTCATTTAAGAAGATAAAACAGCATGTCTGAAACTCATTTAAGAAGATAAAACAGCATGTCTGAATGTGGGAGAAGATAGCAAGACACAAAGGGGTTCACAGATCCATATCTCTTCACAGATCCATTTCCAGACTCAACATAATCCAACACGAAGCAAAAGGTCTTATTTTTAAACAATACCACTTCAAATTCCTGCTGAAATCAGAATTAGCCTTGTTTTCATACCATAAGCACAAATTAAAGTGTTGCAAGTGTTGAATTAAAGTGTTGCAATAGGAATATGAATGACAAATGTATTATAGATGTGTTTATTTGGTCTTTCCTAACCATTTTCAGAATATCAAACTAACCACAATGATGAGATAAACATCTGTTAAATAACTTGTGAGTTCTATATGCAATTAAGGCTTCATTTTTATGCAGTTTGTTTTCATTTCTGTAAGAAAGGCCCACTACATCTATTGACAATTATTTCAGGATGGACATATCATTTTTCAATAAAACACTGCGATTTTGGAATTACAGGCTATGTTGTACAGCATACATGGATAAACAGAGTTAATGCTCTTGTTTTCATTGCAACCTCTCTGTGTTCCTGAATATATTAGACTTAAAAATCCCAAAATAGTTATGCTCTAAACACTTGGCAACAATTACCATTGTATCAGCCAAACACAAACCCACAGTATAATGCAACTCTGAGAATAATGAAATACCCTGATAAACAGGAGAACATAGAAAATAGGGCAAGAAAGCAATCCACTAGTCTTCCCGTTCTGTCTTAAGTCCACACAAGAGAAAGGACTCTAAAGAGCTGAAGAGGGTTCAGCAGAAAGTTGAACAAATTGACCAAGAACTGGAAAATGTACCTATTAGCAAGATTTGAATCATAGAATCATAGAATTGCCCAGGCCGGAAGGGACCTCCAAAGGTCATCTAGTCCGACCTCCCCGCAGTCAGCAGGGACACCCCCAACTAGACCAGGTTGCCCAGGGCCTCGTCGAGCCTCTCCTTGAATATCTCCAGGGATGGGGCCTCAACCACCTCCCTGGGCAACCTGTACCAGGGCTCCACCACCCTCACAGTAAAGAACTTTCTCCTGATCTCCAATCTAAATCTGCTCCCCTCCCACTTAAAGCCATTGCCTCCAGCCTCCATGATTCTGTGGTTCTGGAGGTCACAAGATAAATGGAGACAGTTTAGAGCCTGAGTCTGAGAGAACAAATTAGATGACAATAAAGAATACAGGCTGTTGCAAGAAAATGCAACAGGAGCACAAGCATCATGAAAAGGTTAAATTCTGAGCTCAGAACTATTTTGACTACTGTACTACTTAGTGTTTCATATGCCGTTCAAAAACTGACTCACCAAATACCAAAGATTAGCTCCTCCCAAGGAAACACAACAAGGAAAATAAAGCAGCATTCGACAGACAGAAGCTAGTATGGACTATAAAGAAGAGTGCAAACACAGAATCACAGAATCTTCTAGGTTGTCCAACCGTCAACCTAACTGACAAAAATAGACACCCACACAACAAACAAGGAGCATCATCACTAAACCATACCTCCCCTACAGACAGAAGCTAGTGGATCTTCTATCTGGACTATAAAGAAGAGTGCAAACACAAGTCTATGTCATTCTTTACTATACTATACTGGGAGAACAGAAGGCAGGTTCTTGTTTTCCTTAGCCAGAAAAGTCTCAAGTAATCCATTACAGCACACCTAAATTGAAAGGAGTATTCTTTTCCTGGAAGAAAGGTCAAAAGAAGCCAGAAATCCACACATGCCATTAACCATTAAAACCATCACAGATGCTGGGAGGGTGGCACAGAGGAAGACAACCATAAGAATAAGAATACGCACATAAACTTATCTTTAAGTGTGTAGCCAAGCAAGGGGTCTAAAACTTGGGGTTTTTTTACAATATTTGTAAGAAAAGGGACACAAGGAACCTCCTGCTTCTCGTATTCCTTCAAGAGTTCCCAGCCGGTGACTGCACGAGTTCCTGACATTAACAGGGAAGGTACAAATTCTCAACATAGCTTGAATAAGGACTTTTCAGCTCTTAACCACCAATACAATGGCAGAATCCAAAATCACGTTTACTCAGGTGAATTTCATGAAACTTAGGTTTCTGCAAAGGAAAAGAAAGAGACATCTATTCCATAAGCAGAACACCAGCTTTCTATTCAATGTCCTCTCAACTACACACTCCAAAATCCCAGAGCAATTTCATTTGTAGAAATTGCTGTACCCAAGGAAAAAGCAAAGTAAGATTCTTGGAAAGATTAAAAAGCGGTTAAATGGCACACGGTGAGATGAACCCGAGTAGATAACAAAACTCAAAGTTTTCTGAAAAGCAGCATTACCACACTTCATGCCAAAAATTGCACTTGTTTTATAGTCTTTTAAACTAAAAATGATGAAAGGAACATAAATGAAATTTTCTGAAGTGACACAGTTGACTCCTACAGATGCCATACTGATGCCAGATACCAGTGGCTAAAGGAGGGGAAAAAAAAAGGAAAAAGAAAAAAAAAGCAGAAGAGAAAAAAAATAATGGTTGTCTCTATAAAATGGGTTACCAGTAACCTAAATTCCAAATTGCAAGAGATGGGAGAAGAACTTACTAGAAACTAAAGAAACAATTTAAATAAGGATCAACTTTAAGACAGTTCTCTCATTGTTGTAACAACTGCAGTCACAAGTTGCATTTCAAGTTGTATTTGGAAATTTTAGTGCCAGGTGTAACAGTTCTGCTACTTTTTCTCTGTTGCCAGTGATCCTGGGCTGCATAGGGAAGAGTGTGGCCAGCAGGTTGAGGGAGGTCATTCTCCCCCTCTGCTCTGCACTGGGGAGGCCACAACTGGAATCCTGCGTCCAGTTCTGGGCCCCCCAGTTCAAGAGAGACAGGGAACTACTGGAGAGGGTACAGCCGAGGGCAACAAAGATGATGAAGGGCCTAGAGCATCTCCCTGGTGAGGAAAGGCTGAGAGAGCTGGGGCTCTTTAGCCTGGAGAAGAGAAGGCTGAGGGGAGACCTAATTAACGCTTACAAGTATCTCAAGGACAGTTTGAGGAAGGATGGAGCCAGCCTCTTTTCAGTGGTTCCCAGTGACAGGACGAGGGGCAACGGGCACAAGCTGGAACATGGGAAGGTCCACACAAATCTGATGAAGAACTTCTTTGGGGTGAGGGTGGCAGAGCCCTGGCACAGGCTGCCCAGGGAGGGTGTGGAGTCCCCTTCTCTGGAGATCTTCAAGCCCCGCCTGGATGCTCCTGAGTGATGTGCTCTGGGAAGCCCTGCTTTTGGACTGGATGATCTCTAGAAGGTCCCTTCCAACTCTGACAATTCTGTGATCGGTGAGGAGACACGGCCGGGACAGTTGACCCCAACTGACCAAAGGGATATTCCATAGCATATGATGTCGCGCTCAACCATATAAAGCTGGGGGAAGAAGGAGGAAGGGGGAGGACATTTGGGGTTATGGTGTTTGTCTTCCCAAGTAACCATTCCGCATGATGGAGCCCTGCTTTTCTGGAGAGGACTGACCACCTGCCTGCCGAACACTACTGCCCCTGGGAAGTAGTTAATGAATTCCTTGTTTTGCTCGGCTTGCGTGTGCGGCTTCTGCTTTACTTAATAAACTACCTTTACCTCAACCCATGAGTTTTTCCTCACTTTTACTCCTCTGACTCCCTTCCCCACCCCACTGAGGGGGGAGTGAGCAAGTGGCTATATGGGGCTTAGTTGCTGGCTGAGGTTAAACCACAACCAGCGATTCCTTCTTCATTCACACCAGCAGCAGCAGCATCACATTGCAGTCAAAAAGTTCTTCTTTCTTTTGAAACTGTACTCGGAGGATCACATCCCTACCACATTTATAAAATATTTAGATTTCTCTCATTATGGACAGATTTCTTGGTTATAATATTCAGGCTTGAAAAGGATGAAGCAAACAAGATATTAAGGCAATTCTCTTTTATCTAAGGATAAGATACGCAGAATTATAAATCCTGGGATTTACAAAACACTGCTTGTTAATTTCAAGGTCATCCATGGCCAAATAAAAATACCTAAGGACTAACAGAGATGCTGGTAGGCTTTTAAAAGGAAATGTAAAAATCTCTGTCTTCTCTGGGTTACAAGTACAGCTGAAATCATTAGCAAAGCCTTTTGTCTTTTTTCCCCAAAATTATAGTTAAGGTACATCTATACAAAACTGTCAAGGCCAGCAGCCACCATGATTCCTGACAACCTCAACCCACGCTAAGTTTTTTCAAGTATGTAAAGGGCTTTTGGCTGGTCAGCAATATATGAAATTACTTTTGAACCTTTTGAACCTAACAGGCTCTTTTTCTTCATCAACTTTTGAAGACACAGAAGTAATATTCCAGAACTCCTGACTTCACAAACTGAAAACCACTTACTCATCCATGTTTAGTCATCCAAGAAGCATCCAAATTACAGGAGGGACTGCTGTAACTGACACCCAGGTTTGCAGTCTTTGTAGACCCAGTCAAGATTTTTGTATCTTGAAAATTATTTTCTTTATATTATGTTCATAATTCATTACATTTACAATTACATTCATCTGCAGGTCAGAAGCTGAAGCAAACTTGCAAGGCAGCATGTGGGAAGCTTTAAGTATTCTTGTATGCTGTATTATAATTGTGCAAAAAGGTGAAATTCAGTCTCCAAGACCCTAAAATACATATTACTGTAAGAAACAAATTCCCTTTTCAATATTTTTAAAGCTCACAGTGATTTAGAATTACTTTTATCTGAATGTTTCTACTGTATTCAACTTTATTCAGTTCGTGTTAAGTCTCAAAATGGACCTTCCCAAAAGAAGGCAGAAGGTATAGCATGTATCAAAACCACGAAACAGCTCTATCAACCTTCTTTTCTAAAGCATTAAGACACTAGTGCCATGTCTACCTGAAAGTTAATCAAACTTTAAAATGAACTTGAGCAATTCCAGTTGCAGCTACCTTAAATGGAAGGTAGTGTTAGGGGATAAGGGATAGAAACGCAAAGTTTCAAGGGACAGCCTGTTTCAGAGATGGCCTAAAGCAAGACCTCAGCCGTCTACCTATCACCAAGTATCCCACAGCACATCTATAAAACTACACCCAATTATTTTGGACTTGTTCCCTTCATCTCTAACCGCCAGAAATAAAATACTTTTTATATCCTAATGCGTATTTTACATGTTGCTCAGTAGCAAAGGTATTCCACCTCAGGGAGGGGGCACGGGGGAGGAGGCAAAAAACCCCAGTGCCAACTGATCCTCAGGTGCAGCTTTTTTAAACTTTTCAGAACCTTTCTTCTATAAGATGGTAGACAGTATCTTCATTGCTATGAATTGCCAGTTATTATGTATCACATTTAGTTTTTCTATGCAAACCACTGTTTGGACAACTGACAATTTTGTACCAAACAAGAGTTCTAATGACTAAGTCAGCGATTTACAGATAATTTTACTATTCTTTTCTCATGAATGTCTTAAGAATACAGTCTTTTCCTGCAATTTATTATAGTGCTGCTGATCATTCTAAGTTCACAATGAGACCCGTAAAAAATAATAGGCCTTAAGGATCTATTTTAAAACTACATACTTTTATTTAAGTTCATATATTCTAGTTTTCTTTAACTGCAGAGACTAAGAAGGTTAAGGAAATTGTTTCTTTAACAAACTGGAGGTGGGAGAGAAGCAACTATCCCATGAACTGCCATGAGTGTTAGGCTATTTCTGAGGTACCCATAAAGATATGCAAAACAAGTTTCTTAGCAGAAAGAAATTATTCTAGCACAATTGTTATCAGAAAAGCTGTATCATTTCCTGCAGCTTCAACTCTGTCAAATGTTTAATGACCACGCAAGGAAATTCATGTGCATCTGGTCATCAGTTTTCAAAAAATTGTTTCCAGAATTGCTATACAAACCTCAGCCCTTAAGGTCTGCACAGAGAAGTCATCTTCTAATGTTTCACAGCGTATTTGGTGAACCCAAGTGATTACGGGATCCCTTCTAACTCTGTTGCTTCTTTTCACCCTCAGCTGAAATTGCCAAGTATGAGTCATAAATAAATACCATTTCTCTTCTACAATTTGTTCATTATAATTCAACTACTAGAAGTTTAGGTTTCTCTCTTTACTTACTTTTTCTTGCCCCATCCAAACATCAGAGGCACAAAAGATATTTTTCTCTCGTGTTTTTACAGTCACAGTAGAATTCTGGCAAAACCCACTTTCACTGCCTGCCTCTATCCTCACATTTAGCTTCAAATAACTTCCGTTTTGAGCTATTCAAATGCCACAGGCACCATCTCTTTCAAAAAATGTCTTCTCTGAAGTTTACAGATGTTTTTTGTCCTATCACATCAGTGAAGTTCCTTTCAGTTATTCCTCTTTTTCCCTTGGAATGGCAGAGTTTGTGTGACCACGCACCCTCCAGCGCCTCATCAGAACCAGAAGAAGCAGAATAACGCCGCAAAAACGCTCCACAGCAACACCCGGAGAGGAGGAGAGCGGGCCGAGACCCCCCGCGGAACCAGTTTAATCTGTAACTACCGGGACCATACACGAGTATATAACGTTGAAGCACGAAGCGGGTAAAATCACGGCCGGGATTCACACACCACTGTGGCGCCCGCGGGGCGGGGGATGCGGTGAGGGCCGCGGCGCCCAGCCCCGCAGCGCGACGCCACCGCGCGGGGCCCTCAGCAGCGGCGGGACACGCGGCACACACCGCACCGTCCGCCCGGGGCCCCGCCGCGGCCGCTGGGCTCGGCTGGGGCACCGCACGCTCCACGGCCGCTGCTCCTGACGCGATGCGAAGCGGCGCCGGGCTCCTCCCGCAGACACCGCCACCCCAAAACCCCGCCCGCCCGCCGAAAAGTGGAACGGCACCGGGGAAAACACCGCACCCGGCCGCCCTTCACCCAGGTGCGGGCCGCAGACAGCCCCGCAAAGCCCGGAACCCTCTCACCTGCCGCCGGCTGGGCTGCTCCGGCCCCTGGCGCTCTCCATCCCCAGCCCCACCGTTGCTATGGGGCCCCGGCCTCGCTGCTGCCCTTAGCAACGGCACTGGGCAGTGAAGCGCGGCGCGATTGGCCGAAGGCGCAGCACGCAGCCCGCTCATTGGCCACGGCGCCCGTCGGCGGGGGAGGGACGAGCCCCGCACAAGCGCAGGGCGAGGGC